>NC_081842.1:117119087-117419087 GCF_963259705.1 Myotis daubentonii
AATGAGTCAAATAAGAAATCGCAACAAAAAATATATATATATATTTAGCTCTATCACCATCTGGAACCTGAGATTGCTCTCCACCAACACTCACCTGACTGCCCTGACCTCCCTCTTGTGCCCCATGGACAAGCAATAGAACCACGTGCTCACACCTTCTGTAGGAAGAGTTGCTAGTTACCCCACAGCTCCAAGATCCCAAGAAAGGAGGGAAGCGTTGGCTCCACCTTCTATCTAAGAATGAGTTCAGGATAAGCCTTCCTAGGCAAGTAGGAATGTTATGCTAAGCACAGCTGGGATGCCCTTTGCAGGGAGGCTGAGCTGGGGCGTCTCTCAAGCCTGATGGCTAGTGGCGGCCAGATTTGTCCCACGGTTCCTCTAAGACGCTGGGGGAAAGAGCGAGCCTGACTGAGCAACACAGATGCCTGTTCAGAGACCAGCTCCCGCAGCACTCCCACCCCCACCCGTTATCCCCTCCCACCCCCCGAGTCCCCAAAGCAGAACAACAATTGCTGGCCAGTGCGTTCTTCATCGGCCTCAGAGGGAAGACGGAGTCAACCTAGCAGCCCTGCCATGAGGCTGAGACACCATGGTCACCACAGTGCTTTCCTCTCCCACAGCAAAGGCGTTTCCCATGGTAGTGAAGTTTCTGTGGCCCATCAAGACCACTAGGGGTTCCCTGCCATCAGGGGACTGTCTTTGTCCACCCATGAGGGTGAAAGAGGCACCACACAGCCTGTGCTACACGTGTGACTAGTCCTCGCCGATCAGTGGTGTTGAAACCGTGACTGTAACTCATCTCTTGGGATCTCAGTGAGCAGCCTGGCTGGACTCCTCCATTCAGCTGATGTGCTCCCTCTCACCTGGGTGGCATCACTGGCAACATCTTGAAGAAAGTGGCTTAAAATGCTTTCTTGACAGAAGCTCTAGAAGCTGATATTTCTGCCCCTGGTTTTTTCCACACTGAACCGACCATGCTGAGGTGCTGACTCAGCCGTGTGAACCTGCAAAGGAATCTCCTCCCACCGGACTCCATCCAGCTTTACGGCTTTGTCAGCTGGTCTCAAAACCAATACATTCTTGTTAAGTCTAAAGGGTCTGAAGAAAGATTGAAATATTTATAAAAATCATTAGGAACTAATATATATATATGTTTAACTGAAAAAAATAGCTGGGTGTGGTTGGGAAAAGAGACAATGAAAGAGATCTCTGTAAACTGATTAAGAAAAAACCCTCATATACACCGACAACAGTATGGTGATTACTAGGGGGAAATAGGAGTGGGGGAAGTAGAAAAAGGGGATAAACAGTGATGGAAGGAGACTTAACTTGGGATGGTAACACACAATACAGTATGCAGATGATGTATTACAGAATTGTACACTTGAAACCTATATAACTTTATTAACCAATGCCACCCCAATGAATTCAATAACAAATTTGAAAAGATTCCTGTAGAGCCCAAATGGCATGGCTCAGTGGTTGAGCGTTGACCTATGAACCAGGAGATTACGGTTTGATCCCCAGTCAGGGTATATGCCCAGGTTTCAGATTCAATCCCCAGTGGAAAGATTCAGGAGGCAGCTGATCAGTGATTCTATCTCATCATTGATGTTTCTTTCTCTTTCTCACTCTCTCTTCCTCTCTGAAGTCAATAAAAAATATTTTTTAAAAAAGATTCATACAGAAACCACTGTCATCCCATAGTGACTATGGGCATATCCAAGACTGTGTCTCTTGAGGAGTAATATAACAGGCTACACACTTTAGGATTGGGGAGAAATAAACTTCAATAAGACAATCTATCAAGTCACAAACCAGAGTAAACAGAGAGATAACAAGACCAAAAAAGGAGGACTAACATGCAAATTTGCTCCAATACATATTTAGGGTGTCTAGTTTCAAGAAAAAAATATGACACATACAAAGAAACAAGAAAGTATGTCTCATATCCCAGAGAGGGAGAAAATCAGTAACTGCCTGTGAGAGTGACCAGATGTTGAACTTAAAACACAGACTTCAAAATAGCAATTGTAAATATGTTCAAAGAATTAAAAGAAACCAAAAGTAAGCAACTATAGAAAGGTATGATGACAATGCCACATCAAATTGACAATATCAATAGAAATTATTTTAAAAGGGCAAAATGGAACTGCTGGAGTTGAAAAGTATAATTAAAATAAAAATTGACTGAAGGGGTTCAACAGTATATTTGATCTGGCATAAGAAAGAATTAGTAAACAATTAACAGAGCCTCAAAGAATTGTGGGATATAATTAAGCATATGTATAATAGGAATATGCCTCATATCCCAGTATATGAAGGAAAGTATTAGAAGGAAAGAAAAGTAAGAAAAACAACAACAACAGAAAAAATACTGAAAAAAACAATAGCTGAAAACTACCCAAATTTACTGGGGGGGAAAACGAATCTATGCATTCAAGAAACTCAATGAATTCCAAGCAGAATAAACACAAAAAGATCCACAAACAGACACATCATTGTAAAAATACTGAAATCAAAAGAAAAATAGAAAATATTGAAAGTATCAAGAGAAAAATGACATTATATACAAGGGGGTCCCATAAAGATTAACACCTGACTTCTCATCAGAAACAATGGAGGCCAGAAGGCAATGGTATAACATCTTTAAACTGCTCAAAGGAGAAAAAAAGCTTTCAACTGAGAATCCTGTATGTAGCAATGGCCCAGAGGCTCATCCTCCCCAGTCACCTGAGCTGGGCACTGTGCATCCCTTTGTGGGCTGTGTGCAGTCTTGTAGTTGAGTCTTGATTGCTTTTGGTGTCTCTGGGAGGAGTTGACTTCCAGTCCAATTGGCTGTGAGGACCAGCTGTGACTACAGTGAGACAGCTGCTGTGCAGGAAGCAAGGCCTAGCTGTGAAGCAAGGCAGGTGGTTGCTAGTGAAGATCTTGGGCTTTTTATTGATAGGTTTGGGGCACACTGTTGCCAGCTGCAGCTTGTTTGAAAGATTTTAGCAAAGTCTGGAGCCTGAACAAGGACAGGCCATTCATATGGAAAAGCTGCTGCAAACAGGTTGGGTGGGGCTGCAAATTGGATGGGGCGGGGTCTCAGGGATTCACCAGTGTGGAGCAAACATCGTGCTCCAGGCTGATTGAGACTCCGATATGGCTGCCAGTCAGCCCTGTGACGGGGAGGTCCCAGCATAGGAAGACTGATCCTTGTAAGCTTCCCTGTCTGGGAGAAAGCCACCCCTGAGTTCCTGCCCTGATGACAGGCAATATGTGTCTGGAGCTCAGAAGAAATCAGCTGATTTCTCAACAGAAACTTTGCAGGCCAGAAGGGAATGGCAAGAAATATTCAAAGTGACGAATAACAAGGAACTACAACCAAGATTACTCTACCAAGAAAAGCTATCATTCAGAATTGAGAGTAAGATAACGAGCTTCATAAACAAGTAAAAGCTAAAGGAGTTAATTACCACCAAACTAGTACTATATGAAATGTTGAAAGGTATTATTTAGGATGAAGGAGGAGGAGGAGAAGGAGAAGAAGGAGGAGAAGAAGGGATAAAAAATATGAACAAATAAATATCTAGCAACAATGGGATCTAAAAATCAAAATAATCAAGAAATATAATAAACTGGTGAATAAAACAGAATCAGAGGTAGGGAAACATGGAACAGACTGATGAATCTCAGAGGGAAGGGGGAGTGGGAGTGGGAAAAGGTTAACCAAAGATATGCCCTATGGACACAGACAGTAGGGTGGTGAAAGCCTGGGACAAGGTGGGAACCAGGTGGAAGGGGGCACCAGGGGGAATGAAGAGGGGCAGGGGGGAAGGTGAACATCTGTAATACTCTCAACAATAAATATACATTTTTAAAAAGGTTATTTAGAGTCTATGAAAAGAAAGCTCGGACCAAGAACACAGTTGAAGCAAGATGGGCGCAACAGCAGTAATGCTAACTGCACATTTTGTTAGAATTACCCCTGAAAATGTGCTAAAGATTTTAAAAAAATGAGGAAAACATGAGAATAACCAGAAGCTCTAGAACTCCTAGTCTAACTTATCAATGATTATCTATCTGTGCTAAAATAAAGTATGTGTATGTTACATTGGTTAAAAAATGAATTTAAAACATTAGAAGATAAACAAAAACTCAGAGAATTTGTTGTTAACAGACCTGCTTTATAAGTAACACTAAAGGATGTTCTTTTAAAAAAATGTTTTAATTGATTTTTAGAGAGAGAGGAAGGGAGAGAGAGAAACATCAATGTGAGAAAACAATATCAATCAGCTGCCTGACACACACCCTCTACCTAGGCACATGCCCAAACCGAGAATTGAACTGGCAACCTTTTGGTGCATAAGATGAATCACACCAGTCAGGACTAAAGGATGTTCTTCAGGATGAAAGCCCAGACAATTATTGAATCCACATGAAAAAAATAAAAGATATTTCTAAAAGGAGCTAGGTAAATATAAAAGACAGTGTAAGTGCACGTTTCTTCTCCTTTTTTCTATTAACTTATTTTATTGCCTTACATATATACTTATTGATATGTATATGAGGTGTTGTTAGACCAAAACATATAAAAATGTAATATATTTGTCAATAATAGCACAAAAAGGTGGGTGAGAGGAAAGCTATATTGGGCTAAGAAATTGAATCCAGATGGTAAATCAAATCCACAGGAACAATGACAATAAACAGCAATGATAAATTAGAAAGTTAACATAACAAAAACTATAAACATGTACAGTCATCCCACATATCATGGGGGATTGGTTCCAGGATACCGAAATCCATAGATACTCAAATACCTTACATAAAGTAGCATAAAATGCATACAGTCAGCCCTTCACATCTGTAGATTCCTAAGTGCATATCAAAAATACTGTTCTCTATCTGCAGATGGTGGAATCTGTGGGCCCTGCAAATACAAAGGATCAACGGCACTTAAAACACAAAGACTTCACTTGTTATTTTTTCTTCTCTTAAACTTCTTTAAAATACATTAAATTATATAATTTAATAATGATAATATATTGTTGTGTATGTAGTGTTTATAGATATAATATGTATAAAACAAGATCACAAAAAAATGAGAAAATGGAATAGAAATACCTGGAAGTAATATTTCTATTTCTCATGGGAACTAAGCTAGTATAAATCTGAAGCTTATTCTGAAAAGCTAAGATTTATTTAGTGGCCTAGGGCAACCACTAAATAGATAATTTAAAAATATATAGTAAAAAAAGTTTTGATTCAAATGATTAAAAATTATTAAAAAATATTTACTAGATGCAAAAGAAAGCAGGAAAAGAATAGAGGAACAGAAAAGACATATAAAAATGAAAAATAAGGTGGCAGATATAAGTCTGACCATATTAATAATAATATGAATTGAATTAAACAATCTAATCAAAGGGCAAAGATCATCAAACTAGACTTTAAAAATGAGATCAAGCTCAATGCTATCTACGAGAAAAACACTTTAGATTTAAAGATATAAATAGATTGAAAGTAAAAGGATGAAGAAATGAATATCATGTAAACATTAACCATAAAAAAAAAGCTGCAATGGCTATACTAACATCAGACAAAACAGACTTTAAATCAAACAAAAAAATGTTACCTGAGATAAAGATGGAGCTAAAGTCAATCCATCAGGAAGATATAGCAAATATAAATATATGTGTACCTAACAACAGAGCCCCAAACTGTAAAGTAAAAAGTGACAGAATTGAAGGGAAAATTAGATAATGCAACAATAAAACTTGGAAATTACAATATTTTATTTTCAGTAATGGCTATATTAACCAGGCATAAAATCACAAAGGAAATAAATGACTTGAATAGCACTATAATCCAACCAGACCTGGCACATTTATAGAACATTCCACCCAACAACAGCAGAATATATATTCTGCTCAAGTGCACATGGAATATTCTTCAGGATAAACTGTACGTTATGCCACAAAGCAAACCTCATAAATTTAAAATGGTATAAATAACACAAAGTATGCTCTCAATCACAATGAAATGAAATTAGATATCAATAACAGAAAAAAATTGAAAAACTCACTAATATGTAGAAATTAACACACTACTTAATAATCAATGTGTCAAAGAAGGAATTACAGGGGGGATTTTAAAAATACTTTAAATAAAATGATAATACTTTGAATGAACAAAAATAAAGATTCCAAAACTTAATGGAATGCAGCTAAAGCAATACTTAGAAGGAAATTAATAGTTGTAAATGTCTAGATTCAAAAAGGAGAAAGATCTCAAATAAATAACCAAATTTTTCACCTTAGAATACTGGAGTGCAAACTAAAGAGTAACATTTCTATTTCTCATGGGAATTAAGCTAGTATAAATCTGAAGCTTATTCTGAAAAGTTAAGATGTATATAGTAAGCCCTAAAGCAAGCAGAAGGAAGGAAATAATAAAGATTAGAAAGGAAATAAATGAAATAGAGAATAGAAAGGCAATAGAGAAAAATCAATAAGATCAAAAGCTGATTCTTTGAAAAAGATCAGCAAAATTGATAAACTGCTAGATTTATTGGCCAAAAAAATGAACTTAAAATAAAATATTAAATTATTATTAAAATAAAAATTATTAAAATAAAAAATGAAAGAGGAGACATTACTACTGACCTCACAGAAGTAAAATGGACTTCTATGAACAATTGCATACCAGCGAATTAGATGACTTAGCTTAAACAGCAGAGGTTGGCCAAATAAAGTCTTGGGGAATGGGAGGACCTGGGGCAGAAGAGGGTGGGTCACATTTGTTCCCAAACAAACCCCATTAATTCTGTCCCTGGTGGTGTAAACAGGGCCTTGGAGATCTGAGGTTTCTTCAAGGCTCCCCCACCAACTAGCTGGGTCATTTTAAGTCCTCTCCCCTTTCTGAACCTCAGTTTACCCCTTGTTAAGATACTGGGGTTTTTGACTAAAAGTGTGTGCTTACACTGCCGACAGGATTGCAATGCTGTATTAAATACATCAAATTCCAAGATGGGAAAGATATTTTGAGTCCAAATCTTTTTAGTCCTTTTGATTATTTCACAGAAACAGTGTCAGTTTAGTGCTGGGTGGCTCAACTTCCCTCTAACATTTGCTAGTCCCTCCGGAAGCGAGTGAAGTCAGAACTTGAGCTCAGAGTCCCACAGTAGGACCCAGCTTATAGGACAGTGTGCATTGCATGCTTTGTATTGTCTTTACAATGGGGAAAAATATATTTAAATTCATTATATTTGTTGATGTAGAATAATAGCCGTAGTCCATAGGGAGGGGCCAGGTGATAGGAGTTGGGGCTAGAGGCAAACTCTGCTCAAAGTGCTGCTCATGAAACTTTTTGATTTTTGAACCATGAGCATAACTAAGATAAAAAAATAAATGAAAACGTAAATTTAAAATCAAGACAAGCGTGAAATAAATTATAGTAATGCTCACTTGTAAGGCAAAAATCTCAAAGGAGGCGCCCAAATGGCTGAGGTTGGAGAGGTGCCGGGCTGGCTGGGGGCTGCAGTCCCTCCAGCTCTGGCCACAGAAGTGGGCCCAGATTCCCAGGCACTCCTACCCTCCACTGCCAGCCCGTTCCCAGCAGGTACCAGGGCATGCCTCCTTCAGCACGATGTCCTTTCCTTCCCGGTGCCTGGCCAGATCTGGCCTGCGCACAGCCAGACTATCTCACCATCCTTTCCCTCAGACCTTCTGGCCCCACCTCCCTGCCAAGCCCAGTCCCTGAGCAGGGACTTTGGCCATAAGAGAAGGAGCTGGCTGGAGTCAGTATTTGATTTGAGGAACCTCATCCTGAGCTGCCTCTCTGTCTGCCTTTGAGTCTCTTTTCTCCTGTTCACTCCAAAAGATGATAATAACAAACATAAAACAGTTCTTCTTCTGTGACAGTCACTGTTCTAAACACTTTTCATATATTCACTCATTTAATTTGCATAGCAGCCCACTGAGGCATCATCATCATTATCATCATCATCATCATCAATGTGTCATCCTGTTTTCCAGGTGAGCACATAAAGACAGGCTAAATAACTTGCCCCAAGGGCAGGGGAGGGTAGGGGAGGGGAGGAGAGGAGAGGAGAGGAGAGGAGAGGAGAGGAGAGGAGAGGAGAGGAGAGGAGAGGAGAGGAGAGGAGAGGAGAGGAGAGGAGAGGAGAGGAGAGGGAAAAGCTGGCAGCAGAAGGTTCAGGTGATGTATGTAGCAAGGAGACCTAGTCAGGCAGTTGAGAAAGACTGACATTGGGGATCATTTGGACTTGAGTTGGGTCTCAGAGCTTCAGTTTCTTCATTTGTAAATGGAGTTCCCAAAGTGTTCTTTGTAGATCTCTTTTCAGGATTTAGACATATATGTGAAATGGCCCAGCTAGTTCAGTGCTTAACACATATTAACACATAGTAGGTTAATGTCTGAGAATTTTTCTCTGGGGCTCAGTTTCCGCATCTGGAAAAGGGGGATAATAACAACCCCAATATGAGGCTCGTCATGAGAATTAAATGAGTTGATAATTATAAAGCTCACATTCGGTGCCATGTGTGCTGCTGTATGACTGTATGCCCTAATTCACACCTCTCATCCTGGGGCAACAATTGCTAGCACCTCATTTCTTCTCAAAGTGTCTTAGCTTAGAGGGAAAACTACATATGCCTTATGTCAAAGTGGTCAATAAATAAATAGTGAATGCATAGGATGCCCACCTCCAGCCCTATCCCTCACAGAGGGCAGGATCTTGGGCTGGCTGGAAAAGGGATGTGTCTGAGCAGTCCCACTGTCACGTCCCTCTAGACCAGTGGTTCTCAACCTTCCTAATGCTGCGACCCTTTAATACAGTTCCTCATGTTGTGGTGACCCCCAATTTCATTGTGACAAATTGAACATAATTAAAGCATAGTGATTAATCACAAAAACAATATGTAATTGTATATGTGTTTTCTGATGGTCTTAGGCGACCCCTGTGAAAGGGTCGTTCAACCCACAGGTTGAAAACCGCTGCTCTAGACCAAGGTTCATTTGCAGAGATGGTTTCTCGGCTCATGCACAGCCCTCCTAGGTACTGCTTCTGTTTGGGCTGTGGTTTTCTCCCTTGCTTGGCTCCTATGCTAGGGGACGAGGCAGATCTATGGTTTCCAGTGTGATGCCCTCCCTGGCCAGGCCAACTCTGGCTTCTTTCTCTTGCCTCAAGCCTACACACACTGTTCCCACTGCTTGTCTGCCTGTGGACTTCAAAGACCAGATCAAATCGGCCCTCCTCAGAAAAACCTTCCCTGGCCCCTCTGGTCCTCTCATTGCACTGAGATCCACCGCTTACTGGCTTTCTGACCCAGGGAATATTTTCTAACCTCTCAGTACCTCAATTTCTTCATCTATAACTTGGGAATGAAAATAACAAGGCTTTCTTCCTAGGGCTGTGACCTGTTGTGAGACCCATCTGGGATTGTACATGGAAAGTGCTTAGAAATGTGCCTGAAACCTAGTGAGCATTTAAGTTGTTAAAGTTATTATCATCATACTCACCCTCACTGCACTCACCACCTCACACTGCTGGCTTTTCTGCCTCATAAGATGGGAAGCACTTTAAGGGTAGAAGCTAGGGGTCCATCTCTGGGTCCTCAGTTTACAGCATCGGTATGGG
Organism: Myotis daubentonii; assembly: GCF_963259705.1. NCBI lineage: Eukaryota > Metazoa > Chordata > Mammalia > Chiroptera > Vespertilionidae > Myotis > Myotis daubentonii. The sequence goes on from NC_081842.1 coordinate 117,128,737, forward strand.
CAGGAAGTAGGTCCAAATGAATGAATCACTGAATCCTCAGCTCTCCTGGGCCTCCCTTTGGAAGGGGCATCACCAGGTAGGCCAGACACTCTTCCAAAACCATATCTGCCCCTCGGCTGTCACAGATGTCGGATTTCCATCAGGATGGTAGCTGTGATCAGTTGTCTATTGCTGTGTAGCACACTCTAACTCAAGACTTAGTGGTTTAAATCAACAATGATTTATTATTTCTTTCTGGTTTGTGGGTTGGCAAGTCTAGGTATGTCCTTGGCTGGTCTTGCCTGGGGCTCACTCATGCAGCTTCATCAGCTTGGCTAGGAAGTTTCCAGAGCAGATGCTGCTGGCTGTTGTCCAGAGCATCTGTCCCCTCCTCAATGGACAGGTCAGCTTCAGTCCACGGTAGTTGGAGGGCAGCATGCCACAAGCATGGAGGTGGGGCTGCAAGGCATGTGCTCTGACCCAGCCCTGGGAACACAGAGGGACAATGCTTTTCATCCCCTCAAGTTCCCAGTTTGTTTAAAGAGAGAAATACTATATTAAAAAAATGGCAACAGGCATTCTAATGAGGGCCACATTCGAAGGTTATTCATTCATTCAATAGCTGTTTTCCAAGTGGGGTTCCTGGGCACCTGCACTAGGATGCATTGTTAACAAGAGTAGGCCCTGTCCCTGGACCTCCATTCCGACTAGGAAGACAGATCACGCTGACGCATTGATGAACAAACAGACCAGAGAAAAAGCAAGCTGAGTAAAGGACAGGGGGCTGTATAGGCTGTTGTGGATGGCCTCCTGCACAGGGACATTTGAGTGGAGGTCTGAGAGACATGAAGGAGCAAGCCCTGAGGATACATGGGGAAGAGCCAACTGAGTGCCAAGGCCCAAGGTGAGGCAGGCTATGCTGGGCAGCTTCCAGGAACAGTGAGGAAGGGGCAGAGTGGGCAAGGGAGAGAGCAGGGTAGCAAATGAAATTGGAAAAGATGAATTAAGTTGTCAAGAAGAAGGGGCTTGGATTGAGAAACCAAGATGGCGCCATAGGTAAAGACCAGAAATTGCTGCCTCCCACAACAAATTCAAAAATACAACTAAAAGACAAAACAGACATCATCCAGAACCACAGGAAGGCTGGCTGAGTGGAAATTCTACAACTAAAAGGAAAGAGAAAAGCACACTGAGACTCAGAGGAGGTGCGGAAGTGCAGAGGTAGGGAGGCACAAATGGCAAGGACTGGCAACTGAGGATGTGGCTGTCTTTTTGAATCGGGAAGGAGTCACAAGCCCCCGACTGCTCTGAGCTCCAGTTCTGGGTGACTCTCTGGGGACCTAGACTCATACTAGGAGAAACTGGACTGTCTGGCAGCGGGCAGAACTCGGAACTCGAGGGCGGCTTTCTCTCAGAGGTGCTTGCAGCGATTACCGGGACACTGAGATGCGGGGCCCCTTAGGGCAGGGCTGAGGATCAGCCATAGCTGCTTGCTCTGCCCTGTTGACTCCCTGAGACCCCACCCCACCCAAGCTGCAGCAGAGGTTTTTGCATATGAATGCCTTGGCCCTTTGCAATCTGAAAATTACCTAACAAACTGCAGCTGGGCCAGACAGACCCAAAACTTCCAAGAGAAGGCCCAGGGCCCCACAGAAGCTTGCATTGCTTCACAGCTGGGCCTCATTTGGGCACCTCCAAACCCCAAACAAGGAAGCGGACTCTGCAGATCTCTTTGTAGCTCCTGCTGGGTAGCCTTAGGAAGAGGCTAAATTAGCACCTCCTTAGATCCAAGAGCCAGTGTACCCAGTGGTCAGAGTGGGACCATCCAATTACAAGTCCTCAGATCCATAAGGGACACACTCAGGGGGCAGACTCAGTGAGCACCAAAGGCCCACTGAAGCAAGTCTTGCCCCATTAGGGTGTCTTCAGCACAGAAGTTCTCTCACCAGAGACACAGCTGACTCTCACAGCCAATTGGCCTGGAGGTCAATTCCTCCCAGTGATACCCACAACAATCAAGGCTTAACTACAACAAGACTGTGCACAAAGCCCAAAAAGGGGTGCACCAAGAGTGTCCACCTCAGGTAATTGGGGAGGCTGAGCCACTGGGCCCTATAGGACACCTAGCACACAAAGACACTCTACCAACACAGGGAAGCATACAAAATGCAGAGACAAAGAAACAGGTCACAAATGACAGAAATGGAGGAAAGCAAATGACTGGATATAGAGTTCAAAATCACACTTTTAAGGTTTTTCAAGAACTTTCTAGAAACCGCCAATAAATTTAGTAAGACCCTCAAAAAGAATGGTGAGACCGCCAATAAATGTAGTGAGACCCTCAAGAAATCTAGTGAGACCCTCGAGGTTATGAAAAAGGACCAACTAGAAATTAAGCATACACTAACTGAAATAAAGGATATTATGCAGAGTTCCAACAGCAGACTAGAGAATCGCAAGAATCAAGTCAAAGATTTCAAATACGAAGAAGCAAAAAACACCCAACTGGAAAAGCAAAATGAAAAAATAATCCGAAAATACGAAGATAGTGTAAGGAGCCTCTGGGACAGCTTCAAGCGTACCAACATCAGAATTGTAGGGGTGCCAGAAGATGAGAGAGAGAAAGATATTGAAAATCTATTTGAAGAAATAATGACAGAAAACTTCCCCTACCTGGTGAAAGAAATAGACTTCCAAGTCCAGGAAGTGCAGAGAGCCCCAAACAAAAGGAATCCAAAGAGGACCACACCAAGACACATAATTAAAATGCCAAGAGCAAAAGACAAAGAGAGAATCCTAAAAGCAGCAAGAGAAAGACAGTCAGTTACCTACAAGGGAGTACCCATAAGACTGTCAGCTGATTTCTCAACAGAAACTATGCAGGCCAGAAGGGAGTGGCAAGAAATATTCAAAGTGATGAATGCCAAGAACCTACAACCAAGATTACTTTATCCAGCAAAGCTATCATTCAGAATTGAAGGTCAGATAAAGAGCTTCACAGATAAGGAAAAGCTAAAGGAGTTCATCACCACCAAACCAGGATTATATGAAATGCTGAAAGGTATCCTTTAAGAAGAGGAAGAAGAAAAAAGTAAAAATACAAATTATGAACAACAAATACACATCTATCAACAAGTGAATCTAAAAGTCAAGTGAATAAATAATCTGATGAACAGAATAAACTGGGGATTATAATAGAATCAGGGGCATAGAAAGGGAGTGGACTGACTATTCTTGTGGGGGAAAGGGGTGTGGGGGATGCGGGAAGAGACTGGACAAAAATCGTGCACCTATGGATGAGGACAGTGGGGGGGGTGAAGGTGGAAGGTGGGGGGAGAACTGGGTGGAGGGGAGCTATGGGGGGAAAAAAGAACAACTGTAATAATCTGAACAATAAAGATTTAATTTAAAAAAAAAAAAAAGAAGGGGCTTTTTAAACCAGGGAATGTCATGTGAGGAGGCTGAGGATGGGGCAATGCCAATTGTGCTAAAGCGTGGTGCACAACTCGGGCCTGGAGCTCTAGGCACGTCTGGGGGTAGCAATGGAAAGGTGAGCCAAACAGATTGTTAACAGCCCCGCTGCCAGCCAGAAGCCTGGCTGCCCCACAGGCAGGGCCAGATGGTGTCTGATCAAGCCAAGGAGGTTCTTCTCCAGCTGGCTGACTTCCTCATAAGGCTCCTCCTCTGGCAGGTGCTCCTGGGCCCCGGGCCCTGTCCTCTGTGGCCATGGATCTAACCTACCCTCACAGCATTCACCAGCACCCAGACTCCTTGCTGAGCTCAAAGGCCTGGCTCTAAGTCCGAGCCCCACAGGCTTGCCCAGTCATCTTGAATAACATCTTCCCTCGCCAGGTCTCAGTTTTCCCATATCTGCAGGGAGCAGGGTTGCTGGGGTGTGGGTGGTCTTTCCAGTTCCACCTGGGCCTTAACTCACACTTTGGGAGGAACTGTTTGGAGCTTTTGACCGAGAGCAGACAAACTGAGACACTTGCACAGATGAGGCCAGAGGGAAGGCCTGGCAAGGCAGGTCTGTTGGTGAGTATTTGGGAAGGAGCATGTGATAGTGTGGGGTGCTTCTGATGGTGGCAGTGGCCACCATTCCCCTCTGTTTAGGCAGATGGTGATCTCTCTGGCTGAAGTTAATGTGATTGCAATTGTCAAGGAATTGGACCTGCCCAGCAGTAACATGATCCCTAAGCCTTCGTCCCTCTAGGCCAGCAGAGCAGTGAAGGTACCTCTTGACATCCAAGGACAGCAGGCTCAGGCAGGCGGGCTGGCTTGCCAGCAGCTCTCAGAAGGAGGAGCACCTGCTGCATGCTTACAGCTCCACTGCTCACTCCTCAGACCCCATGCAAAGCAGGAGCCATCTCCACTCCCTTTTGATGACTGGGAAACAGTGGCTCAGAGAGACCATTCAGGCATAGGAGATGACGTCCCAGAACTCCGCTGAGAAAATGGTAGTCACAAATGCACAGGAAGACAAATGGCCTTTTATAGAAATGCTATTTTTATTTAAAGGAAAAATAAAGCTCAATGCAGGCTCTTCTCCAAAGGAACCTCTTGACATGAGCAGCAACTCTGAGACAATTCTGTGGTGTCTCCCATTTCTCTCCTCAGATGTCAGAAACTGAGGCGCCAAGAAGTTTGCTGACTCCCTAACCAGTTTGGCTCAGTGGATAGAGCATTGGCCTGCGGACTCAAGGGTCCCAGGTTCGATTCCGGTCAAGGGCATGTACCTTGGTTGCACTCCCAGTGGGGAGTGTGCAGAAGGCAGCTGATCGATGTTTCTTTCTCATCAATGTTTCTAACTCTCTATCCCTATCCCTTCCTCTCTGTAAAAAATCAATAAAATATATTAAAAAAAAAAAAAAGAAGAAGAAGTTTGCTGACTTCGCAGTTGGTAGACAAGGGAGAAGAACCAAAGTACCTGACTCCAAAGCTCCACATGCCCCATCTTTCCATCCACCCACAAGCTGCTACAGGCAAATGCCACCCAGCCCTTTGGGCCCATGAATCTTTGGCTTCCTCTGTTTGGCCCACAGCCTAGATCTGTGAAGAGCCCCTCTCCACTCCTCTGCCAGCAGGGCTGGAGCAGGAACATCTGATATCTGAGAAGCCCAGGGTGTAGAGGGCCAGTGCCTGAGCAGCCTTCAGCTGGGCCATTCTGCAGCTGAGGGTGGGAGCAGCTGTTCCCAGATGCTTCTGCCTGAATGGCCACCACCCACCGTGGTTCTCTGGTTCAGGTCCAAGTTCAGTCAAAGCATCCAGCACCCCCAATTACATTCCTCTCATATTGGGGAGCTCAGTATTGATCCCATCTCTGCCTTCCTCTTGTTCCACCCATCCCAAAATAGCGTTACTGAGGCCGGGTACTGGGACTAGATTACAATGGGTGAATGAATGACAAGGGAAATGTGAGTTTTGGCTCAAGCACAATTGGAAGGCATGGGAGGCCAAGGAAATGTGGAAATTTTAGGAAGGACATCCCCACAGCTGTGCTGATGATGGGGAAGCCTCCGGGAGGCAGGGAGGCCAGACCCAAGGCTAAGGGAGGGTCCAGGACACAGGGGATGCAGCCAGAACTAAGGCCAACAGCATCATGGGAAATAATGGCACAGATAAGGGGCAGAGCCTACGAGGAAAATGGGGCTGATGGAGAGCAGGCACCCAGCCTCCCAGAGGGGCTCTGCTCTTTCCACCCACTACCAGCCCACAGTATTACTAGCCCATACCACCACCAACCCACAGCACCAACAACACACAGCACCACTAGTTAGGTAGGCACCAACCAGGCAGATTGCAGCTAGTGTGGTGGGTGAGGTGAGATCTCCGGGGACTATATGCCTGAGTTCAAATCCTTCTACTTAGTAGCTGTCTGCCCTTGGGCATTTTTCTCTGCCTCAGTTTCTTCCTCCATTAAAATGGAACTACAAAGAGGTAAAACATAAAGAGGGCTTAGCATTGTGTCTACCAGAGTCCCCAATAAACCAATGCCAGCTGCTGTTGCTGGTGTCAGTATTCTCCCATGTTTCTAGGTTGAATAAACGGCTTGGGCACCCAGGCAATGACAGGCATGGGGTGGGGTGAGCCCCTCTTTGAAGCAGAAGTGGGGTCCCAGGTTGAGGCAGGAATTATCACCCAGCAATGAGCTCACCCACTCACCCTTCTCCAACAATACACAGTCAGCCCATAAGTCCCCAGGGGCAGGAGCTGGGAGCCAGGCTAGCATTTGAATATGAAAGGATGAGAAACAACACAGGTTGGGGGGTGGGGATCCGGAGGGCATCTGTGCCCAGCCAGGCTGGATGCAAGCAACACACACACACTCAGAAAGGCATACACACATCTAAATACACACACATGCCTGCCGAAACCGGTTTGGCTCAACGGATAGAATGTCGGCCTGCGGACTGAAAGGTCCCAGGTTTGATTCCAGTCAAGGGCATGTACCTTGGTTGCGGGCACATCACCAGTAGGAGGTGTGCAGGAGGCAGCTGATCGGTGTTTCTCTCTCATCGATGTTTCTAACTCTCTATCTCTCTCCCTTCCTCTCTGTAAAAAATCAATAAAATATATTTAAAAAAATAAAATAAAATAAATACACACATGCCTGAGAGACACACACACAATTCCATTTTTGCCTCCACAGTTGTGCAGTAACAGTAAAAAGACAATAACCATGGACTTATATTGAATATGAAGCCTGTATCACACTCAATCCACAACCTCCAATGGTCAAAAAAAATTTTTAAAGATTTAAAAAAATATCTCACTCATGTTTTGAGTCCTATTTGAACAGAAATTGAATCTCGGTCAGTTTGGGTACACCTGCCTTTCCACAGCAGCCCTGGTGATATGAACCCTTCCATTTGGCTCTGTGTTTGGGAGGACCTCTCCAGCCCTCCTCCAGTCCCTTGGCCAGCATCTCTCTGTACTCCCCTGCAGCTCCCACATGCCTTCTCCTAGTCCCCTGCCACTCTTGCACTCACCTGACAGGGGAGACTTCAGCAGCCACTTCTCCAGTGAGTGGCAGGCCAAGCCCACCTGCTGTCAGGGTCTGGAGCCTGGGAATTCTCCCTGGATGTTGGGAGAGGCTGCGGGGCTCCCACTGCAGTGCACAGCAGAAAGGTAGTGAGAAGAATCCTGGAGCCCAAAGCCACACTGCCTCTGCATCACTAGCTGTGTACCCCTGGGCAACACAGGTAACCTCTCTGTGTCTTGGTTCTCTCATCTGTGCACTGAAGGAATGAGAGCACCTGCCTTACAGATTGGCACTAGGATTTGAGCAGATGATGTGTGCAGAGCAATCAGAACAGTATGCAGCACATAGTAAACCCTTACTACCTTTTTAAAGGCCTCCCATGAGAACTTCCATTCCCGGGGGGTCCAGGCTTTTGAAACTCAAACCCAGAATGATGCCTACTTATTGAATTGAGGGCAGGGAGGAAAAGGCAGAAAAGGGCCAATGGGTCACACAAGCCATTGCGGGGATAAAACACTGGTTACCATTTGAAAACAGCATCCTCCAGAGGCTCCTACTGTGCCCAGCCCCATGCAGACTTTACTATAAGCCTGGGCTTCCTCAAGCCTCTGACAGCTCTGTGAGGTCGGTACTGTCCATCATTACTTCCACTGTAAAGATGGGAAGCTAAGGCCCAGATAGGTGGCACAACTGGCCCAGAGCTCCTCACCACCAGAGCTTTCTCTGAGTCAGGGAGTTGGGGAAATAGGAAGAGTCCTGAGGGAGAGAGCATCCTATCAGGAGATGCATGCAGCCAGCCTGGAGGACCACCCAGTGGGGGTGCTTTGGGGACTCTCATTCATAAAGGCATGCTACAGAATCTCCAAGTCCTCCTAATCAGGTTGGCTAGACTGAGTCAGGAGTCAACCAGTGTGCTGAAAGGAGCCAAGTACTGTGGTTCCCAGTGGGTCCCTATTCCTCAAAACACTCTGCACATCCTCTTGGGATTCCATGTGGGAGGCATGGCCCAGACATAGTCCATGGCTTTCAGCCTCCAGATGGCAAATATGGCGGGGACTGCAAGGCTACCTGCCCTGTGCGTCTCCTCACTCCCCTCTCCCGACAGTAAGACCCTCTGAGGGATGTTGGGAACATAGCTGACCTGTCATCTCCTGAGATCATCTTATAGCACTGGCCTGCAGCAAGAATGATCTTTGATCTTTTATTATTATTATTATTGTTGTTGTTGTTGTTGTTGGAGTGGTAAGAAGAGGGAGAGAGAGATAGAAACATCAATGATGAGAGAGAATCATTGATTGGCTGCCTCCTACACACCCCTGACTGGGGACCAAGCCCACAACCCAAGCATGTGCCCCAAACGGGAATCTGTGACCTCTTGGTTCATAGGTCAACGCTCAACCTCTGAGCCATGCCAGCCAGGTGAGAGTGATCTTTTAAACCACCAGAATGTGGCCCTGCTCTCAAACTTCCCTGAGTTCCCATTTCAGTGAGGAAAGCCTCCAGGTTATATCTGTGTGTGTCAATTTGTGTGTGTGACATCTGCTCCCCTCAGAAACCATCAGCTCAGAGGGGGCCTCTCCAATACATGGCACAGAGCTGGGCACATGGTAAAGCCTCAGCCAATGATTGGGGAATAACAGGAAGACAGGGCACCCTTGGTTGGATCACTTAATGTAAATATGGCAGGGACCTGGGTTGACAATTCTGTTCTATAGAGAGGAGGGTCAGTCAGGTGGGCTCCCAGGATGGTGCTAAATTGTATGAAGGACAGGGAGTAGGACTCAAACCTAGAATTAAAACCACAGTGGGCATGTGACCATTCACCTTATTGCCACCCTCACTGTGGTTCCCAGATCCACCACTTCATCCTCTGAGGAATGGGAGGGCTCAGCAAAGCTGTCTCCAAATCCAGTGCCCCCTGCAGCCCTCAGTGGGGAGGTGGGACAACTCTAATGAGGCCTGGGGGTGAGCAGGGAGGCATCCACGAGGCCGTCTCGTGAATGTGGCAGCAGCACTAGCAGCAGGTGGGCATTCAAGGTATGCCCACCTGGGAACCTTCTCCTGGGAGATTTCTCCACCCAGGCCCTTCCTTCAGGAGCCCTGCACCTTCTGCACCCCTTCCTGGGTTCCGTGCTCCATTGGCCACTGCAGTTTTCAGAGCCTGCTTTCTGTTCGTGGAGAGTTGGGGCCCCACGACTATTTTAAGCTTCAGTCACAGACTCTTTTTAGTCCAGGATCATTGTTTCCTTAGCACTAATTTCCTCCAAACTGAGTTTCTGACCTATTTGCTTCTAGCCAATTCCACGTACCAATAATTATAACCTAGACTTAACCGTCAATCCCCATTTGTTTTTTTTCCTACTTCCTTAACTCACTGACTCTTCTCCATTTAATCATGATAATCTTGAGGCTATGAAATTTAGTGGAAATATCACATCTTTCATCTACTCTTCAGATAGCCTAAGGTTTTTCTCAATCTTATATCTTACAGTTTCAGATCCAGAAATGGTTGGGTTTTCCAACCATGAAAACCACCCTCTCTCTATTCCCCTTCGTTTCTACTTTAAACCAGCTGGGACTCTCCTGAGCATATCACCTTCCTGTAGCACCAACCAAGTGCAGCCAGCAATGTCCACGACATGCTAATCCGCTCGTCCTTCCCAGCCCCTCCTGAAAGCCATGGGCTCTGGGCCATGTGCTCTGCCTTCTGAGTTAGTACCCCAGGCAGCAGTTCTCCCAATACTTTGCACTGCATTACGTGGACTGCCACATTCCAAAGACTGATATCTGTTTCCACGCAGTCTGTCACTCAACAGCTAAGCCAATGCTACCTATTTTAGGCTTTTATGGTAACACTGCACTTCAAACAGTGAATTTCGGTACCAGTGAGAGAAGGCTGGCAGCTATAACAAACAACCCCAAGCAGCTCATCTCTATAAAGGCATATTTCTCACTAGAGGCCCAGTGCATGAAATTCGTGCATGGGGAAGGGGTGTCTCCTCAGTCTGGCCTGCACCCTCTCCAATCCAGGACCCCTCGGGATAGGACCTAAACTGGCAGTTAGACATCCCTCTCGCAATCCGGGACCGCTGGCTCCTAACTGCTCACCTGCCTGCCTGCCTGATCGTTCCTAACCACTCTGCCTGCCTGCCTGATCACCCCTAACTCCTCTGCCTACTGGCCTGATCACCCCTAACCACCTCTACCTGTCTGCCTGATCACTCCTAACAGCCCTCCCCTGCCGGCCTGATCGCCCCTAACCACCTCTGCCTCAGCCCCTACCACCATGGCTTTGTCCAGAAGGAGTACTGGACAACCGGAAGATGTCCGGTCGATCTGGTCTAATTAGCATATTACCCTGTTATTAGTATAGATTCTTGTCACAGTTCAAGGGGGTTGGCTCATGCAGTCACCTGGAGACTCGGATTTCTTCCGTCTTGTGCACCAGCATCTTCCCTGTGTGATCCAGAGGTTGTCCTAGCATCATCCAGCCAGTGAGTAGAAACAGCTCATGTGGAGGAGGAGGCATCTTCTTGACCAGACCTGGAAGTGGCATGAATCACTTTTTCCCATGGCCTTGTGGCATTATGTGCACACCAGCCTGAGAGATGTACCTATGAGCACACCCACGAAGTCTGGGAGCATGCCAGATTGCCAATGTGGGGTGTCAAGGGTGCCCACAGGTGCCTCTGTCCGTGCTCCGTAGGCCTGATGCATGTCTTCTGCCTGGGACACACCCACACATCCTTGGGGTTCTAACCCATGCCACCTTCATGGTACCTCCCTCTGCCTGGGCAGAAATGGCAAGTTCTGCTCCATGCCTGCCCCATAGGCCTCTTCCCAACATTTCTCACTAGGGATGCCAACTGTCCCCTGAATTGTTTTCCAGAGCTCTCATCACCTCCCTGTGCCCAGCAGCACACTGCAGGGAGCCTGGCACAGGGGCACACTGGTCAGTGTCTGTCAAAGACCTGCATGGCAGCAGGGACTCCAGCCCAAAATCAAGTGGTTTCATTGTTTATACTTCTTGCCAGCTTGGAAGGTGTATTAGGTACCTCTTGTCCCCCACCTCACATGCTCTGGGCTACATCTTCACTCCAGTTGGGGCTGGGACAACCAGCTGTGCATAGTAGGTGTGACCAGAGCCACATGCTGACACCAGTTATTTCTTGTGGACTTTCCTGAAGTCACAACAGGGGACACAGTTGACCCCCTGGAAGTACAGGGAGTGTTACTCCACTCCATAGGAACTTCTATTCCTCAGGGATACTCTTCAGAGAGTCCCCAGCAAGACTGGACCCAGTTGCCCACACCAGGAATCCTATATAATAAAAGCCTAATATGCAAATTGTCCCCGCTTGCTATGACATGTGCTGACCATCAGGGGGTGGTGTGGAACATGGTGGACATCAGTAACACGCTGTCTCTCGCCGGTTACCTCAGCAGGGAGAGGAGGTGACAGGGATAGAGGTGCAGTGAGAATGCTGGGTGTCCACCAAGCTCACTCTCACTCCCAGGGTGCCTTGGCTCATGTGCTGGGGAAACCCCCTCCCCCCACCCTCAGCTGCCAGGCACCCGCGAGTAGCCTGACCCGCACCCATGCGGCATCTTCCAGGTGAGCCGAGCCACAGCCACCGGGACCACAGGGGCCAGTTGGGCTCCTGGTGGGTTCGTGCAGGAGCCAGTCTGTGAGGCTGGCCAAGAGAGAGCACACTACCCGCCCATCTTCTGTGCAGTGCCGCTGGGCAGCCCAGAGGCCCACGCTGCACCCGGCCTGCGGCATCAGCCTGCACTTACTGCATCTCTGCGTGGGGACTCAGGCACCATAACTCAGGTGGAGAGGGGCACGAGGGGGGCCAGGGGCCCAGGTGCTGCCCAGGACCCAGAAGTCAGCTGGGACCTGCCCTTCCACGCCAGACACTTGTGCTTCAATTGCTGGCCAGGCCTAGGGACTGCACCCATGCACAGATTTTGTGCACTGGGCCTCTAGTTGGCTTATAAACGCCCCTTTGGACTGGCTTTCCTCCTTTCCTGCCTTTCTCACCCATCTTCCACTCCTGGTCCCTGGGATCATACCCCAAAGTAAACTACCAGGTCCCAAGCCTCAGGCTCTGCTTTTGTGGGGAAACTAGGCAATGAGACCACATGACTTTCCCTGGACAGAAGATCCATCAGCTCCCAGAAAACCAGCCCACACAAAGGGGACCTCACTCTTGAGCCAAGAGCTGCTACTGAAAGAGACGTGCATCCCTCCAGATGGCCCTGACCCAGTCCAACTGGCACCACCTGAATTGACTCCAATGTCCTTTGAGCCCTAAGCTCCCTGCTTGGAGACTATGGCAGGAGTTCATCACACTGCTGTGCAGGACCTGTCCCTCACCTTAGCATTTGAGGCTTCTAGAAACAGGCTCTCTCCTGTCCACCCTTACTTCTTCATCTCCACCTCCATGTTCCCTCTGACACACACATACCCACTATTTTGGGGTGAGTTTGTTCCCCCAAATTCAAATGTTGATAACTAACCTCTAGGACCCCATAATGTGATTTTACTTGGAGACAGGCTCTTTAAAGAGGCCATGAAGTTAAAATGAGGCCATCAGAGTGGGCCTCATCCAATCTGACTGGTGTCACTGTAAGAAGAGATTAGGATATACTAGTAGATATACATCAAGGGAAAACACAGGGAAGACAGCTGTCTACATGCTGAAGAGAGGGGCCTCAAAGTAACTAACCCTGCTGATATTTAGATCTCAGACTTCCAGCCTCTGGAGCTATGAGAAAAATGTCTGTTATTTAAGTCACCTATCCTGTGGCCCTTTGTTATGCAGCCTTAGCTGACTAATACACCTCCCTCCACACCTTTGTCCCCATCCTGAAATGCCCTCTGTGTTCCTCTTTTGGTCACCCATCCTGCTTCTCTCCCAGCATTCAACCATCATCTCCAGTTGGACAAGGAAGTGACTTCACCTTTTCCACCTGTAGACTAGCAGAACCACAGCTCACTTATAGGAGAATGTGAGAAAAGTATATAAAACACCAAATGGTGCTAATACAGGTGAAGCATTCTCAAAAAACAACGGACTCTTTCTCTACATCCCTGCTCATAGAACATTCTGGTTGACTCTGAGCAGGACTCTGTCTTCCTGGGCTCCCCCTCCTCATTTAACCCAGCTTTGTGTCTGGGCCCTCAGATCCACCTGCTGCCTCTGCCTGGGAACAGCCTGCAGGGACTGGGGCACAGTGATGGGGCCCAGGAGCCTGTCCTTCTTCAGGCTCAGCCACCTCAGCTCCTCCATCACCATACAGTACAATTTTGAGACTGTTTTATTCAGCTAAGCCAGGCCCTAGAGACAACCACTCACTGTGTTAGCTGGCCCCCATTTTGGGAGAACCTAGAAAAATTGCTGGATATGCAAATGGAATGCAAATGACTGCTTCTAAGCAGGAATAATTCCCTTTGGCATCCTTTCAGGGCCTGGTGTAGGGAGTCTATAAAAATGCCCATGAGTGGCACAGCAATGGTTGGCATGGAAACAGGGCTTCCAAGGGGCTTGCGGAGACTCAAGGAGGCCCTGAATCAACTATGCTAAACAGTCACTCCTAGAATCCTGTTCACACTCAGAGTTGGCATGCAGCTGCAGAGAGCATTATCTTGGCCACTGGAGATAAGCTTCAGACTGCAGAGCTCTGAATAGGGATTTGAGAATTTGCCCCAAATGGGCTTCTCCCCCAAAATGAACTTTCAGGTCACACAGCCCTGAGTCTGACGCTTGGCTTTCAAATGCCCACCTGTGAGACCTCGGCAGGCTGCCAGATCCCTGAGACAGAATTTCTCTGTCTGTCACGAGGATTTCCCAGAGCATCGCCCGGCCCAGCACCGGAGCTGGCCTTCAGGTTTGCCCTGTGGGCCCAGATCCAGGCCCAGCAGGTAGCAAACACTCAGGGAACACTCTGCCCTCCTTCCTTCCTCCACCATGTATACATCTCATGGGCTATTTTTATTCGTGTTCCAGGTGAAATAAAACAAGTTAAAGCAAAGCATGAAATTTGAGGAGGATTCCACCTTAAGGAGAAAAAAAACCACCTCTATAATAACAAATAGTTGGAGCTGGTGCAGTACTTGCGTGAAATTGTTACCCCTCAAGACAAGTCTAAACTCTTCAGCATTATGAAAACTCTGACGATTGCTTCGCTACTGAAGATTTATGGCCCTCAAATCATTCCTAAAAGACAGCACACACTCCCAACCAAGGCTCTGCCTCAGATACACCGGCTCCTGTCTCCGGGCAAGCTGAGGAGGCTGCTGTTGCCGCTGGGCTGCACAGGGCACAGGGCACGCATTTCTGCCTGAGGTGTCTGCTCTGTGGGGCCCAGATGAGGCCCAGTTGTAAACGCTCAACAAACATTCTGTCTTTGTGTATTTCTGTACCATGGCAGCATCAAAAGACAGCTTGGGGGGTGGGGGCCCCTTTCCCCTGCCTCCCAACCAGCCACACAAATAAGTAGTAGTTCAAGCTCACCAGACAGGGGTCAGGGCAACTCCTCCCACAACAACACATCCACCATTTAAGGTGAGAAACCAGAACAACCTACACTGAAAGGAAACTTTGAGGTTTCAGATGGTTCACCCCTAAGTTTAATGGATGAGGACACTTAGGCTCAAGTGGTGCAAGGAATTCTGCTAGGAGCATACAGGGGTGGAGCTGGGCTCTGCCCCTTGTCACCTGAAACCCAAGCCTGGCTCATTTCAGCCTGGCACCTGACATCCAGGGGGGACAAGGGGACACCGCTCTCCTCATGGCCCCAAAGTAATATTTTTGAGAATAATATTTTTTCTAGGGGAAAGGGTGAACACAGTCCCTTACTACCATGAGTTATGCCATCAAGTTTCCCACGTTTGGGGAAACTGCAGGGTTCAGCACACCAGGAGTGCAAGAGGTGAACCTCGCCCTGGGCAAACCACCTTCCAGATCATGGTATCTCCCTGCAGGTAAGTATGAGAATAGTATTTTTATAAACCCCAAAAGGAGGGCCATTAAGTACATTCTTTTGCAGCACAACTGACTTCAGAGAGAGACCTTGCTTAAGAACTCCTTGGCTCCCCATTGTCTGGTTGAGTCTGAGCCCCTCAGTCCACTTCCTCAACCCTCATTCACCTCCCTTACCCCCTCCCAGACTAGCTGTAGTCTGACCAAGCTCTTCTCCCTCATTCCCATACTTCTGTCCCCCTTCATCTGCAGAGCCTTCTGTGCACATCCTCTTCAACTTTCCAGGATCCAAGCCATCTCAGTGCCCGGTCCTCCCTCACTGGTGCCCCTTTGGCCCCTATGTTCCCTGACACTCATCCAGCACCAGCTGCATGCCAAGCACTTCCCCACATTAACTCGCTTGCATCCCTGCAACCACCCTATCTATCATGAGGCTTCAAGGGCTGAAGAATCCACAGAAATGGAGGCCAGAGAAGTTCAGTAACTTCCCCAAGGTCACACAGCTAGGAAGTGTCAGGATCAGGATGCAACCTCAGGTCCTTCTGGTTTCATGGTCTACTGCCTCCCATTAGTCATTTCCTGTGTTTTGGCTCATCTCCGGTGTACGCTTTGAGGGCAAGGCTCCGAGCTCTCTTACTGTCCCCATCAAGCTCAGCTGTACTCAGCACGAGGTCTGCTCAGCATACACAGAATGCCAGGAAGGTCTCTGCTGAGCCCTCTGCAGACGCCGCATGCTGAGGTTCAGAGAGGCTAAGTGACTTGCCTGATGTACACTGCAGATAAGAACAGGGCAGGGGTTTCAAAGCAAGGCTGTTCACACAAGGTAGGGGTCTCAAACGCAGGAGTTTCTGGGGGCAGGCAGAGCACGGTAGTGAAGGCACTGGCTGAAGAGGTCTGGGGACCAGAGATGTGTCCTCCACCTAACAGGGAACAGCTCCAGCCTCAGACAGCGGTCAGCAGCTGGGAACACCAGTATGACCAAGGATTCTGATTCCTCAAGACAAGGTGAAACCCAGATTCTTATGGGAACCTCTTATTTTTTAACATTGATCGACATACACAGAATGTTTTATATAAGACGGGAAATAACCAAGAAAACCCATCTGCAGGTCAGTCCCGCCTATGGAGCTTGGGATTCTTCTCCATTGAGAGTGTCAGAGCTCTTCTTATAGCTGAGGAAACTGAGGCCCAGGGACGGGAGGACAGCTGTGGCTACACAGGGCACAATGGTGGAGTCCAGCCCAGTGATCCTTCTGTGAAAGGATCAAAATCTCCACAAACTAATACTGCTCCACTCCTAACCCCAAGCACACATGCCATGAGCTCTGAGGACAGACTGGACTGGCCAGTGGCCTCTCTGCGTGGCCTGGAGGCAGACCTGATGTCTCTGCCCTCCATTTCCCACCTGTGCAACGGGGAAAGAAAGAATAAGAATGCCTCTCTCTCCCTCTGTCTGTCTGTGAAGATGATAAAGGTATGATAGATTTTTTTAATTCCTAAAGGTATGAGAAACTACATGTCTCCGCTCCATCCTGAATTGAGCTTATAGGACTCAGGAGCCGGAGCAGCCCTGGGGGCCTAGCCTGTGGCCTCTGCAGTGAGTGCAGGAGCTCAGTCCTATGCCTCCTCTTCGGGGCCTGGCGGCTGTGACCACATTCTACAAACCAGGAGGCAAGGTGTGGCAAGACCGTGTGAGTGGCTGGCAAACACAGGACCTGGAGCCTGTGACTGATGGGGACAGGTCTCTGGACTCAGTGGGCTGTCACACCACTACCTGGGCTTCAGGGCTACACTCACTGATCCCTTTGAAGTTCAAAGAATGGGTCCCGCCCCTCCAAAGCAGGCAGGAGAAAGGAAACTGTCTGCCCAGGCTGAGTTATGGTGGCCACAGCAGACAGCCCTCACCCTCCGGGACTGCTGGCCCCAGCCTTGCCTGTCCCTCCAGCCCTTCCCTTCCCCAGATGGCCCCTTCAGCATCTCTAAGCTTGTGGCCTGGCCCAGCTCCTCCATCCCACCCACCTTCCCCCAGCCCCACCCCAGGTCCAGTTTCCAGGGTCTCTGGGCTGAGGCCCCCCTATACCTTCTCCACTGGGAGAAGTTAGTCCATGCTTGCACTCCTGGGATGGTGAGCTCACTCCACCAAACCAGCTTTGACCTGGATAAAGCTCTCCTTTTCATGAGTGAGTTTGGCTTCTCAGTGTCTCTCCCATCTTCACCCCTGAGGGCTAGCCCCAAACTCTGGGTCACAGGCCTCCTTCTCCCGCATCCCAACACAACTCTGCAGAGATTAGGGACAGCACAGTCTCCTCAGGTGACTCTCATTGTCTCAGAGCTACCTGAGGTAGTCACAGGGGACCTACGAGTTTACAGGTCGGTATGAAATCTAGAATGAGGGTCCACATAATTTGCACTCAGGGCTGTGGACTTTGTACAAATGGGTCGGGGGCAGAGGTGTGTGACCCTAGGGTGGCCATCAGTCAGACATGGATGAGAGTGTCTGTGCAGTAGTGCCTGTGCAGACGTGGGTGTGGGCAATGGCGGTGTGAGTGTGTAATGGGCATTGTGTGCAGGGCCAGCAGGGCAAGAGGATAAGTACAGGATGTGTCAAGGGGTCAAGTCTAGTGTGGGAGGTTTGGAGATCCTGGCATATGAGAATGTGAAAGGCAGGTGGGTTGTGTGCTCCAGCCCTGGGTCTGGTGACATCACTGGGCAGGAATAGTGCTTGAACTCGTCTCCTGGACGTGGATCCCAGAGGAGGTCCCACAGGAGAGGCAAAGTCTAGCTTCTGACACCCCGGGGTCCCTGGGACCCGGTCGGGTGAGGCCGCAAAGAGGGTGGCACTTACCACTCACACTCTGGGCCGACAGCATGGCCCTGGATAGGCCTCTGCACCTGAGCGCAACCCTCCTACAAGACTGTGGCAACAACTTGCTGCCTGCTGCCCTGGTCCGCATGGCTGGACACAGCTGGCCAACCAAGAGGATGGTATGAGGGAGGCCCTACTCCCTCTAGGACCCTTGCCTGCTCAGCTACGAGTCAACCAAATCCTGGAAGCCATCCCAACCTGCCCACCCTGTCAACTTTACATCCATGCACTGCCAAGCCCTCATGGTTCTCTCTCCTCCATCTCTCTACAATCCATCCCTGGCTCTCAGTTGCCATGGCAACCAGCCAGGTACAAGCCACTATCACTTTTACCTAGACCACACAGTAGCCTCCTTCCTGATCTCCTGCCCCTGTTTTGCCCCCACTGACATGCTTCCATAAACACATGCACACAGGTGCCCAGCAGGCCCTCTGTAACTCATATGCATGCCCTGTTCCAGCCTTGGCCAGCCAGGTTCTCTGTCCATCCTCAACCAGCCCCAGGCTAGCATGGGGGGTGGAAGGCTATGCTATGTGGCCTTAGCCTGCCCAAGGCCTAGCCCCTACAGCCCAGAAGGAGACAGCATTCCCAGAAGCACCAGAAGCAGCTGTATGTGCTGAAGGCCCCACCACCACACCCTCCCTACCTCCCTTCCTCCCTCCCACAGGAAGATGTGGGTTCAGTCTGGGTGTGCTGGGTCTGGGGCATTTGTGGCACATCCCAATGAGAATGAGAAGTCTAGAGTTCAGAAGAGAGGTCTGGACACCAGGCAAAACTCCAAGGGTCTCCAGGGTATAGGAGATTCTAGCCTTGATGTGCCCACCCAAATCTGTGTGTCCCTCTTACTGTGCCTGCTCCCAGCGGAGTGAAAGGTGTATTTTAAATTTTTTTGATATGAGGTTGAGAGTTCTTGTCTCCTTTGGACATAAATTAGCTAGCTGCAGTGTTGCATACAACAGACACTCAGTAAGAAAAATGTCACTCAAAATACAGAGGTAGAATGTCTGAACTCAAAAGCCTTTTTCCCTTCTTCCTTCCCCCTCCCACCTTCCCTCCCATGTCTTCAGAGAGACACCTACAGTTTTAAGAAGGCTGAGGAAGATGTTGGGAGGCAAGTTGTCAGGAGGTGACCACATGGTCTCTGACAGTTCTCCAGAGAGCCCTCCAGATCATCCCTCTTTTTATAAACACTGTTTTACATTTTATACAAATGTATTAGTTGTATAATTTTTGTACCTTGCATTCCTGTCTCAACATCATATTTGTTGATGTTGACAGTTGTAGATCAAGTTCATTCATTTTAACAGCTATATGTTTATTCCAAACTGTGAATACCTCATAACTGTCCATTGGAGCCATAGATTCAAGAGAGCAATAACAAGCTTATGTTTTAAGCAACTGAGTTCCGGTTGTTTTGTTATGCAGCAATAGCTAACTGACACAGGTGCAAATGTCTTCAGGATTTCACCACTACAGATGGTATAACAGAAAGCAGTCCACTGTGTCCCTTGATGCCCACAGACATGACCACTTCAGAGAAGCTCCCTTGGAGGTGGTGTCACTGCAGAGCAGAATCTGTGCATCCTCAGCTTGCCTGGATACGCTGGCCTACTTTCCAAACTGGGTCCTCCCAACTCCATGGTGTTGTTAGCTCCCACTATCTCTTCAACAAATCCTTGTTTGCTCAAGTCACTGGGACTTGAGACCTGGCCTCTGTGAAGACCACCAGCTGACCATAGACTGTGAGCAATAATAAATGGTGCTTTAAGTCACAAAATTCTCAGGGTGGTTTTTTACATGACAGTCATGGATACAGAAGGTTATCTCCAACTGAAAGGCATCTATCCAGCTCTTTAGATATAAGTGCTTTAAGATGAAAGAAGGAATACAGAGTAACAAAACAGCCACTCAGATGGGTTAGAGCACTCTCATGAAGAAAATAAAGTGGTTGCCAGAGCTCTTCAAATAACATCTCTAAAGTGGGACTCAGAATGACTGTATGTAGTCCCAGATCTCCTGCAGTTCAGTTACGAGGAGGTGGGTGCTGTCTTTCCATCTCCAAGTCTTGGTTTTTCTATAAATTAGGTCACCGACCTCTCACTCACAGACATAGTGAAATAATGAGGTTAGCAAGTTGTTGTGTCTCAGCTCCGCTGCCTGATGAACTGAGGGGCCCAGCAGAAGCCCTGTCCCTTCTGGATCTCTTCGTCTGCATTCGGCAGTCACTGCCTCCACTGCAGGGGAGTTTGTGGAGTAGGAGATAGACTTAAGATCTGGCATTAGGAAGGGTCCTTTTGATGGCAAGTAACAGAATACCAAAATTTTAACTATAAGTGAAATTTTTAACTATAAGTGAAATTGATTAGATCACGTAACAAAATTCCAAAATTTTCAAGAATTTTAGAAACTGCATGATGACTTCAGGCATGGTTTAATCCAGGCCCTAGCTGTTCCTCTGTGACTTTTTCTTGTCTATGGTTCTTTGGATGTTGGCTTTTCCCTCAGGGTGACTTGTCTCCATGTACT
Source organism: Myotis daubentonii (assembly GCF_963259705.1). NCBI lineage: Eukaryota > Metazoa > Chordata > Mammalia > Chiroptera > Vespertilionidae > Myotis > Myotis daubentonii. The sequence continues at coordinate 117,149,078 of NC_081842.1, forward strand.
AGTGTGTTTAGGCAATCACTATGATAAAGGGATGGGACTGTGCCTAGAGGTTTGAGCCAATCCATGTTCATGCTGGAGCTCAGGTGGAGACAATCATCTCCAACACCTCAGGAGCCCTGCTTAGTGGGGAGGAGCTGGACATGGATGCTGAGGAGCCCACAATGAGGGCGCTGGCAGGTGCCCAGCCCTCAGACAGTCTATCACTAGCATGTCCCTGTCTGGGCCTCAGTTTCCCTTGCAGTAATATGAAAGACTGCCTGGATAGTGTCCCTAGACCTCCACCCACTCCAACTCCTAGAGCCCAGGCCTTGATGGATCAGTTTGTCTTGGGTGGAAGGCTGGAGCCCACCACCTGCCACTCCATGGGCAAATGCTTCCAAACAGAACAAATTGCTAGGGCATTGTTTCTCATTCTTCTTAGGGTGAATAATTTCCAGAAACGTATTGGAGTTGATGAATGATTTCTTCACCCTGCCAAGTCCTTTTTAGTGACATATTTATAATTGCATTTCTAGTGACAAATTTTCAACTGTGACCCCCCTCCCCCACCAGCATTGGCCAGGATGTGGCAATGTCGGTTCACACATTGGAGGCCTTTTATCTGCATGCTGCCCATTCAGCTCCTGTCTGCAGCAAGAGACCTGCAGGTGCTAGTCCTGGTTCTCTCACTGCCCCATCCTGTACAGCAGCTTTTAACCACATGTGGCTGCGTAAGTGAAAAGCTCAGTGCTCAGGTCCACTGGCCACAGTTCAGGTGCTCAGCAACCATGTGCCAGTGCAGACATCTAATGTCTCCATCACAGCACAGTGCTAACCAGCCTACCTCAGGGGAGAATTCAATGGGAGATCTCAGGCCAGTCTATTCCCCTCTGATCTTCAGTGTCCTTTCCAGCTCTGAGCCTCAGTTTCCTCCTCTGTGAAAAAGAGATGATAGGGATGAATACATGAGATAAGGCCTGGGAAATGCTGGATCCATAGCCAGTAGTGACTGGAACATGGTCTGGGGTTCAGGCTCTGCAATTCCAGAGAAGGGGTGGGGGAGATGTCTCAGAGGAGGGGCAATAGAGCACACCTCACACACAGATTTGGTTAGTTGTCTACACCACAGTCATTTCTTTCTTCTTTCTGATTATTAACAGAATCCTCCCATTTCACTGGGGCTCAAATGCGCAATCCCGAAGACTGCACGGTGATTGTCCCATGTTAGTCATGACATTCTCACAACCATTTGCCTGTGGTTGGTCAAGGGGTGACCATGACCAATCACAGGGCAAGTCTGCTGGAGGCTTCTTGGAAAATATTTCCTCCCTGATAAGAGACAAGTCATGAGGAAACAGTTCCTCTGTCCCCCGCTCCCCACTCCTGCTTTGGCACTGCTGTGCCTGGTGCTTCAGCAGCCACTTTGAGACCAGAAAGCACAACTCTGGATGGAAAATGAACACTCTGAGGAGGCCACTGGGAAGACGGGCGAATTGAGCCCCTCGACGTACACTGCCCCTCACCTCCAGACTTCTGTAAAGTAAAAATAAGTGTCCTTAAGGGATGGGTTTCTTACAGAAGACATCCTGAGTGATTCTCACTCAAAGGTGAGTCAGAGTTTTCCAGGTGGGCAAGGGTGCAGAGGCCGGGGAGAGGGGCACCACATCCTGGGAAGGGGAGGATAGCATGTGGGCTGTAGCTGAGAGCAGAATTGGGAGAGGGTCAGCCCAAAGTGCCACGGGGCAGAGTTTGCTGGGCCCTCCACCTGCTCGTGGGGTGAGGAACATTGAAGCTTTTTCAGGACCAGTTTCAAGTTACAGGGTGAACTGTGGGTAGGGGACAGATTGATGGGAGAGCCTGGAGGCAGGGAGGCCAGGGAGAGACAAGTGGAGCCCAGGAGGGGAGGAGCGGGGGAGGGGAGAGACTTGAGAGGAGGGGCAGAAGAGGAGCATGTAGGTGTTGACAAAGAGGACTGAGGTGATGTGGGAGGGGGAGCTGAGAATGCAGTGGGCAGAGAACTGAGAACAGGGCAGGGAGAGGGGGGAACACCTGAGATCTGAAGGAAAGCAAGTGAGCAGGAAAAGATGTCCGAGAAAAGGCAGAAGATAAATATAAAGAGGATTCCAAGAGGAGGAATGGGCAACTGGGCTGAATGCTTCTCAGACAGCTGAACCGGTGATCCTGCCTTAATAGTACATCCAGATCTCCACTCACCACCATCTCACCTGAGCCCACTCAGCTGCTTTATTGCAGCAGTCTCCCACCAGCTTCCTCCCTAGCTCCCTGTAGTCCATTCTCCCCTCAGCCGCCAGAGGGCACATGATGAAACCTAAGCCAGGTCACGCCCTCCTCTGCTCTACAGGCCTCCATAGCTCCCATCTCCCTTGGAGGGAGAAAAAAAATCAATATTCTCATAACCATGTTTGTTGCCCTAAAGAGTCCACCCCACCTTCTCAACCTCATCTTTGACTATTCTCTCCCTCCTGTGTTTCAGCCACTCTGGCCTCCTTGCTGTTCCTTGAAGAAGCCAATCATATTTCCATTTTTACATTTTGCACTTGCTCTGCCCATGACCTAGAACATGCTTCTTCAAGATCTGTGAGGGGCTTGTTCCCTCACCTTTTTTGATGAAGTCTTCCCAGGCCATCTTTACATAACCCTGAGTTACCATTCCCTTAGCCTGTACATGCAGTACTCTCCAGGTGCACACGCTGCAAGTACCGGTGTGTTTCCCAGCTTGAATCAGCTCTACGGGGACAGAAATTTTGTCTGTTCTGTTCACTATTATATCCTCAATGTTCAGACGAGTGCCTGACCTGTAGTAAGGTCAATAAAAATTTATGGAGTTAATAAATAAATGAAGATTAAGTATGATAAAGACTACAAGTAGTTATTTCTGAGTTTGGCAATAAATCCTGAAAGTGGAAAGTGAGGAAGTGGAGGGGAAGGTGTAGATAATTGATTTAGGAGGTTTGGCTGTGAAGAGAGAGCAGAAGCAAGAGACAGGGGAGAGGACGGGCTTTATTTTTCAGGTGGATGCAGTTTGAGCAAGTATAGGTGCTGCTGGAAGGAGCCAGGAGAAAGGCATTCAAGATACAGGAGAAGAGAAAGCCAACAGAGGCTGGCCAGTGGAGGAAGGAGGGACAAGGACACAGAGACTTGGAGAGCTGTGCCCACAGAGCCTTTGGAGGAGGAACTAGGGCTGGGGTGTAGAAGGAGATCCATTTTGTTAACCTGTATCTGAAAGTGGTCCCTGTAACAGTAAAGAATATAAAACACACACAATGACACAACCCAACTCCAAATTAATTTGGTTCATTCAAGGATGGTTTAAGGGGTTAGTTATATTTCACATAAGCAGGAGAGTTAATAAATTACATCTGACAAACATTTATCAGGCACCTACTCTATGCCAGGCCCTGGGTCCAGGCACTGGGGAAACACTGTGATGTAGCCACAACTAATACCAGGAAAGACTGAGTCTTCTTTTCAACACTCCCTCTCTAGGAATAATGAAAATCAAGTCAATGTTGGTGTTTCCTCCTTTATGTGGCTGCTGGGAAGCTCTGAGCCAAATTTGAAGGTCAACCTTGAAAACAGTGTAGAATTTTATGGCCCAAGAAGCTGCATCCTTACTTTCTTCCCAGATTTGGTCACTAGTTAGATTTTCATTTTGCCTTGCCCTGAAGGTTTTGTTTGTTGTTGCTTGTGAGGCTGTACTTCAAAGAAACTTGAAATAACAGTGGCTTAAAGCGATAGTGGTTTGTTTTTATCTCTTATAACTACAAGTCAGGAGGTATACAGACCAGCCTAGGCAGCTACACCGCACTGTGCTCAAGGACGTGGGCTCCCCGGCACCCTGTTCTACCTTCCTTCAGGTGTGACCCTTGTCCTCATCCACAAAAGTAGCCTCAGAGATCCAGCATCACATTCACATACCAGGTAGAAAGAAAAAAAGAATTGCTAGAAACAAGCAGCAAAAAGAGTTTCCCAAAATCTCCTCCCAGAAACTTCTGCTTAGAACTCATTGGCTGGGACTATATCCCATGGTGACTCCTAGTGCCAAGGGAACCTGGTTGTTGGTGCTGCTCTGGGCAAAATTGGAGTCCTGCTGCCTAGAAAAAGGTAGGTGGATATTGGTTAGGCAACGGACAGTATCTGCCATGGTTATCTATATTTTTCTCTTTCATTCTTTCTAAAGAAGCCCACAGGTGCAAGGATGAGGCCCTGCAGTGCTCAGGGATGCCATATGCTCTTTGTCTATCTTGTCCCTGACTTGTCTTCACTTCCTTGAAAAGGAACCAAGTGCCTCTTGCAGGGAAGTGAGTGTCATTATCCTCATTTTATAGGAGACGGCAGCTTTTCTCCAGACTTCAAGAACCTCAACTCACAGAGTCATTGGTTATTATTCCACAGAGGAGGAGACATGGCCTAGAGACAGTAAGTGGTTTGTCTAAGATCACAGAGCAAATTCAAAGACTAAAGCCGGGGTCTTTGGAAATATATTTCAGATTGAACCTGATCTGCACAGAACTCAACCCAGAAGGTTGTATAAGGCAGGGTTTCTCATTCCCCAAGATACTGAAATTCCATTCCCCACAATAGTCTTAGGTATGGTTCCTGGTGAAATGGGCGACTGGAATCATCTGTGAGTCATGCGAGCTTCTGTAAAGTCAGGAAAATGGAGAAAATAACTAATAATTACTTTCAACCAAATTCAGGGTGAAATTGGTAAACAATGAACTTGAGAAGTGGAAAAACTGTTCTCCACTAAAAGTCCATTTCCTTGGGTCAAAGGCATTTCAGCAGGATGGTTTTCCAGTGGACCATGAAGACCTGGACATGCCCAAATGTGTAATCTCTTACTCAGTGCCAGAGAAACCCCACACTGGCGCCCTGACAAGTTGCCACGGGAATCACGATACAGTTTCAGCCCCCAGAGAGGAATCAAAGTCTCTTTTATTAAAATGTGTTATTTATGGCTTCCAGAGAGGTTTCCAGAGCCCTGACAGCTCAGGAATGAGCTCAGAAATTAACTCTTTGATATTATCAGGGTCAATCCATCTCTCTAGATTCTTTACCCTATGTTTCTTTTTTTATTTCCTGAAAGGCACACACAGAAGAATTCCATTCAAGGCACAAAGGCATGACGATGCTGGCTGGGGAATTACATCAGTCCATTCGCTGATCAACCCCTCTGATTCACCCGTCCTCTATGTAAAGACAGAAACTACTTCTCATATTAATGAAGGAGGCCCCAAGGATGGGAAAGCCCAGGGGATGGCTGGGGATGCAGAGCATGAAGCTGGAGAGCACCTTATCCCATGGGGGCTCCGAGAGGGCACAAGCCTGCTCATGGTCACACAAGCAAGCCTGTGCGCCACAGCCATGGGAAGTTTCAGGAAACCAGAGTCCCAGGGCTAGCACCAGCTTCCTGAAGGCCCTTGACAGACTTCTAGCTCTGCTTAAAGCCTCAGTTTTCCTATCTGTAAAATGGCTGCAGACATGAGTCCATTGTATTTCAAACTATTTTTAGTGGTTGAATTTTCATTTTTATTTTTCAAGCAAAACCAGTCAAGGAATCTCCAAAACATAAAAAGATGAAAAATGCCAGTTGTTTTCCATCTACCATGGATACCAGGGGACCCCAGAAACTCTGGGCTCCATGAAAGAGTTTCAATTTCAAGCATGAGCTGAAATTCAAGTAATGAGACACTTCCAATATGGAATTTGGGGATCTGCAATTGTGAAGAGCTATTTCTTCACCCCCATGTTGAATTCTGACCATGTTTGCCCTCAGCAATAGTGGGGCACTCCTCCTCTTGCTCCAGTTCCATCCACTGCCCCTAGGGCCCCCAGTGCAGAGATGGGCCCCTGCTGCTCAGAGGTCCCCTACCTTGCTTGATGCTGGCCTCCTGGCCCCTATCAGTTTGCTCTCCTGGAGACCATTCTAACCAGAATGAAGGAAGCTGCAGGAGAAAGAATGCCTGCTGGAGGCCAAGAGGCTTATCTGTTACCAGTCACTGCATGACTTTGGGCAAGTCGCTTTTCCTCTTTGTGTCTCAGTTTTCGCTACAGGTACAATGCCAGGGGATATATTGGTCAGGATTATTTTAGGTGCAAAGGACAGCCAACTCACACTAACTTCAAAAAATGAAGAAATGGGAACTCTTGTGCACTGTTTGGGGGGATTATAAATTGGTGCAGCCACTATGCAAACAGTATAAAGGTTCCTCAAAAAAATTAAAAATAAAGCTGTCATATGATCCAGTAATCCCACTTCCGGGGACATATCCAAAGGAAATGAAGACAGGATATTGAAAAGATACCTGTACCTCATGTTCAAAGAAGCATGATTTACAACAGCCAAGACCTGGAAACAACCCAGCATGCATCAATGGATGACTGGACAAAGAAAATGTCACACACACACACACACACACACACACACACACACACACAAACACACACACACTGGAATATTGTTCAGTCATGATAAAGAAGAAAATCCTTTCATTTGGGACAACAAAGGTGAAACTTGAGGGCATTATGCTGAGATAAGCCAGGCAGAGAATGACAAATATTTCATGGTATTACTTACATGTGGACTCTTTTTTTAAAGGTATCCTTTTTGTTGAAAGTATTACAGATGTATCTTTTTATTCTATTGACCCCCTCCAACTGCCCCCCCCAAGCCTTCACCACACTATTGTCTGTGTCCATGGGTTCTGCATATTTATATTAATAAAAGGGTAATATGCTAATTAGACCAGGTCAACTGGACATCTTCCGGACATCCGACTTCCTTCTGGACAAAGCCACGGTAGTGGGGGCCGAGGCAGAGGCGGTTGGGGGTGATCAGGCCGGCAGAGGAGCAAGCAGTTAGGGATGATCAGGCCAGCAGGGGAGCAAGTAGTTAGAAGTGAGATCAGGCCACTGAGGGGGAGCAAGCAGTTAGGGGGAGATCAGGCCAACAGGGGAGGGCAATCGGGGGCAATCAGGCTGGCAGGGGAGGGCAGTTGAGGGCAATAAGGCCAGCAGGGGAGCAGTTAGGGGGAAATCAGGCTGGTAGGAAGAGGATGTTAGGGGCAATCAGGCAGGCAGAGGCGGTTAGGGGAGGTCAGGCAGGCAGGCAGGCAGAAGCAATAAGGGCGATCAGGCAAGCAGGCAGGTGAACAGTTAGGAGCCAGCAGTCCCAGATTGTGAGAGGGATGTCCTAGTTTGGAGAGGGTGCAGGCCAGGCTGAGGGATACCCCACCTTGCACCCCCCCATGCACGAATTTTGTGCACTGGGCCTCTAGTATGCATATAAGTTCTTTGATTCATCTCTCCCCACCCTACTCCCCACTCCCCCCACCCACCCACCCTTCCCCTCTTCCCTCTTAGATTCATCAGTCTGTTCCATCCTTCTATGTCTCTGGATCTATGTAGTTCATCAGTTTATTTTGTTCATTAGATATATATGGAACCTTAAAAAGAATCGAGCTCTTAGACAGTAGAAAGGTGATTGCCAGGGGTTGGGAGGTGAGGGAATTAAGGAGAGGATGATAAAAAGATACAAACATTCAACTATAAGAGGAATAAGTTCTGAGGATCTAATGTGTAGTGAGGTGAGTATAGTGGGTAGCACTGTGTTGTATAATTAAATTTTACTAGAAGAGTGGAGAACTTAAGTGTTCACACACACATGCGTGTGCGCACACACACAAAGATAAATATGTGAGGTGATGGATGTGTTAATTAAATAAGTGAGAGGAATCCTTTAAAAAATGAGTACATATATCAAATCACGATGTACACTTTAAATATCTTACAATTTTATTTATCAACTATATCTCAAAAAGCTTGGGGAAAATAAGTTAGAAGTGGAGAACATCAGCCCATGTAAGTGGTGGTGGATTCCAATTCACCAGTGAGCATCTCCCACCAGCTGCCACCAGAACTGCCTCTTGATGTCGTCAAGCACCACCTGATTTGTGTGGCTTAGTTCTCAGGCTGTGTCTCCCCTACAGGAAACAATGTCCACCAGTAATTTCCAGCCTGTAGCCAAGTGGCTCCAAGCCCTGGAAATCAAGAAGTGGCTACTTGATGATACTGAACAGAACCTCAAGGCTGATGGCCTTTCCTATGTAATGTAACCACACCTGACTGTCCCCCATTGCCTTGGTCAGGTATGCTCTTCTCTTACTGGCCAGGCCTGAGTCATATGCTCACATCTGAAGCCTGAAGTGACATCCTCTTTCAACGCTTATTATCCCCAAATCTTCCCAAGAAGGCAAAGGAGGCCCTGGGGTGTTTTCCTGTACACCAAAATGTTGTGGGTTTGATTCCTGGTCGGGGCACCTACAGGAAGTAGCTGATGGATGTTTCTCTTTTCTCTTACATTGATGTTTCTCTCTTTCTCCATTCCTCTTGCTCTAAAATCAATAATTTAAAAGAAAAAAAAACACACATATCCTCAGGTAAGGATTAAAAAGTGAAGGCAAAGTAGGTTCTGGGAAAGCCAAATCCACAGAAGATCACTAGAAAAAATTATTAGGGTCTCCAGCTGGTCTAAGGACTGAACCCGGTCCTCAAACTTCAGCTCACACAGGCACCCAATACCTGATGCAGAAGAAAGTTCAAGTTGCTTTGGTTGAAGGAATGGAGCACTCCAGAACCCTTGTTCACACCCTGCCTTTCCTTTCTCTATAAATCCCAGCTAAGATATTTAAGAACCCATCCAGTTCCCTAGAAGTGATGATCTGATTGCCTCTGAGGGCTAGGATTCAGGGTCTGTACCACCAATAATAGCCTCAGATCAGGGGTACCTGTCCATTCCTGATGATATACTCCAAGCTTAGCTTGCGCAACCTCCCATCTGATAGCTAAATCCCTCCATAGCAAGCAGTCTCTCCACCCTCCTTCATGCCTCCCTAGTGAGGGCACTTATTCTCCTGAAACTCATCCCTCTCAGTGTTATGGTCTACTTAGTCTTTACTCCAGCCTGACTATGACTATGAGCTTTGCAAGGGTAGAAATGGTGCATGTTTTCATTACTGTGTCCCTAGGCCAGTGCAAAAAGGCTCAATAAATATTGAATGGATGGGTGGGTAAATAGATGAACGGACAAATGAACAGAAGGACAGGTAGATGGATGGGTGAATGGATGGTGGTTGGATGGATGGATGGATGAATTATGGATGAGTGAATAATGAATGGATGGATGGATGGATGGATGGATGGATGGATGGATAGATGGTGGTTGGATGGATGGATGGATGGGTGGATTATGGATGAATGAATGATGGATGAATGGATGGATGGATAGATGGATGGATGGATGAATGGATGGATGGATTCACAAGTGGATGTATGGGCGGATGGATGGATGGATGGATGGATATTGCATGGGTGGACGATGTATTAATGATGGATGGCTAGATGATGGATGGATTTTGGATGATGAATGTATGGATGATAGATGGATGGATGGATGGATGGATGGATGGATGGATGGATGGATGAATGGATGATGGGTGGATGCTGGATGCTGGATGATGGATGGATCAATGATGGATGTATGAATGATGTATGAATGAATGATGGATGGATGCTGGATGGATATGGATGATGAATGAATGGATTATGAATGGGTGGATGGATGGATGATGGATGAGTGATAGATGAATGGATGATGTATTGATGGATGATGGATGGATGATGCATGATGGATGATGGATGAATGGATGATGGATGGTTGGCCAGATGGATGGATGATGGGTGGATGGGTGAATGGATGAACAAATAGATGAATTAAAAATATATCTTCTAAGATAACCTATCTCTCTCCCAGAAATTGAGACTAGGAAAAAGCGTGCAGACATAGATACCAGCCTCCTTCATTGTCACACAAATATACATAGGGAGTCCTGGCCCTGCCCTCTGGCCCACAGACTTGCCTATGCCTCACCCATACCATTTCAGAACAGCCCTAAAGACACTGGGAGAGGTAGTGACCAGGACATCTGGGGTCGCCTCTTTAATCTGGGTGACCCAGTTCCTCTAGTTACTCCCTATGATGTGAAGTCTCTACTGTCTGCCTGTCCCTTTGCACACACTGCAGCCTATACTTGTCCTTTTCTCAAAGATTTCAGCTGCAACACTTAAGGAATTCTTCAGAATACAAGGATGGAGGTAGCAATAACCTTCCTCCTTCTAGGCTCCATGCCATAAGTTATATGGTCTGGGGCAAATTTTCTTGTCTGCATCACACAGGGACTAAGCTCTGGACCACCATAGATAGTGCTAAGCCATATCTTCTGGTCCTGGCCACAAAGCAGTTTGCTTTTTGGGCCCAACTGCTAGAATTGACATTTATTACAAGTCAAATTAACTTTGCATAATTCCTGCCAGTGTGACAAGACCATTCAGATTCCTAAGCTATTTTGTGGCCTGTCTATGGCTTTGGGCTATCTCCACCTTGGCACAGCCACCCCTACCCCCACCCCCACCCCAGTTCTTTGAGCAGCCATGGGCAGGACATGATGGAGAGGGAAAGGCAGCACAGTGTTCTCATGGTAAGTGCCCGAGTCAGGCCTTGACCTATAACAGTGATGGCAAACCTATGACACGCGTGTCAGAGGTGACACGCGAACTCATTTTTTTGGTTGATTTTTCTTTGTTAAATGGCATTTAAATATATAAAATAAATATCAGAAATATAAGTCTTTGTTTTACTAAGGTTTCAAATATCAAAAAATTTCTATATGTGACGTGACACGGCACCAGAGTTAGTTAGGGTTTTTCAAAATGCTGACACACCGAGCTCAAAAGGTTCGCCATCACTGACCTAAAACCTTCCTCTAAGTGTTTTCCTTTCCATCCTTGTATCCTAAACTTGGGCTGTGGTGCCCTCCTGCCAAAAGTTCCCCAAAGACTCAACTTTTCTTTTCCCAAAGAATCACTGACAAATGTGTGGGACACAGTGTGTTTTGTGCTTTACAAACAGGAAAACTTTGCCAAACCCTCCCTGAGCACCAGCAGCCAGATGGGATTTCCCTTCTGTGAACACAACCCCACAACTTCACAAGCAGCGCTGCAGACCAGTTAGATAACCACCAGGTTTCCAGGGTGAAATCCCAATGCCAGCCCCCATGAGCCAGGTGACCTTGGCCAATCCCTCTCTGGTCTCATTTTGCCTGGTTGAAAATGGGCTTATGAGGATTCAATAAGGTCATCCATGTTGAGTGCAAAGAACAGCAACCCAGACAGAGAAATGGGCAAAATCTCTGACTGTTTGCACTGTCATGTGCCAGACACAGTACTGGCCACTTCCCGTGCAGTGTCACCTTCCTTCCTCGGGGCACACATGGTTATCAGGAAGCATTATTCCCATTTTCCAGTCAAGGAAACTGAGACTCAGAAACAGAAGCCAAGTCTGCTGCACTCCCCACCCCTCACACTGTCTGCTGTGTGTTCTGTTGAATAAGAGGATAAGAGCATCCACTCTTGGGTCCACCTGCTTCCAAGTTCATGGTGATTCTAGTTCTCATGTGCAGGTACTGGCCTAAGCTCTATGAAACTGCATGAATGGCACACAGAAGGCCATTCAGTCAGTACCCATTGCCACCTTCTCTTAGGGCCCACTATATCCCTGAAAGAGCTAGACCTTTCACAAGTAAACAAATACATAGAAAAGACAAATTCCAAAGGTGATAGTCTATAATGACGAGGAAAAGGATAATAAAGTGATGGGAGTGGGCAAATATCGATTGACTAGGATGGCCTGGGAAGACCACTCAGGAAACACAATTTGCGTTGTTGAGCAAAATGACAGATCATGGTTATCAGAAAGAGGAAACAGCAGGCGCAAAGGTCCTGAGGCAGGAACATGTTTGGCAAGTTCAAGGAACAGTGAGGTGACCAGCATGGCTAGTATAAACCATAAAAAGCAAAGGGTAATCCAGCTCCTCTATTTACTCCCTATGAAGTGAAGTCTCTACTGTCTGCCTGTCCCTCTCCTTTTCTCAAAGATCTCAGCTACAGTGCTTAAGGGATTCTCTCTCTCTCTCTCTCTCTCTCTCTCTCTCTCTCTCTCTCTCTCCCTCTCTCTCTCTCTCTCTCTCTCTGTCTCCCTGCTCCCCCCTTTCTTTCTCTCTTTCTGCCCTCACTTCCACTTTCTCAAAAAAAAAAATCAATAGAAAAAATATCCTCGTGTGAGGATTAGTAAAAAACAGAATTCAACATTAAAAATGCACATTCTTTTACTAGGAAATTGTAGCTGCAAGGGTGGTCAGGGGCATTTAATTACAGCAAAGAAAATCTATAAAACACCCAAGTGTAACAGAGAGTTTGGTTGTGTCTACTATTATGCCATATCAATGTCACAAGATACGATATGGCCATGTGAGATGATGCTGCAGAGAAATGTTTACTAACATTGAACGATGTGCACTATATACAGTTAAATGAAAAAATGGCATGGTCCCTCTTTCTAAATGTGAATTTATAAGTATAGGCATAGCAAACGCTAAGGATCCTCTCTGTTGGAGGAAAGTTTTTCATCTTCCTTTTGTTTACCTGGGGGTTTTCCCCCTTAAAGTTACCTCAATTCCTCTGAGTTAGGTTAGACTGGGACTTCAAAGAGACACAACACTTTATGGTTCAATAGCCAAGATGGCAGGTACTGGGCCATGACTCTGGGATGTGACAGATATGGTCAACACCGCTCTGACTCAGTCCACCATCACAGCTTTCTGGTGACACGCTGACCGGAGCTGAGGTCTCTATTAGGACTTGGGAGACAGGGATGATCTGAGGGCAGGAGGTGTTGAGGATACCTCTCTTCATGTCTCCAGCAGTCCAATCTAGAAGCTATTGTCCCCACTTTATAAATGGGAAAACTGAGGCTCAGAGAAAGGCACCAACCCACTAGAGGTCTCATAGCTACAGTAAACAGCACCAGAGCCAGGACCCAAACTCAGGCTAGGATGACTCCAGAGGACATTTGATTAGAAGAGAGTACCAACTTACAACCAGGATTCACCTGCCCACTCAACATCTCTCAGCTCCCACCACAGAGAGGTTATGCAACCTACCTGAGGCCACAGAGCCTATAGAGCCTAGGACTCCAACTCTGCCCTGCACACTCCAGCTTCCACAATGGGGAAAATCCAGAGGGACCTGGGCAGAGAACCACCTCCTCTCCCTAAGGACTTGGTGGGGAAACTGTGGCAGTTGTGGGTGATTGCTGAGAGCTGCTGACGACCTCCCTTCCCAGACACCCTAGTCTCTCTGTCTGACCGTCCCTAGAGAATGAGGATCTTGGGTGAGGACTGATCAAAGTATCTACTGGAGGTGTTCTCAGAGCCATGGAGTCTCATGTCACAAGGAAGCCCAGAGAGGGGCAGTGACTTGACCAAGATCACACAGCACAACATCAAGACGGGTCTCATGGACCTCCTCCCAGGCACCACAGGCTGTAGTAATGGAGTAGTCAAGGAGAAGGAAGGAGGGAGCCTGCCTTTTCTGGGCAGAGAGAGATTCCTCACATCTAGCAATCATGTCATCGGGCCAGGACGCTGTGGCCCTGGAGTCACCGTCTCTGTCCTTCATGACTTCATCTCCTGGCTGGGCCCCAACACAGCATGTGGTGCCTGGAATCAATACCACTGGCAGGGCCCAAGGCTTTGTTATCTTCCTTGTCACCCTCCACCCCCACCTCCGGCCCATGCAATCCCACCCAGTGGCACATCCACCCACCGTCTGCCTCCCACTCTGAGACAGGAAGTCCAGTCAGAGTGCCCCTTGCTGCAGGCTGGACGTGAGCCCTGAAATCTTCAAGGCACTCACACTGACTCTCCTCCCCAGCAGCGCCCCTGGGCTGACTCCCTGCAGGTGGGAGCAAGCAGCTTCCTTTCAAATCCCAACCTCCCCATTCCCTCTGCCCCATTGCAGCAGCTCACATGGCCTCCTTGGGCCAGTTTCTTTATGTTTCAAGGGGAATGAATCCAGCTCACAGAGTGCCTGGGGTTCCACTGTCCAACGCAGTGCCTCAAAAACAGTCGGTGCTTAATAAATGTTCAGTCCCTCCTCCCTTTGGTCTGGATGCTTAATAAAGCCTGTTTGGTGCCATTATTACACGTAACAGCAACCATGTGAATGAGGCTCTATGGGACAAAGGACTTCTACTACCCATGGGACAGCAGAGGTTCAAGGACAGGTCTATAAACTAGCACTTCACAGCATCCAAATGCAGTTCCAGGCCCCCTCTCAGATGACATGTCCTACAGCTCACTCCCCACTCACAGGGAAGGCCAAGGCTAAGAAGGTCAAGGCAGTGCTGCAAGTCAAAGGCAGAGGTGGGCTGGTGCTTGGTGTCCACACTCCCAGGCTAGTAGAGACAGGTAGTCTTCAAGGCCTGAGACTGAAGAGTGCTGTGACAGGATAGACCGCCACTGCAGTTACACTTGTCTTTAGGGAGTGCCCTTGCCCTCGTGGGGCCCTGAGGATTGATTGCCCTGTGCCATGCTCTACCAGGATACTGTGGCTTCTCCAGGGCCAGGCCCTGTAGCCCAGCCCTGGAGAAGGTGCATTGAAACAAGGTGTCCTGGGAGGGGTTCAGATTGGTGAGGACCTGACAGGGCTGGGCTGTGAGATCAAGGCTCCGGCACCGGGCAAGCAGAAGGAAAATGAGAGAAGCCGCTCTGCTGTGTGACCACAGGGTGCAAGGCTGGGTGAGCAGGAGAGTGGTGCTGCCCAGGTGGAAATACAGGTTGTAGGGGTTTCTGAGTTGTTTTTAAGAAAAGTAATAAAGCCATATTTTTATATAAAATCTCATTGAATCACTGAAACACTGACTCTCAGACAGAACCCAAAGAGGCCTGTCCAGAGAGGGTGGGTGGGTGTGGGATGGCACAGGATTGGGCATGATGTAGACAGAGGGCTGGCACCTGGAGGTCATCCAGGAACAGGGTGGAATGGGAGTGCTGGTATGCTGTTTGAGGGTCTACACCTGAATCTCAGTCCCAACCTCACAGCGTGAATGTGCGAACACCTCGGCTCTCCAGAACCCACAGGCTGGTTTCACCATTGACTTTCTGCAGCTTCTGGGTGGGGAGGGGTCCCCCTGTAGCCCACCCCTGATCTCTATAGGATGGTGTTTGGGTCAAGAGGCAGCACTGTGAGGCAGGGACCCTCATCCACGCACCCTGAAATTAAGGACACCCCCATGAGCACCCCTGGATTTGCAGCAGTGGCTGTGGGTTTGGAACAATTCCTGGTGTCATTGCTGACACCTCCCTTTGTCAACCCAGAGAGGAGAGAATATAGTCAGGGTGGGAAGTGACAACAGGGCCACCTGCAATATGCTGTGTTATTTGGGGGGGGGGGCAATGAAAGCAAACCTTCCCATCTTGAGTCGTGTGCATTTTATTGAGGGTACACCCCACCTGACGCACCACACTCACACCAGCCCAGACAGCCCTGGAGCACCATGCATGGCAGTGGGCAGGGCCTGCCATGTTGAGGGCACAGTCCCTGCAGTAGGCAAAAAATGCCTTCCCCCCAAAATGTCCACGTCCTAATCCCTGCATCCTTTGAATGTGTTACCTTACATGGCAAAAGAAACTTTGCAGATGTGGTTAAATTAAGAATGTTGAGATGTAGGGATTATCCAAGTTATCCAGGTGGGCTCAGGGTGCTCATAAGGCGGAAGAGAGAGGCAGAAGGTCAGAGTCACAGGAGCACTTGAAGCTGCTACACTGCTGGCTTTGAAGAAAGAAGAAGGGGCCACAAGCCAGGGAGTGTAGGCAGCCTCTAGAAATTAGAAAAAGCAAGGAAAATGATTCTCCCTAGAACCTCTAGAATAAGCATGTCAAACTCAAAGGCTAACATGGGCCAATTAAACAAGGTTTAAGTCTATGTGGGCCACAAAAAAACAAAAGCTTCAATTTTCATGGAAACGTAGGTTTATTTTGATAGAGACATGCTGAATACAAAGGGCTGAAATAAATGAGTAAACATTAGCATAAAATAATAGAACATTTTAATAAAAATTAATATTTTTCTTGAACATTAACTTACCAGACACTGAGTGACTTCACAAATTAATAAGCATAACGCAAATAAATCTATTTTTCTTGTTCTCCAAAAGTGAAATATTTTCTGTTGTGCACACCAAACAAGTCAGTCCAAAACTAATGACGTGGCAATCGGATGCTAAAATATTCGCTGCTAGTATTAGTAGAGAGAAATGTTGTGCCTTTGCATAAGGTGTGTAAGGGAAATGAACGCAACACGATTATAGTAATCAGTCATTAGCGAACGTTGTAGTTTGTTATTAATGTATAACAGGATATTGTAAAAATTAAGTTACAAAATTTTTATTAAAAAGTTTCTTACACAGTGTTATATTGGCTGGCCCACGAAAATATTCATTGGGGGGCCACATGTGGACCATGGGCCACGAATTTGACATGCTTGCTCTAGAAGGAATACAGCCCTGCCCACACCTTGGTTTAATCCCTTTAAGACCCATTTTGAACTTCTGACCTCCAGAACTATTATAGAATTAATGTGTCCAGTCAGTGTGTATGTAGTCATTTGTTACAGAAACAATAGCAGGCAATACAGATGCCATGTTGGCTTGAAGAGGCCTGGGATAGGAGTAGCTTGGGGCTAGGTGAGGGAGCCCTGGAGCTCACATCCCAAGCAGCAGGTGGCCCTGAGCACACTCACACAAGGCAGTGCCCAAGAAGGGCACATGTCTGTCTTAGGTGCAGCTGTGGACACAGGGGTGTCCCAGCCTCACCAAGTTGGTCTGTGACATCCCACCTCCCTGGCCTCAACCATTGATACAGATAACCCAGGGCAAGACCAACAGAGGATGGCCTCCTCCTCCAGGAACTGGCTAGAAATGGCCCAGTTCGTGCAAAGGCCAGAACCTCTGCTGGCTCTGCTAAAAATCCTGCAAGTGAGGCCTGGAACCACTGCAGCCACTTTGCCATCTTGAGGGGTTAAAAATTAGAGAAGGCAAGAGAGTCTCCAGCAAAAGAGGTTGAGGTCTGAGCTCCCACAACAGCTGTGGAGGAGGTAGGCAGTGCCATAACAAGGAAGACCCAAAGAGAAGGGGAATCTGGAGCTCTGTGTTGCAGAGTGGGGGGTAGGAGGACAGTCTAAGGGGGGAAACAGAGTCGCCAGCATCTCATCTACATTCTCCCCACAGCAACCAGAGGCACCCCATGAAAACTGAGACCAGATCATGGCCTCCACTGCTCAGACTGCCAGTGGCCCCTTCTCTCCCTGAGTATGAGCCCAAGTCCTTTCCATGGCTACGAAGCCTTGCGTGGTCTGGCCCCATAACCTCCCTGACCTCACCTCCCATGCCCCTCTCCCTTCACCCAGCCTGTTCCACCTTGGCCCTGCTCTACAATTCACACACACCATCACACACCTGCCTTGGGACCTTTGCCCAGGCTGTGCCAGGTGGCTAGCATGCCCTCTCTCAGATGCTTACTTGGCTCACTCCTCCCTCTATTTCAAGTCTTTACCCCAAAGTCACCTTTTCAGTGATACTTCCTTGACCAATGGTCTAACACTACACACCCTGCCACTACTCTCCACCCCATTACCTATGTGGTTTTGCTCCCTACTGCTCATTACATACCATTTATTCACTGTTGTTAACTGAGCACAGCTCCCCAAGGGCAGGGCCAAGCAGTGTCGCACACAGAGCACCTGCTGAGTGCCTGCATAGTCAGAGCCAGGACACCTGGGGGGCGGGCCTCCATCCTGACCCCCAACCTGCCCTGCTCCCACTGCCTTGCAGCTTGCCCTCTGTGCCACCTCCCAAGCCTGCCTGTGGCACCAGGCCTTCGGAGTCTGCCCACAACTTTGCCTTCACCTGACTGAGCAGGCATCCCTGTGTGCCTCTCCCACTGCACCCCCACGGCCAGCCTCTGGTGCACACAGACACTTGTGAGGACAGGCAGCCCGGAGTGGATTCCAGGAGCCAAGGGGGCACCCCCAGCCCCCATCCTGCCCAAGGCGAGCACCAAATCAGCTACCTGAGCGGCCCTGCTCCTAGGCGTGCGCGCGCGTACACACACACACACACACACACACACACACACACACACACACACACAGGCTTTGGAAATTCCAGAATCTCAGAACTTCAGAATTTTGAAAACTTGCATATTTCAGTTTGGCCCCTGTCCTGTTCTTAAATGCCTGAGACATGGCCAATTGTACACTTCCAGCCCCTCAGACCCACAAGAGTCAAAGCAGAAAGGCCCCGGGAGATCATTCCATGGCAGGCTCAGCTGGGAGCCCCCAGCACCATCCTTCTCTTCTCTCTCTGACAAGGTGGGCTCCCAGAATAAAAGCTCATTCCCAGATTCTCTTGCATCTAGAAGTGGTCATGCGACTAAGCTCTCGCCTATGCGATGGAAGAAATAGTGTCAAGCATCAACTTCTAGAAGCCTTTCTTAAAAGACATGTGATAACCCCCCTTTTTTTCTTCCCTCCTTCCCTGTGCCTCTGCTTAGATGTGATGGCTGGAACTCTGGCGGCCATTTTGGACCACAAAGACAAGATCTCTTCTTTGGTTTGGTAAAGCCAGGAATTAGAAGGAAGCTGGTCCCCACATCAGCCTGGTTCCACCTATCTCTAGGCTTAAATATGAAAGAGATAAAATGTCTTTTTAATTTAAGTCATTGCTCTTTGTAGTTTTTAATTATAAGTCCAATTCTCTTATTACAAACCTGGGGCAAGTGAGGCTGGAGTCAGGCATGGACCTGTGCAAGGCTGGACAACGAGTCATGGCGGGGCCAGTTCAGAGCTGAGACACCTGCCTTCTTTTCTTGTGAGCCCCTGGGCTGGCTCCTCTGACCTCTTCCTCCAAGGTCCTGCACCCTCCCAGGGGAGCCCCTGCTTCATCACCACCCATGGGGGTCACCCAGAGGCTGTCCCAGGTGAAGGCACCGGGGGCCTGGGCCAGCCCTTCCCATCTGGGCTGCGTGTGTGCTTCGTCAGCCCCGGGCCCTGCCTCCACGCCTCCCTTCCCTAGCCTCCCTTAGGACCCAGGGTTCCTGGGTTCTGATTCACCCTCCTCTAAGAGCAAAGGTCCTCAGGGTTCCCTCAGCCCAAGCCCTGTCCCTGGTAGATGGTCACCCTGGTGCTGGTTAGACACCTAAGGTGACAGAGAAGACACTGCCTCCCCGACAGTCCAGCCCAGGCCCTCTGACCTCCGACGGGGACACTTGGCCTGCACATGGAGCTGGACCAAGCCCCGCTGAGCCCCGGCCCTGTCCACTTGGGCAGGGGCCAGAGCTCCCTGAGGCTGCCTTTCCACACTCATGCACATTCGCTGCACTGCCCCTTTCTGAATTCTGCACCCTGAGAAGAAGTTTGGGTGGGAGAGTGGTGGAGAGGGGATGTAAACTCACTGAGGTTCTCCTCAAGGGCTTGGTTTTGATGTCCGTGGGGCTGCAGAAGCTAGTCCAGGCCTTGCTGGCCCAGGAAGGGGCCCGGCACAGGCTGATCCCTGTCTGTATACCATGCAGAGTGCTGCATGTGCTTCATACATTATCTGCTTTAATTTGCATAACAAGCCTCTTGGGTACACTCAATTATTAACCCATTCCACAGACAAGGAAACTGAGGTGCAGAGAAAGTTGTCCACAGTCACTGCCCCCCAAAATCCAGATTCAACAGAGGTGTGTCCTTCTCCAAGACCCTCACTCCTCCTGGGACCCAAGCCTGCCCAGGCCCCTGGAGCAGGCCCACCACCTCCCAGTGCCCCTCCCGCTGTCCTCCCACAGCCCACGGCAGGACAAACCTCCAACTTGCAGGATAGATTATGAATAAGGCAAAAGAAAGTTATCCTGGCCCCTGAGCATGCCTTAAGTATTTAAATTCTTTTTCACAATTATCTCAAATAGTAATTATTGCAGGAGCAGATGCGCTATCGCAGACAAGAAACCACCTGCCTTCCCATTTCTGTCAAAAGTGGAAACACTGACATTATTTTTGTGATTCACTTCAATAGCTGTTTTCACTGTAAATACCACCTTAACCACAAGAAAAATACCCTGGGTGATGCTGGGGGTATTCGAGGTTTTTGGAGGAATTCTTCCATGAGGACAGAGAGTGTTTCCCAAGGACATGGGCAGAGAGGAGCATGGGAGAGTGCCCCTCTCCATGCCCAGGGGACATGCACCATCTCAGAGAAGGACGGCATTTGGGGGGGGGGGGCGTCACAGGGTATTTTCCCAAACCCCTTCCTCCTCCCTTTCCCCCCTCTCATCCCCACTGTCAACTCCAACTACCTCTCCAGGGCTGCCCACCCTCCGGAAACAACTCATTCACCCCAAAGAACACCAAAATGAAGGGGCTCCCCCCAACCCCATTGGGAATGAGGAGCCTCAGCTCCAATAAGAAGCTCTAAGAACTCAAAAATTGAAAGGGACCAGGCTTCCATGAATGCCACATTCCAGGGTTGCAGGTCTCTAGTCTCCCAGTCAGGCGCAGGGAAGTTGAGGAAGAAAAAGAAGTATCAGGAGCTGTAGCCTAGAAATGCCCCCTCACCCTGTCCAGCAAGCTCCTTCCTCACGGAGCTATATGGAGACAGAGCACCCCTCCCTCTCAGTCAGAGCTGGCTTGTTGGGGTGACTGACCTCCTTGGGGTATGCAAGCAGGTCCTGAAAGTCACTATGGGAAGGAGTGTCCAACTCTGGGTGAGGGAGAGGCCCTCTAATGAGGCAAGATAAGCCATGGCCAGGAAGCAGGCATCCAGGATTCTTGTCCCGTGCCTGCCATCAGGTGGCCTTGGCCAAGCTTCCAGTCCTCCCTGGGTCTCAGCATCCCATCAGTCAAATGGACAGGCAGTCTTGGAGGAGCATTTTGGCCTCATTCCTGGGTAGTACAAGTTGGGTAAATCTCTCCTTTTCACAATTTCTAGTGTTCTCATCTGAACAGCAGTTCTCTCCTAGCTCTACACACCCAAGTCATTATGCTATTGTCATGATCAATTATTATCATTGAGCACTTGCTAAGTGCCAGGCACCGTGCTCAGTATGGGCATATGCTCTGCATTGTCAGTTTGCTTGCACGGAGCTTCCATGCTGTAGTCCTTCCATCATCCCATTTTACAGATGTGGGACTGAAACTCAGAGAGTGTAAGTGAGTTGCCCAAGGCCACACAGCTAATTGGCCAAGGCACACATGACTGCAAACAGACAAGTTACTGACACCCACTACATGCCCCTAGAGATGGAACTCTTCCCATTTCCAGGATGTGGGCATTGAGTCTCATGGGAAGTAGTGGATTTGGGATTTTAGCAGGTGTCCCTGATGGTTAGGGAGGAGGAGCTTGAGAAGAGAGTAGCAAAGATGGGTTCAGAGAAGCAGAGCGGGAGGGGTTCAGATGCAGCCGGGCTGCTTGAGAGCCCCCACAGGACTCAGATTCAGCTCTCAACTGCCTCACTCCTTCCCAATGTCCCTCTGCTGCCCTCGTGTGGTCATTGTAGTGAACGCAGCTTTTCATAGCTTGGCATTCTGGGGGAGCCTCCGGAGTCTGCTTTAGTAAGGCAGGGATGTCTAGACTGGACAAAAGACAAGGGACCCTAGAGCATGGGGCACAGCCCTTCTCTCTAGTCTCACTCACCTCACTCCAGCCACTGCACTCCAGCACAGTCTTACTTCCCAGCCTTTGCACTTGCAGCCTTTGCACTGCCTGGGACATTCCTCCCTGCCTTTTCACATGGCTACCTTCTCATCCTCCTGCTTCCTGGGAGGATGACACCTCCTCTCTTTAACCTAGGCCCCTGCCGTTGTTCTCTGCTCTCAGCTCTGCTCTGTTGTCCATCTTCAAACTTGTCGTCATCTGACATCACATTTTAAATTTGTTGACTATTTTTTCAGCACAATAATGTCAGCTCCAGTGCTTGGCACACAGCAGGTGGTCAATAGTGACTTTTAAACAAATGATGCATGAAGATTCCCATCAAATGGGCATCCCCACATGTTCACACCCATTATAACTAAAATGGGGCACTCGCTCACAAGTTTGGGTCCTATCTTCCCAAGGGACCCAGCCCTATTCTTCTGCCCCTCCTGCCACAAGACAGTCCTGCAGAGAATTAAGGACAGCAACTGGAGGCCCTGTTGACTGAGCCCTCCATCGTCTCCCAGGATGGAGTCTCCAGGGATTGCTGTCCATCTCAGAGTCCTTTGAAGGGTGTGGAGCTGAGCACAGGCACCAGGGAGCTCAAAGAAGAGCAAAGCAAAGCTGTACATCTCCTCCCTTGTTGCAAGCATAGACCTTCAGTAATGTGGTCTGTAATGAGCTCCATCTGTCCCAGGATGCAGAATATGATTAACACAGTGAAGGGAAAGGCACTGGAAGTGGCTGAGTACCTGGCCCCGGTCCTCAAGGAATCAAAATGTAAGGAAACGGGTGTTATCACCCCAGAAGAGTTTGTGGCAGCTGGAGATCATTTAGCTCACCACTGTCCAACATGGCAATGGGCTACAGGGGAAGAATTGAAAGTGAAGGCATACCTACCAACAGGCAAACAATTTTTGGTCACCAAAAATGTGCCATGTTACAAGCGGTGCAAGCAGATGGAATATTCAGATGAATTGGAAGCTATCATTGAAGAGGATGATGGTGATGGAGGATGGGTAGATACTTATCATAACACAGGTATTACAGGAATAACCGAAGCAGTTAAGGAGATTACACTGGA
The DNA here is from genome assembly GCF_963259705.1 of Myotis daubentonii. Classification (NCBI taxonomy): domain Eukaryota; kingdom Metazoa; phylum Chordata; class Mammalia; order Chiroptera; family Vespertilionidae; genus Myotis; species Myotis daubentonii. The sequence continues at coordinate 117,171,790 of NC_081842.1, forward strand.
AAGCAAGGATAGTATAAAACTCCAAGATTGCTCAGCATTATGTGAAGAGGAGGAAGAGAAAGTTGAAGGAGAAGCTGCAGATATGGAAGACTATGAAGAGAGTGGATTGTTGGAAACAGATGAGGCTACCCTAGACACAAGGAAAATAGTAGAAGTTCGTAGAGCTAAAACTGATGCTGGAAATGAAGATGCTATTTTGCAAACCAGAACATATGACCTTTATATCACTTATGATAAATATTATCAGACACCACGACTATGGTTGTTTGGCTACAATGAGCAACAGCAGCCTTTAACAGTTGAAACCATGTATGAAGACATCAGTCAAGATCATGTGAAGAAAACAGTGACCACTGAAAATCATCCTCATCTCCCACCACCTCCTATGTGTTCAGTTCACCCATGCAGGCATGCTGAGGTGATGAAGAAAATCATTGAGACTGTTGCAGAAGGAGGGGGAGAACTTGGTGTTCATATGAATCTTCTAATTTTCTTGAAATTTGTACAAGCTGTCATTTCAACAATAGAATATGACTACACAAAACACTTCACAATGTAACAAAGAACTTACAGTTTATTCTAATCATTGGTTCTGATTTTTAAAGAATTAACCCATAGATGTGACCATTGACCCTCTTAATCAATATGTAGAATTTCTCTAGTAAAGGGACTTATATGTTTATGCATTAAATAAAAAATTCCACTACCAGACTTATTTGTTGAATGAAGAAGAAAAAAAACTCAAGAAACTTATCTTCATGCTGTTCCATGCTGGTACAGAGAGGTGTGCAGAAATGAATCTGGTCTGGATATACTGCCCTTGGTAAGGACACACGACTCAGTCCCCTTCATCCTGAGACTTTGGGCAAGTCTTTCAGCCTCCTTGGCTTCAGCTCCTCTTGGGTACACTGTGGGTCTAGTGAGAATGACCACAAAGTTCCCTGGGACCCTGGGAACCCCCATCTCATTGTATTGAGCCTGTCCCTACTCTGAACCTGTGCCTTCAGGAGCACCCTCTCCTGGTGTGCCTTCCTGCTCCTCCCACTACTTCCCACCCTCCTCTTATAGCTCAAGGGATGGCAGGCTTAGCAGGAAAGAGAGCTGTGTCATTGGAAAAGGGACTGTGCCCAGGCCCAGCGGGGACTGCTAGTGACATAAAGAGCTGTGTCTCCTGCTGGGCACCCTTCTAAGATGGCCTGACAGCAGCTGTCTGTCGTTGTCCTCTTCTGGGTAGAGGAGGATGGCCTGGCCCAGGCCTCCCCACACAAGCCTCTCTTTTGCTGTGTGACAAAGTTAGGGGAGGCAGCCACCCACATTTACTGAACTCCTCCTGTGTGATGCACCCTTCCCTGAATGTGCCCCATTAGTGCTAAATGAGAGGCGCCTGAATCCCATTTTTCAAGTAGGGAGCCTGGGGCTTGGAGCAGTCAGCAACCCACACCACCCAGCTGGTCAGTGTCTCCAAGACCATGGTCCTGGTCTGGCACAGTCTACTACAGCTCAACCTGCTGGGCCTCTCATTTCCCCCTCCTTACCAGAAAGAGAAGAGTTTGGGCCAAATGTCTTCTGGATGCTTCACACCACCCTATTTCTCAACTTTCTGATTCTCTGGGTTTCAGGCCCACTGAGTCAAATACGCCATCATTAGTGACCATGATTACCACTCACAGAGCCAGCCTGTGCTGGCTCTCAGTCCTCCCCACAACCCTGCAAAGCTGGCTGCTAGCCCCATCTCACAGGTGAGGAAGCTGGGGCACAGAGCTGGGAAGGGCTTGCCCGGGTAAGGTGCAGAGCCTGGATTTGAACCCTGGAAGTCTGGCTCCAGGCACTGTACTAGGAGAAACCCAAGTGCAGAGTTCAGGGGCTGAGATTTGAAAACTGCACTATTACAGACACCTGAGAGTGTTGTCGCCTTAATGCAATGTTCTCAGGGCCTTCCCCTCGGGACTGGGAAACGGGCACGCCCAGAGATGTCTGGGCACCCATGCCCCTCCAAGAAGTGGTCCAAAGGGCAGCTGCTGCTCCTGAAAAGTGCACTGGGGAGACGGATTCCTTGGGGAGGCTCCCCACCCCAGTTGGTCTGGGGTCCTAGGCTCAGCCTGCTCACAGGGCACTTCATAATGCAGAACCTTATGGGATGCGCTGAGGCTCTGAGTGCTGGTCTGCCTGGTGGCCCTTTCCCCTGGCTGCACCAGCTTCCCCAGGCAAGCAGCCAGGCCCAGGGAGAGGCGGCCCACAGGACCCAGGCCTTGGGGAGTGGCTGGAAGACCCTTGGGGCCAGCCACCCACAGAAGCGCACCGAGCTCTGCACGTCCCAACGTGACACAGTGCCCTGGCCTTGGGCGCAGGCTGGCTCTTCCTGTGGAACCTGAGTCGGGTACCCCAGGCGGCAGGGCAGGCACCCCGGGGAGGAAAGAGGTGCCCAGGGCCCCCATGAAGCAGCTTGGGGCTGGCCTGGGGAGCCAGTGGAAGGCAGCGGCGACTGGCAACCAGCTGGAGGGAGTGGCTCTGGCTGGCTGCCCCTCAGCACCTGCTGAGGTCTGGCCCTTCCAAAGACCTGGGCTTCCTGTCCCCTCCCAGGCAGGGCTGCAGCCGGAAGGACGGAAGAGAGTGACCACACCCGAGCCCTAAGGTCAGGGACCTTCCCGCGGTGGCCTGGCCCTGGGGAGGCGGGCAGGGGGTGGGCCTTCCCAGAGCCCTGCTGTGCCCAGTGGGCAAGCCGCCCCTAGCAGAGCCCCAGGGGCCAGCTGGAGCCAAGCCTGTGACTGCAGTTGTGGCCACCGACAGCCACCATGGCAGCCAGAGATGTGCCCTCCAGTGGAGGCCCAGGGCTGGGGTTAGAGGAGGGTGGGGGACAGGACCTGCCTGGAACCATGGGCCTGGATGGAACTCTGATCCAGATGCCCTGGGTCCTGACGTGCCTGGTACTCCACCACCACTCAGTGAGCTTCGCCCTGGTGTCAGCCGCCTCACAGGCTGCAAACAACGCTAGGCCGCAGGGTAAGGAGGGCACCCAGACTTGGGCCTTTGACAAGCACACAGACCTCGGTAGCATGCTATCCCCCACACCCGGGAGTGAGGGCCCCAGAGGAGGACTAAGCGCCCTCTGCTGGAGCCCAGCGCCTCTGCTTCCACAACAACCCTCCAGGACAAAGGGAGATACAGAGCTACTGACATCATGTTAGCAGGCCTCAAGAGAGGGCAGTCCAGGCCTGAGAGTACAGACAGAGAAACTGAGGCCTAGAGAAGGGCAGCCACTTTCTCCGCATCCCCCGCAGACCCTCACATTTCCCCCATCACACCACAGAGCCTGTCTACCAGGGACCCCAGACAATAATCACACAACTAAATATATAAACTAATATCATAGAATGTACTTTGAAGAAAAATACACAGGTAAGAAGACCAGGGCTGATAGCACTGGGGAAGCAGGGCTTATTGAAGATATGGGGTCAGGAAGACCTTTATGAGGAGGTAAGGTTTGAGTAAAGACCTGCAGGAACGAAGGGAAGGAATCCCATGAATACCTGGTCATCAAAGGCTCCAGACAGAGGAAACAGCCAGTGCAAAGGCCCTGGGGTGGGAACACCCTAAGGGAGCTCAGAAACAGTGAGGAGCACCACAGTGGATGTGGAAAGGAAGTGAAGACAATGAGGTCAGGGCAGTGGGCCGGGGCCAAAACTGGTGGTCTTACAGTAAGGAATGCAAACCTATCCTGGGAATAGTGGGAAACAATGGGGCCAGACTGAGAATAGTCAACTTATTTACTAGTAAAATAGTTGCTCAGGTAGCTGCAGCGAAAGGGATTATGTGGGCAGGAGGGATATAGATGAGACAGGAGGCAGAGGCAATGGCAGCTGAGGCAGGCTGCTGGCAGTAGAGGCAGGGAAGGTGCTTGGGTTCTGATATGATCTGAGGATTGATTGTGCAGGACTTGCCTATAGTTGGATGCGGAGGCTAGAGAGGAGTAGAGGTCAGGGAAGAGGTTGGGTTCTGGAATGTTCTGAGGGTCTGGCAGGACTCACTGATGGTTTGGATGTGGGGGTGCGAGAGAGGAGACCGACTACCATGGCACCATCCCGCGCAGCCTGTGCTCTAGTCCAGGCTCTGCCCTGCCCTTCCTCTGACTCCTGGAGTTGTTTGTAGCCAGCAAGACCCCTCACACTACCTCTCCACGTACTTCTTGCCCATCTAAGCTGCCCATCTAAGCAGGCAATCCAGAGGACCCATGTTGAGAAGGCTCCCTCTTCAACCCCCATGCTGGAGGGGTGGGCAGGAAGGTGTACAGGGGGAAGTCCAGCTAAGATTATGTGGTTGTGGGAGGGGAACTCCCTCCACCCACCGCCACCCCCAAAAAAAGAATGGGGTGGGGACGGCTGGTGCAACAAGGAGAGGAGGGACCACCAGGAAGACACAAACCACCCAAAGCTTGCTGCAGGCGCACACATTACCTGATGCCCGCGGACACGCTGTCTCGGGCGTGAGGAGTGCCTACAAAGGTTATGTCCATTCACGATTAGGAGACTGAGGCTCAGGGAAGCAGATGTCTTCTCCAGTGTCTCCCAGCTGGACCAGACTGAGCTTGCCTCAGACCTTATCAGCCGATACTTTCCCTTCGCCACAGGTGGTGGGGGACTTCCCCGAAGTGTTCCTGTCCCACAGTAGTGACAGGTTGACTGGTGCTCACTCTGACTAATTTGAGGGGCACTGGTGTCTCAGAACACTTCTACTCCTCCTGCCCTCCTCTTGCCAGCTTCTCCCAGCCCCCCAGCCCTGTGAGGCCCTCGGCAGGGGGCTCATCACCAGCCCAGGGCATCAGTCTGGAAACAGTTCTCTGGGTGGAAGCTTTGAGGCATACATCCTGGCAGAGCGGACAGTGTCCTGGGCAGACACAGGCCCACCACCCCCTTCCTGTCCCCACCCTTCCTGGAGTGTGGCACAGGGTCGGGTGGCTATGGTGGAGAAGACAAGCACATAAACCTTGGCCCCTCCAGGCTGGACCAGCTTTGAACTTCCGACTTGATAAGTGGACTGAGAAGAGGACGAGGCTTAGGCCGGCTCTGAGCTTTGAGGGCTGAGAGTGAGAGAGCTGCAGAGAGCTGCGCCCCACTGGGCACCCTCTGGGGCCTGTGTAGAAGCAATAGCAAAGTCCTTTCTTCCCAAGGAGCCTGCAGAGAGGAACCTGGAGCAGGTGCTTCAGTACACAGGCGCAGCCTGGGACCACGCCGACCCAACTAGTGCTATCATAGCCGCCCAGCTCCTTCCTTCAACTCTGGCCTCAGCCTGGCCAGTTGGACAAACTCTATTACCCAAATAGCTGGAAAGGACCCAGCCTTTCTCTCAAGCGGCTCATAGTGTACAAACATGTTTGTTTGTTAATTTGACAAATATTTTTTCATGCCTGTTTTATTCTGTACCTGGTGCTATGTGTGGGAAAACAGAGATGATGTTTATCTGCATAAATTCTGATAAGAGCTACCCCACAGGTATGTGTGAAGGCACAGGGACCACAGGACAGGGGCATGCCAACACTGTGTTGGGTAATCAGAATGGGCACTGCAGGGTGAGTAGGAGGCACTCCTTGTCAAGCACTCCAGGGAACAGAATGGGCACAGGTATGGAGGTGTGAAGACGCTTGGAGAGAGCAGGGAAGGGCTAGTGGCTGGAGTGGCTGGCGTGCAGGGAATGGATAGGGAGTGATATGAGTCTGTGGAACTTAGACTTGGTGCTGTGGAGTCAGGATGGGATTCACATAGGAGAGGGACTAAAGCTGAGTGCCTCTTCTGCTAGCTCAGCCCCAGACATCCTCCTCTCATCTCCTGACAGGGCAAGCAAGGGCGCTCAGAATACCAGGTGTTCTGCCCCTCATCATCCATGGCTGGACTCCCTGGGTGGCCTGGGGAAAGTATTCAACTGTCTGGGCCTCAGTTTCTGCATCTGCAAAATGAGGATAATCATGGAAGGGAGGACAAGTTTGGTGCAGCAAGAAGACTAAACATGTAGCCCACCTACCTCCCTCAGTGGAAGCAAGGCAGACCCCACTCCCAGATCACTGGCCATTCCTGTAAACACCTGGGCAAGGTCTCCTCTGAAGGCCAGAATGACCAGACTGAACATGAACCCAAGCACAAGAGATTAGAACCCCCTAAACACACACACACACACCTCAGATGTACTCCAACTCAGGCCCACTTGTCCACAGAAATGCAAGTACAGACAGGAGCACAAATGGCCTGCAGGCCCCAGACCCAGGGTAGCCCTGCCCTAGTATGCTCAGGAGAATCTGTTTATGCCCGTAGTCCCAGCACAATTAGTGCCCCTTTCACACTCAAATGTGCAGATCCAGACAATAAATTACATGATCAGGGTCACATTGCTGGTATTCCCTTTCCTCTTGAGAGGGTTTCTCAACCATTGTATGTGAGTGTGTGTGTGTTGTGTGTATACATGCCTATGTTTATGTGTATGTTTGTGCATGCATGTGTGTTTTTGTGTGCAGAAGTGTGTGCCTGTGTGCATATGAACATTTTCCTACATGTGTGCTTATGTACATGCACATGTGTGCACACGTGCATGTTTGTGTGTGCCTGAATATGTACATTTGCATGTGTCTGTGTATGTGTGCATGCATGTGTGCATCCCTGTGCATGCATGTGTGAGCTTTTACATGTCCATATGTGTATGTTTGTGTGTGTCTGCATGTGTGTGCATTCGCATGTGCATGTGCTTATGTGTACATGTGTATGTTTTGTGTGTACATGTTGTGTGTGCCTGTTTGCATGTACCCAGATAAGTGCATTTCCATGAGAATGTGTGCATACATGTTTGTGTACGCATGTATGTGTCGTGTGTGCATGTGTGCTTTTCTGTGTGTGTATGTGTGTGCATTTGCATGCATATCTGTGTGTGTGTGCCTTTATGTGTGCATGTTTGTTTCATGTGTACATATGTGCATTGTGTATCTATGTACATCTTTGTGTGTTCATGAATGTGCCAGAAATCTCTTTGGCAGGGTGGAGGAATCTGTAGGTTTTTAAATGCCAATTACATTGTAATTGTAGTTACCAGAAATACTGAAAAGAAGTCTAGCACTATGTGGGCTTCTTTCTTCCTTTCTTCCTTCCTTTCTTTCTTTCTGAAATTTGTCACAACTTTATTGAGGTATAATTGATGTACCATAAATTTCATGATTTAAAGTGTACATTTTGATGAGTTTTAACGTGTGTTTGTGCCTGTGAAACCACCACAGTCAAGATAATGAACATTTCCATCACAGACAGCTTTCCCATTTCAGACTCGAACAGGGTGAGTGCTCCCAGTTCAAAACTATATGGTTGTACTGGCTCCTGCAGGCCCATCTTTATTCCAATCTCTATTCTCCATTTGACCTCTACATGGCTTTTCCTCCTTTTCAGTTACAGCATTCCTCTTTCTGTTTAAGGCCAACTCCTTTCCTGGTGCTCTGGTTTTCACTCCCTACCCCCTTACCAGGTACTTCCACTATGAAGCAAGCATCCCCTTTCCCTGCTGAACCATCCACTTCTTATCTACAGTCTCTCTCTCTCCCTCTCTCTCTCTCTCTCTCTAATCCTTTCATGAGGGTATTTTTCCCATTGACTTTTTAAAAAAAATTTTTTCTTTATTGATTAAGGTATTATATATGTGTCCTTATCACCACATTACCTCCTCCCCATCCCCCCACCCCCACCCACTCATGCCATCACCCCCCTGTTGTCTGTGTCCATTGGTTAGGCTTATATGCATGCATACCAGTCCTTTGGTTGATCTCTCCCCCTTACCTCCACCCTCCCTAACACAATTAATAACACAGTCAAGCAACAAGTCTATCACCCACAGCGATTTTAAAGTACTGCTGAACATAAGCGATATTTTGAGATATCTGAAATGTGATGTGAACACAGCTAATGCTACTGTGGTTTGTTGCCTGCATACATAATGAAAGGAAACTACATTTCCATTAGGGGTTAGTGACAAACAAAAGATGTCATTTTTGCACCACTGTATTCACAAATCTGATTTCTTTCCAGGTCCTGGGACTTCGCTAGCTGAGCCTAGCACACCACTCCCTTGTCTGTGCCTGCAGGGCTGCCTATAGTTCTGCAAGCTAGGGTCAAGTGTCCCTGACTACACCCGGTGGCCCAGAGGAGCCTCCACAAAACCATACTTCACTTTGACTCTGGGCCAGTTCCATGAGGCTCTAGGGAAGTAGCCAGAGTCATCTGGCCCACCACCTGCAAATCAATTCTGCAAAAGCACCCCCACTCTACACCTCACAACTTCCGCTGCTCCTCCAACACCTCACAATCTGATGCCTTTGTGCTTGCTGGTTCCTCTGCCTGGAATGCCCTCCCTGCTTCTCTACCTGGACCTTTAAAGCACTAGAGGCAATACCTCCTCCAGGAAGCCTCCCCTAATGGCAGTGTAAGAGCCCGTCAAGTGTCCACAGCCCCCTGAAGTTTCCTCATAATTGTAGTGACAGTTCAAATGGTCATACATGTTTCTGTATCCAATACTCAGCAGGCTGTTAGCTTCTGAAGACTGCGTAAGGCAATGCAATAAGCCATTTTTTAAAAATATATATTTTATTGATTTTTTACAGAGAGGAAGGGGGAGGGAGAGGGATAGAGAGTTAGAAACATCGATAAGAGAGAAACATCGATTTAGCTGCCTCCTGCACACTCCCTACTGGGGATGTGCCCACAACCAAGGAACATGCCCTTGACCAGAATCGAACTTGGGACCCTTCAGTCAGGAGGCCAACACTCTATCCACTTAGCCAAACCGGTTAGGGCAATAAGCCCTTTTTTAAAAGACTATTTTTCAGAGTAGTCTTAGGTTCACAGCAATATTGCATGGAAAGGGTAGACTTCCCCTATACACCTACCATTACATGCAGTATCCCCAGCATCACATGTAGTCTCCTCACCATCACATGCAGTCTCCCCAGCATCACACATGCAGTCTCCTCACCATCACATGCAGTCTCCCCAACATCACACATGCAGCCTCCTCACCATCACATGCAGTCTCCCCAGCATCACACATGCAGTCTCCTTACCATCACATGCAGTCTCCCTACCACACATGCAGTCTCCTCACCATCACATGCAGTCTCTCTACCACACATGCAGTCTCCCCAACATCACACATGCAGTCTCCTCACCATCACATGCAGTCTCCCTACCACACATACAGTCTCCCCAGCATCACACATGCAGTCTCCTCACCATCACATGCAGTCTCCCCAACATCACACATGCAGTCTCCTCACCATCACATGCAGTCTCCCCAGCATCGAGAGTCTACATTAACCTACCATTATCATCCAAAGTCCTTAGTTCACACTGGGCTCACTCTTGTTGTTATACATTCTGTGGGTTTTGAAAATGCATAAGGACATGTCTATCATTATAGTATACAGAGCAGTTTCACTCCCCCAAAAACCCTCCGTACTCTGCCTGTTCATCCCGCCCTCTTCCCTAACTCCTGGCAACCACTGATCTTTTTGCTGTCTCCATAGTTTTGCTTTTTCCAGTAAGTCTGTAGTTGGGATCAGACAGTATGTAGCCTTTTCAGAGTGGCTCCTTAGACTTAATAATGTGAATTTAAGGTTCTTCCATGTTTTTTTCATGACTTAGTAGCTCATTCCTTTTTAGCACTGAATAATGATCCATGGTCTGAATGAACCAGTTTATTTATCCATCACTGCTGAAGGACATGCTGATTGCTCCCAAGTTTTGGCAATTATGAAGAAAGTTGCTATAAATATCTGTGTGCGGGTTTTTGTGTGGATGTAAGGTTTCCACTCATATAGATAAATACCAAGGCGTGCAATTGCTGGATTGTGAGAGTATGTTTAGTTTTGTAAGAACCTGGCAAACTGTTGCCCATAGTGGCTGTGCCATTTAGCATTCCCACCAGCAAGGAATGAGAGTACCTGTTACTCCACATCCTCACCAGCATTTGTTGTCAGTGTTTGAGAGTTTGGCCATTTTAGTAGGCGGATAGTGATATCTCCTTGTTTTAATTTGCATTTTCCTGCTGACATATGATAAGGAGCATGTTCTCATATGCTTGTCATCTATAAATCTTCTTTAGTGATATGTATCTTAAGGTCATTTGCCCTTTTTAAAAATATATATTTTTATTGATTTTAGAGAGAGAGGAAGGGAGAGGGAGAGAGAGAGAGAGAGAGAGAGAGAGAGAGAGAAACATCAATGTGAGAGAGAAATGCCAATTGGCTGCCTCCTGCATGCACCCCGACCAGGGGTGGAACTGCAATCTGCATATGTGCCCTGACCGGGAATTGAACTGGGAACCTTTCAGAGCAGGGAACAATACTCAACCAACTGAGCCACAATGGCCAGGGCTCGGTTGCCCATTTTAAAATCAGGTTATTTGTTTTCTTATTGTTGACTTTTCAGAGTTCTTTGTAATTTTTGGATAACTGTCCTTTATGAACTATGTCTTTCACAAATACTTTCTACCAGTTTGTTGCTTATCTTCGCATTCTCTTGAGCAATGAACTTTTGCAGTCAAGCACACCTGGGTTCAAATATACTTGTGAACTTAGGCAAGTCACCTGCTTTCTCTGAGCCTCAGTTTTCACCTCTGTCCCAAGTTAGTGACACAGAGCCCCACTCACAGAGGCTGCTGAGTAGAGGTTTGTGGAACATTCATCTCAGTTCTCTGGGCGGTGCCCTTTGCCCACAGTTCCACCATTAAAGCACTTAGCCATTAATGGTGGTCCCATCCATGGCAGGGGAGGTCAGTAAGTTCGTTTGTCAGGAAGATCTTGTGGGTGGGAATTCTTGATCCCACAGGAGCTGACCCTAAAGAGAATACTGCCTTGGGGCAAGGGACACACTTGTTGCTCAAGGGAGAGCTGGCCACTCTGCCAAAGTCAGGACACCACCTAGGTCAGTGGTCAGCAAACTGCGGCTGCGAGCCACATGCGGCTCTTTGGCCCCTTGAGTGTGGCTCTTCCACAAAATACCACATGCGGGCGCACACATACAGTGCGATTGAAACTTCATGGCCCATGTGCAGAAGTCGGTTTTTGGCCTGGGCGAGTCTATTTTGAAGAAGTGGCGTTAGAAGAAGTCGGGCCATGGGAGACACGGCGCAGGCGGTCACAGAGGGACACGCAGCGCGGGGGAGGCGCGCGCGAGATTCATGCACGAGTTGAGGATGGGAGAATTGGAAGGGGTCGACCTCAGCGAACAGTATCTCAATCAGATTGAGGACGTTTTTAGCAAAGGCCAGCTTAGGAGTACCCTAATTAAGTTAGTAACAATGTCCCTACCTATATAGTTTAAGTTTAAAACATTTGGCTCTCAAAAGAAATTTCAATCATTGTACTGTTGATATTTGGCTCTGTTGACTAATAAGTTTACCGACCACTGACCTAGGCCATATCCCCTCAAGAACCAATCCTCACTCATCATCCACTGCCCTCCCCATCTGGCCTCCCTCAGATCTCCACAGCCTCTGCTTCCGATGCACCCTTCACTCCACTCATGGGCAGGGCCTCTAGTGTGCCCCATGAGATACTGTGACTCTCCTGGCCACCAGAAATACCTTTCCCCCATGCCCAGGGGTCCAAATCCACCCCTTTCCATTGGTAGTGAGCAGAGCCGCTGGGTTGGAGCTTCAGCCACAAGGGGGCACCATTGCCCCACAGATGTTGGAAGGTGCCACCTCCATCCTATGGCTTGCAGAGAAGCAGGAGGGGGAAATGCCTGTCTCACAAAATCAGGAAATCTGAATAAAATGAACTCCAAGGGCCCCATCCTATGTCCAGACTCACCAGGCACAGCTAGTACAGTGACAGGCGCTCCACCTCCAGCCAGGCTGCCTGGCCCGTGGCAGGTCAGCTCTCCCTGTAAGAAAAGGGCTTTGCGATAATCTGAGCCTATTCTGCAGAAGCCATGAGGTTTTAAGAGGTCATGGAGACTATCAAACCCATATATTTTAAGAGAACAGCTTTACTCTAGAAAACCATGAGAAGGAGGAAGTCTGGGATTTCTAGCTCAAAACTTAAATGTTGATGTGAAATTACTCAATGTTTACAAGTTAGCTCAAAAAAAAAATTCTAAATATTGTGCCAGTCAAGCAATAGAGCATGTGGGTCCTCAGCTCGCCAGAGGGGACTCTGGTTTGTGGTTGGTGTGGCTCAATGACTTGGATGAAGCAAGCCTCATAGGGGTGCCCGTGTGTGGTGACCAGAAACCTACCCGTACTAGGCAGGCAACACTGTACGCTATCAGCGTGGCCCGTGTCAGGAAGTGAGCTATCGATGGGGACATGGGCTGCAGGAGGCGGACTGGTGCCACCTTTCTGCAGGGCAGACACTTGCTGACCAGCACTTTACTCCTAGTTCTGTGTCCAGAGAAGTCCTGAAACAGGCCCCAAGGGCAAGGATGTTCACTGTGGCACAGTCTGAGGGTCAGTATTCGGGGCAGCCTGGATGTCATCACTGGGGCCAGTTGTGGGTCCTGCAGAAGGCTCTGCAGCACAGACCAGATGCACACAGCAATAATAAAAGTTTAAAATGGACCCTAACTGGTTTGGCTCAGTGGATAGAGCTCCGGCCTGCAGACTAAAGGGTCCCAGGTTTGATTCCAGCCACGGGCACATGCCCAGGTTGCGGGCTCAATCCCCATTGTGGGGAGTGCAGGAGGCAGCCAATCAATGATTTTTCTTTCATCATTGTTTCTATCTCTCTATCCCTCTCCCTTCCTCTCCAAAATCAATAAAAATATTTTTAAAAGTTTAAAATGGTGCTGAATGAAGAGCAATTAAGTAACTGAATGATGCCTATACCCCAAGACCATTAAAGAATTAAAATATGTGCATAAAAGGATGTAGTATGGGAGGTGGAGGAAGAAAAAGCCACTTTACATCTAAGAAACCTGTCCAACATGACCTCAGCCAGTTGATCAAAGTCAATATCATAGTGACATGTCCTATGAACTTCATGTTCCCTTGACATGGTGTGGTCTTTCCCCTAAACCCACTATCTCAGTCTAGCCCAGTAATGGCGAACCTATGACACGCGTGTCAGAGGTGACACGCGAACTCATTTTTTTGGTTGATTTTTCTTTGTTAAATGGCATTTAAATATATAAAATAAATATCAAAAATATAAATCTTTGTTTTACTATGGTTGAAAATATCAAAAAATTTCTATATGTGACACAGCACCAGAGTTAAGTTAGGGTTTTTCAAAATGCTGACACGCCAAGCTCAAAAGGTTCGCCATCACTGTTCTAGCCCCTAGGAAAGCATCAGCCACACCCAGGAGAGGGCGTCTGACAGTCCTAACCAGTCACCTTACCACCAAGGGCTGAGAAATCGTCTAGCCAGGACAGAAAAGGACATAGGAAATCTGAATAAACTATGGGCTCTAGTTTGATATTGGTTCATTCATTGTGACAAGTGTGTATGATAATGTAATAGCTAACATTTAAATTGGGTGGGTGGCAGTGTGCAGGAACTCTGTGCTGTCTTTGCACTTTATCTATAAATCTAAACCTCTTCTAAAATAAAAAGGTAATTTAAGTTACCTGTACACCAAGCCACAGCACTAATTTTCTAAAGCTCCACAACCAAGATGTTAGAGTGGAGGCCTGAGGAGCGGGATGGGGTATCAATACAGTCCCCAGAGGCAGTTATGTGGGTCTGGAAAATAACACAGCAGAAAGGCCAGCAGCCCCAGGTGCTCCCCACATGGCCCTCTGTGAGGGACACATTGGCCATCCCTTCTGCCATGCTGGTGAGCATCGGCATACTCTCCCCCTGCAGGTGTGCCTGTCTCTAGCTGGTTCCAGGCTGGCTCTGTCCAGAGAGCAAGCAGACTGATACAGACTGGGCCCTGCAGGCAGCAGGAGGCCTCAGCAGAGGGGGCCAGCAGGCAGGGTGGGGGCAGCCTGGAAGATCCGGGACTGTGTGTGTGTGTGTGTGTGTGTGGTGGGGGTGGGGGTGGGGTGCTGTGCTCCACCTGACTCAAGACAATGCACTGTTGCCCCTCCCTGGGGCCTGGAGAGCAGAGAGCATGCAGAAAGCATGAGTACGAATATCGCAGTTCTGGTTCAGATGGGTCTCTGATGAGCAAGTCCTTGGCTTGTCCCTGAGATAAGATAGGGGCCTGGACATGAGATAGGGTTGAAGTGATAAGACCAGCATCCAAGGGCCCTAATATCCCCAGAGGGATCAACCTCTTCAGGAACCTGCCCAGTCCTGTACTCCATTCTCCAGAGGGCAGCCAGGGGGACATCTGCAAAGTGCAAAACTGACCACCCAACAATGCTTCAGCTCGCTGTCAACCTGAGGATTAGATCAGTGTCCTATCCAAGGTCTAGCACATCCCCTCTGGCCTCGCCCAGCTCCCATTCCACCCTCTAATCATGCCAATCACCTTTCATGAAGCCTCAGGCACACCAGCCTCCCACTTCTCAGAAGCTTTGCACATGATGTGGCCTTGCTTGCCATGCCCTCCCTACTTGACACTGTATTATGTTGGGCATAACCTGCTGCATTTGACAGAACACTCAACGAAATTAGCTTACACAGAAAAGAAGGTAATGACAGAAAAGTCAAAGTTTTGTGGCCTGGCAGGGCTTGGGGCTCAGGCTCAGGCGCTGCTAGTAGCCAGGACTATTTATCCAGCTCTACTTTGCTTTTGGCAGTGCTGGCTTCTGTTTTACCCTTTACCTGCAGCAATGTGGAGGCAGCAGTTCCAGGCCTCATATTCCTTAGATTCAAGGTCAAGGGACAAGAATATCACCTCCATCCTAGTATTCCCAGCAAGGGTCTCAGCACCTCATTGTCTCAATGGCATCAGGGCACATTCTGCAACCAGTCATAGTAGCCAGGGACACGACAGCTAGTCCGCTTAGGCCCAACACATACGGATGCCACTGTGCAGGGGGAGAGGGGAGTAGTTCCCCAACAAAGAGTGAGGCACTGAACTCAAAGAAGAGGATTTGATGCTGTGCTGGCAGTTTTTCTCAACAGCCCAGCCGTCAACCTCCAACACCAGGGGCCCTTCCTCCCACAGTGAACTCTTTCCCACATTCACTCCCTTCAAACCACACCCCCCACCCCAGGTCATCAGCACCCTACTGTCTGTGCCCATGGGTTATGAATATATGCATAAAAGGTCTTTGGTTGATTACTTCCCACCTACTCACTCCCCCCAGCCTTCCCTCTGAGATTCTGCACTCTGTTCATGCTTCCATGAGTCTGGATCCACTCTGTTCATCAGTTTATTTTGTTACTTAGATTCCACATATGAGTGAGAACATGTAATACTTGTCTTTATCTGACTGACTTGCCTCTCTTAGCATGATACTCTCCAGGTCTCTCCATGCTGTCTCAAAGGGTAAGAGATCCTTCTTTTTTACTGCTGCATAGCATTCCATGGTATAAATGTACCACAGCTTTTTAATCCACTCATCTACTGATGGGCACTTGGTTTGTTTACAGATCTTAGCTATTGTAAATTGTGCTGCTATGAATATAGGGGTGCATACATTCTTTCTGATTAGTGCTTCTGGTTTCTTAGGATATATTCCTAGAAGTAGGATCACTAGGTCAAATGGCAGTTCCATATTTAATTTTTTTAGGAAAGTTCACATTGTTTCCATAATAGTTGCAGCAGTCTGCATTCCCACCAGCAGTGTACTAGAGTTCCCTTTTCTCCACATCCTCGCCAGCACTTATGATTTGTTGATGGTAGCCATTCTGACAGATGTGAGGTGTTACCTCGTTGTCATTTTAATTTGCATCTCTCTGATGATCAGCGACATTGAGCATTTTTTCATATTCTCTTGGCCTTCTGTATGTTCTCTTTGGAAAAGTGTCTATTTAGGTCCTTTGCCCATTTTTTTAATTGGATTGATTGTCTTCCTTTTGTTAAGTTGTATGAGATCCTTATATACTAGTATTTTGGATATTAACCCTTTATCAGATTTATCATTGCCAAATATGTTCTTCCATACAGTGGGCTCCCTTTCCATTTTGTTGATGGTTTCTTTTGCTGTGCAGAAGCTTTTTATTTTGATGTAGCCCCATTTTTTTTTTATTTTCTCTTTAGTTTCCATTGTCCTAGGAGATGTATCCATAAACATTTTGCTAGGAGAGATGTCTGAGATTTTGCTGCCTATGGCTTCTTCTAGGACTTTTATGGTTTCATGACTTACATTTAAGTCTTTTATCCATTTAAGTTTATTCTTATGTATGGTGTAAGTTGGTGGTCTAGTTTCATTTTTTTCATGTATCTGTCCAATTTTCTCAACACCATTTATTAAAGAGACTGTCTTGACTCCATTGTATGTTCTTGCCTCCTTTGCCAAAAATTAATTGAGCGTAATGTCTTGGATCGATTTCTGGGATCTCTGTTCTGATCCATTGGTCTATATGCCTGTTCTTGTGCCAGTAAGTGCTATGCTGTTTTGATTACGGTGGCTTTGGAGTATAACATGGTATCTGGTATTGTGATTCCTCCAACTTTGTTTTTCTTTCTCAAGATTGCTGAAGCTATTCAGGGTCTTTTTTGATTCCATATAAATTTTTGGAGTCTTTGTTCTAGCTCTGTGAAGTATGCTATGGGTATTTTAATAAGGATTGCATTGAATCTGTAGATTGGGTTGGGTGGTAAGAACTTTTTATTGATGTTGATTCTACCAATCCATGAACATGGTATATTCTTCCTCTTGTTAATACCTTCTTCTATGTCTTATTTCAATGTCCTATAGTTTTCCAAGAACAGGTCTTTTGCCTCCTTGGTTAAGTTTATTCCTAAGTATCTTAATTTTTTTTTGTTGCAATGGTAAATGAGATTATTTTTTTAGTTTCTCTTTCTGAGAATTCATTATTGGTATATATAAAAAAGCCATTGATTTTGGGGTGTTGATTTTGTATCCTGCTACATGCTAACTTCATTTATTAAATCTAGTAATTTTTTAATGGAGTCTTTAGGGTTTTCTATGTACAAAGTCATGTCATCTGTAGCTAATGAGTTTCACTTCCTCCTTTCCAATTTGGGTGCCTTTTCTTCTTCTTGTCTGATGACTTTGGCTAGGACTTCCAGTACTGTGTTGAATAAGAGTGGTGAAAGCAGGCATCTCTCTCTTGCTGATGTTCTTAGGGGAAATGGTTTTAGTTTTTGCCCATTGAGTATAATGTTGGCTGTAGTGTTGTCATTATGGCCTTTATCATGTTGAGATATGCTCCCTCTATTCCCACTTTGCTGAGGGTTTTTATTAAAAAAAAATGGGTGCTGGATTTTGTAGAATGCTTTTTCTGCATCTATTGATATGATCATGTGATCTTTGTCTTTCAATTTATGTGATGTATCATGTTTATTGGTTTATGAATATTGTACCAGCCTTGCATCCCTGGAATAAATCCCACTTGGTCATGGTGTATGATCTTTTTAATATATTGCTGGATGTGATTAGCTAATATTTTGTTGAGGATTTTAGCATCTATGTTCATTAGAAATATTGGCCTGTAATTCTCTTTCATTGTAGTGTCTTTATCTGGTTTTGGAATTAAGATAATGCTGCTTTCATAAAAAAAGCTTGGAAGTGTTTCTTCCTTGGGAATTTTTTGTAATAGTTTGAGGAGTATAGGTGTTAGTTCTTCTTTGAATGTTTGGTAAAACTCCTCTGTGAAGCCATTCGGACTGGGGCTTTTGTTTGCTGGGAGTTTTTTATTACTGCCTCTATTTCATCAGTTGATATTGGCCTATTCAGATTTTCTGCTTCTAACTGATTCAGTTTGGGGAGATTGTATTTTTCTAGGAATTTGTCCATTTCATCCTCATTGTCCAGCTTGTTGGCATATAGTTGTTCATAGTATTTTCTTATAATCTTTTGTATTTCTGTGGTGTCAGTAGTTACTTCTCCACTTTTGTTTCTGATTTTATTCATTTGGGTCCTCTCTCTCTTTGTTTCTTTATGAGTCTGGCTGATTCATCAATCTTGTTTATCCTTTCAAAGAAGCAGCTCTTGGTTTCATTGATTTTTTTTTTATATTGTCTTTTTTTTCTCTCTGTCATTTATTTCTGCTCTAATCTTTATTAGTTCCTTCCTTTTCCTTACTCTGGGCTTTATTGTTTTTCTCTTTCTAGTTCAAGTTGTAGAGTTAAATAGTTTATTGTTGATTTTTCTTGTGTTTTGTTGTTGTTGTTGCTGTTGTTGTTTTGTGTGTGAGTGTGTGTGTTTTGGTTTTTTGTTGCTTTGTGGGGGTTTTTTTTGTTTGTTTGTTTTTTTGAGGTAGGCTTGTACCACTATGAACTTCCCTCTCATGACTGCTTTTGCTGTGTCCCAGAGATCTTGGGTTGTTGTGTGTTCATTTTCATTTGTTTCCAGTAAGTTTTTTCTTTCTTTCTTGATCTTGTTGGTAACCCATTCATTGTTTAAAACAGGCTATTTAGCCTCCATGTTTTTGAATGTTTTGGGGTGTTTTTACTGTAGTTGATTCCTAATTTCATTCCCCTGTGATCTGAGAAGATGCTTGATATAATTTCAATCTTCTAGAACTTGTAGAGACTTGTTTTGTGTCCTAATATGTGGTCTATCTTTGTGAATGATTCATGTGCACTTGAGAAGAATGTATATTCTGTAGCTTTGGGGTAAAGTGTTCTATAAATGTCAATTAAATCCATTTGATCCAGTGTGTCCTTTAGAGTCACAGTTTCCTTGTTAATTTTTTGTCTGGAAAATCTATCTAGTGAAGTCATCAGGGTGTTAAAGTCCCCTACTATGATCTTACTGTTTTTAATCTCTAGTCTAAAGTCCTCTAGAAGTTTTTTAATATATTTAGGTGCTCTTATGTTGGATGCATATATGTTTACCAGGGTTATATCCTCTTGTTGGATTGACCCCTTTAGTATTATGTAGTGACCTTTGTTGTCTCTTGTGATGGCCTTCATTTCCAAGCCTATTTTGTCAGATATGAGTATTGCTACTCCAGTTTTTTTCTTTTCCACTTGCATGGAAAATTTTTTTCCAACCCTTCACTGTCATCTTGTGTGTCTTTTGTTCTGTGGTGGGTCTCTTGTAAACAGCATATAGTTGTGTCATGTTTTTGTATCCATTCAGCCTCCCTTTGTCTTTTGATTGGAGCATTTAATCCATTTACATTAAACTTATTATTGACAGGTATTTGTTTATTGCCATTTTAATTCTATATGTCTAGGTTTTTCTCTCGAGTTCTTATTCTCATCACACCAGTCCCTTTAGCATTTCTTGGTGGTGATGTATTCATTTAGCCTTTTTTTTTTTTTTTTTTTTTTTGGTCCGGGAAAGTCTTTATTTGACTGTCTATTTTAATTATAGCCTTGCTGGATATTGTAATCTTGGTTTCACATCCTTGCTTTCCATTACCTTGAGTACTTCATGCCATTCCCTCTGGCCTGTAGTTTCTGATGAGAAATCAGGTGTTAGCCTTATGGAAACTCCTTTGTAGGTAACAGTGTGCTTTTCTCTTGCTGATTTTAGGATTATTTTTCTTAAATTTTTGGCATTTTAATTATGATGTGTCTGGGCATGGGCCTGCTTGGGTTCTTCTTGCTTGGGGTTCTCTGTGCCTCCTGAACTTGTGTGACTTTTTCCTCACCAGCTTAGGGAAGTTTTCTGCCATTATTTCTTCAAACACATTCTCTATCCCTTTCTCCCTTTCTGCCTCTTCTGGAACACCTGCTATTCTAATATTGTTATGTTTCACATTGTCCCACAGCTCCCTTAAGCTGTCCTGTTTCTTAATTGTATTTTTTTTTCTTTTTGGTTCTCTGATTGATTTTTCTCAATCCTGTCTTCTAACTCACTGATCTGATCCTCAGATTCCCCTAATCTGCTGTGTATTCATTCTAATGTATTTTTTTATTTATGCTATATCAATCTTTATTTCCAACTTTTTTTCATAATTGCTATATCTTTTCTCATGCTGTTGAACACCTTTACTATGATTATTCTGAAGTCTGTTTCATATAAGTTTCTTTTTTTATTGCTTAAAGTATTACAAAGGGTATTACATATGTCTCCTTTCCACCCCCCCCCCCCCCCGCCCTTGACAATCCCCTGGCCTCCCCTACCCCCCAGTGTCTTATGTCCTTGGTTATGCTTATATGCATGCATACAAGTCCTTCCGTTGGTCTCTTACCCCCTCCGTGTCCCCCCCACCCTCCCCGGCCTTCCTGCTGTAGTTTGACAGTCTGTTCGAGGCAGCTCTGCCTCTGTATCTATTTTTGTTCATAAGTTTATAATGGTCTTTATTATCCATAAATGAGTGAGATCGTGTGGTATTTTTCCTTTATTAAATGGCTATTTCACTGAGCATAATGCTCTCCAGTTCCATCCATGCTGTTGCAAATGGTAAGAGTTCCTTCTTTTTTACAGCAGCATAGTATTCCATTGTGTAGATGTACCACAGTTTTCTAATCCATTCATCTACAGATGGGCACTTAGGCTGTTTCCAGATCTTAGCTATGGTGGATTGTGCTGCTATGAACATAGGGGTGTATATATCCTTTCTGATTGGTGTTTCTGGTTTCTTGGGATATATTCCTAGAAGTGGGATCACAGGGTCAAATGGGAGTTCCATTTTCAGTTTTTTGAGGAAACTCCATACTGTCTTCCATAGTGGCTGCACCAGTCTGCATTCCCACCAGCAGTGCACAAGTGTTCCTTTTTCTCCACATCCTCTCCAGCACTTGTCGTCTGTTGCTTTGTTGATGATAGCCATTCTGACAGGCGTGAGATGGTACCTCAATGTTGTTTTGATTTGTATCTCTCAGATGATTAGCGACTTTGAGCATGATTTCATATGTCTTTCGGCTTTCTGAATGTCCTCTTTTAAAAGGTGTCTATTTAGGTCCTTTGCCCATTTTTTGATTGGATTGTTTATCTTCCATTTGTTGAGTTGTATGAGTTCCCTATAAATGTTGGAGGTTAAACCCTTATCAGTGATAGCATTGGCAAATATGTTCTCCCATGTAGTGGGCTTTCTTGTTGTTTTGTTGATGGTTTCTTTTGCTGTGCAGAAACTTTTTATTTTGATGTAGTCCCATTTGTTTATTTTCTCTTTAGTTTCCAATGCCCTAGGATCTGTATTGGTGAAGAAATTGCTTCGGCATATGTCTGAGATTTTGTTGCCTTTGGATTCTTCTAGTATTTTTATGGTTTCCCATCGTAAATTTAAGTCCTTTATCCATTTTGAGTTTATTTTTGTGTATGGTGTAAGTTGGTGGTCTAGTTTCATTTTCTTGCATGTATCTGTCCAATTTTCCCAACACCATTTATTGAAGAGACTATCTTGACTCCATTGTTTGTTCTTGCCTCCTTTGTCAATTATTAATTGAGCGTATTGGTTGGGGCTGATTTCTGGGCTCTCTATTCTATTCCATTGATCTATATGTCTGTTCTTGTGCCAGTACCAGGCAGTTTTGAGAACAGTGGCTTTGTAGTACAGCTTGATATCTGGTATTGAGATCCCACCTACTTTGTTCTTTTTCAGGATTGTTGCAGCTATTTGGGGTCGTTTTTTATTCCAGATGAAATTTTGGAGAGTTCGTTCTAGATCTGTGAAATATGCCATTGGTATTTTAATGGGAAGTGCGTTGAATTTATAGATTGCTTTGGGCAGTATGGACATTTTAATGATGTTGATTCTACCAATCCAAGAACATGGTATGTTCTTCCATCTCTTTATATCTTCCTCTATATCTTTTTTCAATGTCCTGTAGTTTTCTGAGTAGAGGTCTTTTACCTCTTTAGTTAAGTTTATTCCTAGGTAGCTTAATTTTTTTGGTGCAATGGTAAATGGGATTGCTTTTTCAGTCTCTCTTTCTGCAAGTTCACTATTGGTGTATAGAAATGCCATAGATTTCTTGGCGTTAATTTTGTATCCTGTTACATTGCCGAATTCTTTTAAGTCTTATAGTTTTTTGATGGAGTCTTTAGGGTTTTTTAAGTATAATATCATGTCATCTGCAAATAAAGACAGTTTTACTTCTTCTTTTCCAATTTGGATGCCTTTTATTTCTTCTTCTTGTCGAATTGCAATGGCTAATACTTCCAGTACTATTTCGAACAGGAGTGGTGAGAGTGGGCATCCCTGTCTTGTTCCTGTTCTTAGGGGAAATGGTGTTAGTTGTTGTCCTTTAAGTATGATGTTGGCTGTGGGTTTGTCATATATGGCTTTTATTATGTTGAGGTACGATCCTTCAATTCCCATCTTGCTGAGAGTTTTTATCAAAAATGGGTGTTGAATTTTGTCAAACGCTTTTTCTGCATCAATTGATATGACTATGTGATTTTTTTCTTTCAATTTGTTTATGTGATGTATCACGTTTATTGATTTGCGGATATTGTACCATCCTTGCATCCCTGGGATTAATCCTACTTGGTCGTGGTGTATGATCTTTCTGATGTACTGCTGGATCCGATTTGCTAAGATTTTGTTGAGGATTTTGGCATCTATGTTCATGAGGGATATTGGCCTGTAATTCTCTTTCATTGTGTTGTCTTTACCTGGTTTTGGTATTAGGGTGATGCTGGCATCATAGAATGAGCTTGAAAGTGTTCCTTCCTCTTGGATTTTTTGTAATAGTCTGAGGAGGATAGGTTTTAGTTCTTCCTTGAATGTTTGGTAAAACTCCCCTGTGAAGCCATCTGGTCCTGGGCTTTTGTTTGCCGGAAGGTTTTTGATGACTGCTTCAATTTCTTCCATAGTTATTGGCCTGTTGAGATTTTTAGATTCTTCCTGATTGAGCTTTGGAATGTTGTAATTTTCTAGGAATATGTCCATTTCCTCCAGGTTGTCTAGTTTGTTGGAGTAGAGTTGTCCATAGTATTTTTTAACAATCATTTGTATTTCTGTGGGGTCTGTTGTTATTTCACCTCTATCATTTCTGATTTTGTTTATTTGGGTCCTCTCTCTTTGCTTCTTGGTGAGCCTGGCTAGAGGTTTGTCAATCTTGTTTATCCTTTCAAAGAAGCAGCTCTTTGTTTCATTGATTTTCTGTATTGTTTTTTTTGGTGTCTATGTCATTTATTTCTGCTCTAATCTTTATTATCTCCTTCCTTCTGCTCACTCTGGGCTTTTCTTGTTGCTCTCTTTCTAATTCTTTGAGCTGTAGATTTAGATGATTTACTACCATTTTTTCTTGTTTGCTGAGATAGGCATGTAGAGCTATAAACTTCCCTCTCAGGACTGCTTTCATTGTATCCCAAAAGTTTTGGATTGTTGTGTTTTCATTGTCATTAGTTTCCAGGATGTTTTTAATTTCTTCTTTGATCTCATTGGTAACCCAATCAATATTTAATAGCATGCTATTCAGCTTCCAAGTGTTTGAGTATTTTGAGTTGTTTTTATTGTAGTTTATTTCTAATATTATGCCCTTGTGGTCTGAGAAGATGCTTGGTATGATTTCAATCTTCTTGAATTTGGGGAGACTTTGTTTGTGACCCAATATGTGCTCTATTTTTGAAGATGTCCCATGAGCACTTGAGAACGTATATTTTGTGGCTTTGGGGTGTAGTGTTCTGAAGATGTTGATTAAGTCCATCTGATCTAGTGAGTCATTTAGGATTGCTGTTTCTTTGCTGAGTTTTTGTCTAGCGGATTTATCCAGTGATGTCAGTGGTGTATTAAAGTCCCCTACTACGATTGTATTGTTATCGATCTCTCCCCTGATATCTTCCAGGAGTTTTCTTATGTATGTGGGTGCTCCTGCATTGGGTGCATATATGTTTATCAGGGTTATATCCTCTTGATGTAATGATCCCTTCAGTATTATGAAGTGGCCTTCCTTATCTCTTGTTATGGCCTTCACTTTGAGGTCTATTTTGTCCGATATAAGTATTGCTACCCCAGCTTTCTTTTCCTTTCCATTTGCCTGAAAGATATTTTTCCGTCCCTTCACTTTCAGTCTGTGTGAGTCCCTTCTAATGAGGTTGGTCTCTTGTAGACAGCAAATATATGGGTCATGTTTTTTTATCCATTCAGCCACTCAATGTCTTTTGATTGGACCATTTAGTCCATTTACGTTTAAAGTTATTATTGAAAGGTACTTGTTTGTAGCCATTTCTATTTTTTTGTGGCTGTTTTCTTTCTGGGCTTTTTATTTCTTCTTTTTACACCGGTCCCTTTAGCATTTCTTGCATTGCTGGCTTGGTGGTGATAAACTCCCTTAGCCTTTTTTTGTCTGTGAAGCTTCTTATTTCCCCTTCAATTTTGAATGATAGCCTTGCTGTATAGAGTATTCTTGGATTCAGTCCTTTGCTTTGCATCACTTTGTAAATTTCTGTCCATTCTTTTCTGGCCTGATGTGTTTCTGTTGAGAAATCATTTGATAATCTGATGGGGGATCCTTTGTAGGTAACTCTCTGTTTCTCTCTTGCAGTCTTTAAGATTCTCTCTTTGTCTTGTACATTTGCCATCGTTATTATGACGTGTATTGGTGTGGGTCTTTTGGGGTTCAACTTGCCTGGGACTCTCTGTACTTGTGTAATTTTTTCTTCCCCATATCTGGGAAGTTTTCTGACATTATTTATTCAAATAGATTTTCTAATCCTTGCTGCTCTTCTTGTCCTTCTTGCAGCCCTATTATGCGTATGTTACTTCGTTTCATGTTGTCCCAAAGCACCCTTAGGGTCTCCTCCTGCTTTTTAATTTTTTTCTCCAGTTGCTGTTCAGATTGAGCTTGTTTCTCTGCCTTATCGTCTAACTCACTAATTTGGTCCTCTGCTTCTTCTAGTCTGCTGTTGAAACCTTCCATGGTGTTTTTGATTGTAGCTATATCACTTTTCATTTATTCCTGATTCTTGCATAGGTTATTGATTTTCTCATCCATCCGGTGAATGAATTGTACAACCATTATCCTGAATTCTTTTTCTGTCATATTGCATGCTTCAACTTCATTAATTTCCTTTCTTGGCAACTCTGCATTGTCTTTCCTCTGAGTGTTGTGTCGTCTCTTCATTCTGATTATCTCCCGATGGTTCAAATGTTGAGTTGCGTGGGCCTGGGCTATGTGCAGTGGGAGCCTCCCACCACCCTAGTGTCACTGAAGAGCTCTGACACTAAGGTGTGTGGTTGTTGTGGGTTGGTGGGAACCAGGCTCGCTCAGAGTCAGTGTAGTCAGCATTTAATGTGGTCTCCTACGCGCCCTTAGAACCAGGGACCCTGCCTGCTCCGTGCTGAAACAGAGAATCCCCTGGAGCGTGTTGAAAACCAGAGCCCCCTAGCGTCCGCCAGGAGTCAGAGTTCCCCAAGAATACAGTATCAGAGTCTCTGTTGCTTTGAGCGACCTCGCCTTGAGAATCAGGTTCCCTCTGTGCCCTTGCACCAGGAATTGGAGTCACTGGCTCTTATTATGAATGCACAGGGAATCAGGATCTCAGGTGCAGGTGATAAGAAACACAGTCAAGTCACTGGTGCTTGGTGCTGCCTCCTGCCCAGAGAATCAGTTGTCCCTAGGCCTGTGCTACGCGGGACAAATTCCCAGTGTTCCTGCGATTGCTCCCAGCCCAGGGCTCAGAAGCTGGCAGTGCTAGTAGGATCAGTTCCCTGTGTTTTGGGAGTTTGCTCCCAGCCCAGGACTCCTGAACCTGGCCCTACGCGGGATCAGTTCCAAGGTGCTCGCACACTTCCAGGCCAAAGTTCCTGCAGTGCTGAGGCCCCGGCAAGGGGTGGGTCTATCAGTTAGTTACTCTGGGCTTCCCGTGAGCCTGCAAGAAGGGGGGATGGGCTCTGTTGCTCATGGATCTGCCGCGGGGATTTCTGAACTTTTGGTGTCCGCAGGTCTGTAGCTGTGGTCACAGGTCTCTGTCCCCAGTGGCTGCAGGGTCCTGGTATGTGTCTGAGATCAGACTGGGTGGTGCTGAGGCCAGGATCCTAGTCTCAAGCAGCTCTGTTTCCCAAGATGGCATGGTCGCTGTGCCTGTGCTGGCCGCCCAGGAGTGTCCGCGCAGGGAGAGGGACTCCGCCGCCTAAGACTGCCCGGTTTAGCAGCCCCTTAGAAGACCTGCAGAATCTAACTGTCCCTAGCTCGTACACACACACACCACACATGTCCACACACTCCTCTATCACTTCCTTGCACTCTCACACTCTCTCCCTCCCTACCTTCCTGCTGGTCGCCATTTTTTTTTTCTCATATAAGTTTCTTATCTCCATTCATTTATATCTTCTCAATAATTCTCTAGTTCTTTCATTTGTGGGTAGTTTCTTTGTTGCCTCATTTTGGCTGCCTGTTTGGGTTTGTGACTATGTATTAGGTAGATCTGCTATGCCTCCCAATCTCTAGTGCAGGACAGTGTGAAACACTGTTTCTGACCAATTAGCTCAGGCAAGGACTCAAAGGCTCCAGAGACCACCTCTGGCTGAAGACTGATAGGATTCCTCTTGATCAGTGGTTCTCAACCTTGGCTGCACATTAGAATTACCTGAAAATCTTTTTAAAATCCTGATTTCTGGGCCTCGTCCTCCAGAAATTCTGTTTCCTTGTTATGGGGTGGGGCCACAACATTAGTAACAAAGAAACAGAATTTTGGAGGATGAGGCCCAGAAATCAGGATTTTAAAAAGATTCCCAGGTGATTCTAATGTGCAGCCAAGGTTGAAAACCACTGCTCTTGATCTTCCCTTAGGCAATCATCCACAGACGTGGCAAGAGTTTTTTTCAACAGGGTGGGTTAATTGTTTCTGGAGGCTAATTGTTATTCTCAATCTCTTAAGGGGAAAAGTACTTTCCAATAGGGTGTGTCAGCTTTCTTCCCCCCTAGGCAATGGCACCTGCATAGCAATTGTCTACATGAGAAAGATTACCTCTTCAGCCTGAGGAAATGGCTCAGCACAGGAAACTGGGGTGTCTGCCTTCTGAGCTCTAACCCCAGAGCCCTCGATCCTGGCTTCTGCTCACCCAGCTCCAGTCTGCTCTGCTGTTCCTCTGTCAGAGCACAAGATGGGTAGCTCCACAGGGAATTTTATGCATTGACCCTTTTAGAGGATGCATGAATTTCCAACCATCTCTCCCTGGAAGACAGCTACCCCACTGCTCTTCACAGCCAGATATTATGTGGGTACCCTTCTCAGTTCTGTTGCTCTCTGCTGGGGGGCCCAGCTTGGGAATTAGACCCCAGAGTTCTCATTGGCAATCTCCTATAGCTGAGATATCTCTCTGGGACTTCAGTTGCTGTCTGTGGGGCCCCAGCCAGCCCTTTTGCACCTCTGCCCCTCCTACCAGCCTCTGTGTGGCCTCCACTTTTGGTCCTTGGTAATCAGGGTTCTCTCTAGTGAGTGTTCCATTGATTATTCAGTAAGTTTTCTCACCACAGTGAACTCTTAACAATACACACCTGTGAGAAGCACACAGAGCACAGTGTCTTCCGAGTCGAGGATCTCTGGTGAATGTGAAATGTGGAGGTGGCTCCTGATGGTAAGCCTCCCACCCCCTATGTCCCTGGTAGAAAGAGAAGAGAGAAGAGCCACAATAAATCCCTCATATTTTCATCCTTAGATGCTGTCAGATTGACAGGTTTCAAACTTAGCTTATCTTTTTTCTTACAGGATTGAAAGGACAGCAGAATGAGGTGGCAACGCAATCCACCCTCCTTAGTTTTTTCTCCCAAGACACAATAGGCAGACTGACTGCTCTTTGTCACCAGACAAAAAGTTCCTGCCCCGCTATTATAGCTCAGTGATTGAGTTATGACCTATGAACAAGGAGGTAACTGTTAGATTCCCAGTCAGGGCACATGACTGGGTTGTGGGCTTGATCCCCAGTAGGGGACATGTAGGAGGCAGCCAATCAATGATTTTCATTATTGATGTTTCGATCTCTCCCTCACCCTTCCTCTCTGAAATCAATAAAAATACATTTAAAAAAGTTATCATTTCTAGGGAAGCTTTCACTTCTGACCATGGTTTGGCCAATCCACAGTTAGGGTCTGCCATTCCGAACACCCCACTCCTGGGATCGATCTGCATATGGGCTGTTCAGTGAGAAAAAGCAGCCACAGTTGGTTTACACAGAAGGCAGGCCATAGACTCCTGGAATCCAACCCCCAAAGGAAAACTAGTCTCTCTCCTGGTAACTGGAACCTTTTTATTTAGATTAGTTTATAACAGAGATGAGGACACAGAGTAAATATCTCTTTAGCATTATATGTGAGCGTGTGCGTGTGCATGCAAATTCAGCTCTTTCAAAAAAACAGATGCCCAGAGGGATCTGGGTAAGTATGAGAGCAGTCTGATCTGAGGGGAGGGAAGGAACCCTGGGGGGCCATGGCCCTGCCTGCCATCGTCTAAGGAAGGTTCAGCAGCAGTGCCCACAGCCCTCAACCCAGTTAGCCACAGAGGAGTCCGAGTCTGCAGGAAGGGCCTGCCTGTGTTTCTGGTTGACTTGGTCCCTAGCTGGGAACTTCCAATGGAAGCACGAGCTTACACATGGCAGAGGCTTTCCAAGCTTGGCAGGTGGGATCCATGGTCAGTTACACTCCCGTAGTTGGAGGTCTGCCAGGTGCATTCTTAGGGCATCTTACTTTTCCATGCAGGGTTGGTTGGACCCATCTATATGAGAGAAAAAACTCAGAAAAGAAAGTGAGTGGAGTGAGCCACAG
This sequence comes from Myotis daubentonii, assembly GCF_963259705.1. Lineage (NCBI taxonomy): Eukaryota > Metazoa > Chordata > Mammalia > Chiroptera > Vespertilionidae > Myotis > Myotis daubentonii. The sequence goes on from NC_081842.1 coordinate 117,200,444, forward strand.
CTCCTGTCACTGCATTGGACCAGAGGCAACCACTGGTACTCATCCTCTCCCTCCCCCACTATCAAAAGTGCCCTTGCCCTTAGTTATCACCTTATCAAGTATTGGGGACTCACCTGACAGTTTAACACAAATCTTCATTCTGAGGGATCTTTGGTAGCTTGGTGTTTGACACCTTGACCATGGTGCTGGTCTGGGGCTGTGCACAGATCTGTTTACAGGTACAATGAGGCAAGAACACTTGAGATCATTTCAGTTCTCCTCGTACTCCTCCCTGCTCCCATTGTGTCCAGGCATCCCTGTCCCTTCTGCTGCCCAAGGGCAATTACTCCATCAGTATGGGGGTCCATTCCTCACCTACTAGTCCAGAGAATCAGAAGATCTAAGAGCAGCAGCCATTTGTGTCAGTTGGACTTTGCCATTTCCCCCAGGAAGATTGTGCCCCTTTAATGATTAGGACCTCCAAACCTGAAGAGTCCAGAATTGCAGAGATAGGAAGGACAAAATCACTCAGTGGCCAGTGGGGTCATGACAAATGGGGCTACACCTTTCATTCCTTGGATCCTAGTCAGCTTATCCTTCCTTTAGAACATATATGGGGTCTCAGATTTAATGGGGTGCATCCTACAGGATGGCACGCATTGTTTTATAATGATTCCCTCAAACCCGTGTTTCACTCACCTTTAGAAAGCTGTTCACACGCTCTATGAGGCTGGCTGCCTCTGGGTCATGTAGTTTGTGCATGAACAGTAGGTCCCATGGTCATGGGCTAGTCCAGGGGTGAGCAAACTTTTTGACTTGAGGGCCACAATGGGTTCTTAAACTGGACCGGAGGGCCGGAACAAAAGCATGGATGGAGTGTTTGTGTGAACTAATATAAATTCAAAGTAAACATCATTACATAAAAGGGTACGGTCTTTTTTTTTTCTTTTTAATTTTATTCATTTCAAACGGGCCGGATCCGGCCCGTGGGCCATAGTTTGCCCACGGCTGGGCTAGTCTTTCAGACCCAGATTGTACAGGATGCCAGAGGGTCAGACACTCTGTAAGCCCTCAGAGAGTGCTTATATCCCAAGATGGAAGGGGACCAACACAGTAGTTCCCTTGCTGTCAGTGGCCAGTGATGTACTTGGCTCAGTGTTCCTCCATTGCTAAGGCAGCAGCAGCCAGATCTGCTTTGGTAAGCTGGCATCCATGCTCTTGGGCCCATGTGTCACCCAAGCACCTGTCTTATGAGATCCCAATGCACTGTGATTCCAAAAGCTTTTTGGTAAAGTCCTAATGGAGCTACAGTTGGGTTGGGAGAATACAGAAATGCAATGGCTGATGGGATTAAGGTAAACAATTAGATGAGCAGTGGGATGTGTGAGCAGACGCCGTGGCTGTCTCCTTGACCAGAGTGCATGCTGAGATAGACATTGTGTCTGACCGGGGACGCTTACCTAGCCAGCTGTAAAACAAACCATTGATGTCTACCTCCAGGCAATAGTGATGGGGACTGGTGGACAAAACATGTTAGAAGACCAGCAACTGGTCAGTTTACTTGGGTTTTGGAGGACACATATCCCAATCTGGGAACACTGCTAGCTCATAACATAAAACTGATCCAACAAAGCCTTGGAGTCCTCCCACAGACTCAGGCTTATGGCACAGCCTGCACATGCCACCCAGCAAAACAGCCGCTAAAACTTGGGCTCAAAAATTTTCCATTGAGACAACTGGACATAGCCTCGACTGAGACTGCTCTTATGACTAAAAACCATAAACTAGTCTTGAAACCTGAAATCCCCATCCTGTTGTGGGTGGTTTCAAGGAGGGCCAGTGAGTGTCGAGAAGAGCTCCGTGATAAAATGGACATGGTTTGTGCAGTAAGATACTACTAGGGCAGTGCTGGAAGGTACTCAGCATAATCACAAGCAAAGAGATGTGCCCCCTTCGACTGAGTCTGGAATCACCTGGGTCTGGAATCACCTCCTGTATGGCCCCTACTGGGGAGTGAGCCCAAAATCCGGGCACCTGCCCTGACTGGGAATGGAACTGTGACCTCCTGGTTCATAGGTCAACACTCAACCATTGAGCCACACCATCTGGGCTGAAAGCTCTTGATTAACCAAAAGAGAGCTGCTTGTTTTATGGATGGCAGTTTCAAGGTGTATGGACAACATCCTGTTGGGAGGCTGCCCCTCTCAGGGAAGAAGTAAAACAAGTCAGCAGAATAGGCTGGCTGCATGCCACTTGCCCAGTTTTTTTAATGGGTAGTGCCAATGGCATGGTCAGGAGAAGAGCAATGAAAATGTGTCTATTAAAAGGGTGCCCATGTGGACCAGGTTCTATGGAAATCATTATGGGGACTTAAGGGTACATTAAAGTAGGACATGATGATGCCCATCAGAAGAACTCCCTCCCAGGACCGGAAATAGATTGGAATTGGCAAGCAGGTGTACTAGTGTACACTGAGGTAGCCATCTGGGTTCACAAAACAAGGGAACCTATGGGGCTTCAGCAATGCAGGAACTGGTTAGATATAGACACACTCCTCTTGTCCCTCTGAGGCACAAAAAGTCAACAAGAATTGTCCTGTCAACTAGAGAGACAGAAATTGTAGATAGCTGTGGGGAAGATCCCCTGGGGAAAATCCTGAGCACTGCTGGAGAATGGACTAATTCTGGAAGCCCCCGGACCCTGTAGAGGGATCCTGGCAGGAAGAGGTCTCTGGGCAGGGCCTCACATGGCAGCTAGTGGTAGAAGGAAATGCTTGATACACAGTAAGTTACTGGAACAACAGAGGTGCCAGTTTGGACCACCCATTCCCATTTCATCAGCCCAAGGAACACTCGTGACAGCTCAGTGTCCAACAACGAGCAGAGAGATCTTCCTTGGAGTAATGGCTAGATAGAGGATTAAAACCAGTTTTCTAAAACAAGGTGATGGAGATGCAGGCATGAAGGGCTGGCTTACATGCTGTCAGCAGTGTGCTCACACTCACCATGAGGGGGCCAAGGGCGGGTCCCCCTGAATAGACTCCTTTGCTTTTCTAGGTGATCTGGGGGGCCTGTTATGATGACACAATTCTTCCACAGAAGAAGGATGCTGGCATGACTATACTTTTCCCCTGCAACATCATCTCAACTTGATTTGTTCCTATCTGATGCTGTTGTCCCAGGAGCAAGGCTGCAACTATGGATGCCAGAAGGAGGGAGAATTCCTAAGCAAGAAACGGTGACTGAACTTCTAATCATTGATGTCACAAATCCTAAGGGCCTGACAGGGTGGATACTGCTTTTACACCTACCTGGCAGGATCTAGACGGACAGTGAATGCGGCAGTGTGCCTGCTGGTGGAGCTGGCCCAGAAGGTCTGTATGACCACACCCTACCAGTGGAGGAGGGAGGCATTTGCTATTGCTGCCTGTAATCGAGACCAGCAAGGGGGCCAAACCGAAGGCACCGTCCAAGGGTGGAAGAACTGGAGTGCGGGTGGAGAGAGCCGAGGGAAAAGGGGCAAATGGGTTATAAATGAGGGAAACCCAGCAGAACATTGGGCCAGTATTATATTATCTCAAGAGATTTGGAGAAAGAGGACACAGCCTCATCTCGATCATACCAGATGCCTGAAAGGCAAAGCCAAGTCCACTCCTGCTTTTGAAACCTGACAAGGTCTAATGGAAGCAGCAAACCTGAGTGGCCTCACATGGGAGACCTTTTGATGGACTGGCTGAATGGCTGGTAACTGATTGGGCCCAGTCTCACTTTCCAGGTCACTTACCTGCTGCAGTGTGGAACATCACTGGCATGGCTGGTGAGGTTATGCTTACACCACTGGCCACATGCAGGAGCACTGAGTTATGGCCTCCTCAGGATGGGAGATGTCTGGCCTTAGGAACCATTCACTCATTTCTGTGCTAAATGGTTCTGCACATATTTATCATAAGGCACATTTAGCAGATCAAGAGAGGTAACAAGTAATACTAAGTGTAGATTCCTAAATACCATCGTCCTATAAGAAAACCTACATCAGAGGCTGGAGGGGCTGTCCCTCTCTTCCCTGAAGTCTGGCCTTTGCCCTTGGTTCCTGGGAGGTGAGGTCTAGGCCCTTGGAAAGTCCTGACTGGAGTGTGTTTATATGGGGGTGTTGGGCCCTTGGATAGTCTAATACTGTAACTTATGATAGGGCCTTTGGGACATGTGGCTCCAGGAGGGACTGGATACTGAAGGCCAGCCATGCTGACAGTATGTGACTGAGCTCCAATGAAAATGCTGGCACCAAAGGCTCCTGGGCTGGCAACCCTAGGTGCATAGTCACCCATCCTGTAGTACAGTGACACATCCTGAGGCGAAAGCCCGATATTTGAAAGTGAGGGTGGTGGGGGAACCCTCCAGCTTCTGTCTGGCATCTGAAGCGAGGACACCCTTGTAGATTCTTGTTCTCCCAACTGTAGTTTGCCCAGCTCCTTGCAGCCTGGGATCCTGGAATCACCGAACCTTGGAAACTCTCATATCAGGAGAGCCTCAGATGAGCTGCTGCCAAGCTAGACTGTGTGTGCTGATTCCATGGGCACAACATCCTGGAGAGAAAAGTGGGGACTACCTGCTGAGGTGGACAAAACCCTGGGAAGTGATGTCAGTTGACCGAGGGCCCATGGGGAGCACTTGTGAACTGGGAGAAGGCCCGGGACAGTGTGGGAGTCTGTTGCAGGCCTGTGGGGGCCTCTGCCAGGTAGCCATTTGCTGCCCATCCCTTGCTGGTGTCCCCAATCTGCCTTTTGAGCAGAAGTCTGTTCCTTCCTGGTGAGTGAATGTGTCTGGCAGATTTGCCAGCTCTGGTTTCTAGAAGCAGAAGGAATGGAGGCAGCCAGCCAGTGAGAACGCGACCCTGGCTTCTGTGCAATGCCTCGACCAGAGCCAGTGAAGAGCAGGGAGGGTCAAAGGGCACAAGGCAGTGGGCCTTCCATGGCAGGCTCACACCTGCGGTTACAAAGTTTTAATTAATCACATCTTAAAATTGGGAGATTTTACATCAAAATGTACTTAGGGAACTTGCCCTGAAGAATGGGAACATTTGGCCTTCTGGGCCCAGATCTCCAGAAGGCGGCAGTTTCTGGAGCTGCAAAGTGCCACCCTCCACATAGGGCATGAGCTCCCAGTTTGCCACAATCCCAATAGGCCACACACAGTAAGAAATAGTTTTACATCACAAGCCCAAGGCGGTGGCATTGGGGGTGTGACACACACATTGCCATTTCCTGACCACGCCTTCTTCACCAGGGAAAGAGTACTGACAGTGTCCCATTCCATTTCTTCAACACCAGCTGCTGTCCACTATGTCCACTACACATAGGCCCACGGAGCCACACACTGCTCACAGCTGGAATCCCTGCTTTAGAGAAAGAGCCAAGAGCAGTGGCAAGTGTGCACTTGGGGGCCTCCCAACCTGAGGCATCCTCCTTACAGCAGCTCAAAGCCCCAGGTGCACAGTGGAGAAAAAATGAATTCTCTCATCTCTCAGGATCCTGCCCAAGGCCTCTGCCTGAGCTGATGTGTACAGGCCTTAGTGAGAGGGACCAGTACTGGAGTTTCTGGGCAATATCCAACGTGACATACTACCTGAGGGCCACACTTGGGGAGGTGGCACACCAGCCGAGGGCCACACTTGGGGAAGGAGGAGAAGAAGAGGGGAAAGGAGGGAGGAGAAGCATTGGTGAAAGAAGACAGGACCAGAATGCCAGCATGTTTACACCACAAACTTGTCATCTCAATGGGACTCCTAGTTTGGAGTTACTCCTTTCATCAGACATCAAGGAGGTTCTTAATCAACAGACTGACTCAACACCCAGGCTGGGACCCAGGGCCCTCAGACACACCATCAGATTCAAACACTTGACAGAAGTAAGGGTTTTTCTTTTGTCACTTTTTACTTTATAACCTTTTTGTACTATTGGAAATTTTTTGCAATGTATGTGCACTACTTTTATAATTAAACAAAAACACTTAAGATGGTTTTTTAAAGTGGAGAAGTAATCACAGTGAAACATGAAATAGAATATCAACACTGGGGACAGGCTATCCAGTTGAGTCCAAAGCCCCACGTGGTCTGTTTCCCGCCTTTAATCGTCATGTAGCCTTTAGTCCTCTCACTCCACCCACAGGCACCTGAAGTGCCTTGAGTTGCTTTCGACCTCCTGCTGCCAAGATCCCTCCCAGGAACCTGAGAGGAATCCATTCAGCAAAATTAGGCTATTTTCCAGTTGTAGCAAAAACCACCCAGATAACCAGGCCCCACTCACACGGTGCTGAGCACCCACAGAAAGAGGTGCATTGGAGGGTGGTGTGGAGGGTGCCACAGAGACCATCAGGGGCACCCCAAGTGCTACGGCCCTGCACAGGCGCTCAGGCAGGCACCTCACAGGGCAAAGGTGGTAAAGAAGACGTGCATCTTGGCCAGGAAGGTGGTGACAGAGCCCTGCCGCCAGAGCTTCATCTCCACGTCCAGGGCGAAGTCCCGGGGCTCACGCACTGACCGCTGCAGGTAGACAACACCTGTGTAGGCATTGAGCCGGCGTGTGCCGAAGTAGCCCTCCTCGTTGCCTCTGGTGATGGTGAGGGCAATGGTGTCCCCTGCAAAGGCAGGCATCGGGCTGATGCGAAAGATGTGAGCCGGCACCAGGAGGCCAGTCTGGAAGTTGAGCTGATAGTACGTGATGTGAGCTGGCGAGTTCTGGCACTCCAAAAAGTCATGGCACGTGGTGCGCTCACATTTCCTGCAGGATGCACGGGGCTTGGTCAGAGGGCCAGGGCTCACGAACAACCATCCCGGGCTCTCCCACCCCTGCTGTCCACCATCCTGGACATGGTGGAGGCAGGCTCAAGGGCCAGCTGGCCCCAGCTCTGTTCTAAATAGCCTTGTAGCATCTGCTAAGTCTCCTTACTATGCGGGTCTCAGCTTCCTCATCTGTAAGATATTTCCTTGGGAGGGTGGAGTGAGTTTATACAGCACCCACCACAGTGCCTGGCGCAGCTCTCGAGCAGCTCTGGTGCACCCTATGCTTCCTCCTCCCTGCCTTTCCTTTACTGGAACACTGATCATTGGAATAGATTCCCAGGCCAGAGTGTTTTTTATTATTGCAATCATTTTTCAAATTCCTTTTCTTCTATTAATTGACTGCTTCTGGGCCACTTCCTCCTCTGAGTTGGGATGCCCTGCCATTTTTCAGGTAGAAGCCTCAAGACCAACACTGCTGGATGAAGGTGGTGAGAAAGCCAAACCCTAGGGGGCCAAGGCCTCAATTTTTAAGCATAGCAACAATCTGACCTCATTTTGGCCCTCTGAGCCACTGGCACCTCCATTGTTAAATCAATATAAAAGCTCACTACTTCCAAAATGGGATGCTATTTAGGCACCAGAGCTCAGCAACTCTAGAGATCTGAGCAGAATTCTCCAATTGGCCGCAGCACAAGGCTGGCACAGGAGCAACAGCCAGCAGCACAGATGCCGCATTTACACCATGCCATCCACTGTGTGAAACTCGCATCTTCAGTCATCTGATGCTCACACCAACCCACAGTGCTGCTATCACTCCCATGCTGCAGATGCGGCAGCCAGGACCCAGAGAAGGGAGGTCACTTGACCAGAGTCCCCTAGGCATACTCCCTAAATGTCCTAACACACATGCACATGGACATTTCCCATCTATAATAATAAAAGCATAATATGCTAATTAGACCAGGCATCCTTCCAGACGACCTTCCGGACGAAGTGGGGCTGCGAGGGAAGCCTAAGTCCCGGGTGCCTGCCAGCGGCCGGAGGGAAGCCCAGGTCCCAGAGGGAAGCCGGGTGCCGGCAGCTGGGGAAAGAAAGGTCTATTCTTGAACGAATTTCCTGCATTGGGCCTCTAGTGTATAATAGTGGAAAATGTGAAACTGCCAGCAGGACAGCGGTAAATGAATTATGAACACATGCCTGCAGGAAACACCATTTGGGGCAGGCTACATGCAGACACAAGTGCTGCAAGGCAGAGAAAGCAAGATGAGAACAGCTGAATGCACCAGGGACAGGGCAGCTGTGTGCACTTTATGTTCAGACCAAAGAGAAGATGGACACACTCCAACCAGTAGGCGACTGTATGATTTGTTAGAGGGGCGGGACAAAAACTTTGGTTGGCACACTTTAATTGTTTGAAAAAATTTTTTTGGTTAATCCTCACCCGAGGATATTTTTTCCATTGATTTTTTTTTTTTTTTTTTTAGGGAGAGATGCGGGTAAAAGAGAAAGAGAAACCAACATGAGAGAGACACATGGATTGGTTGCCTCCCACAGGCACCCCAACTGGGGCTGGGGATTGAACCTGTAACCCAAGTACATGCCCTTGACTGGGAATCAAACCCAAAACCCTTTAGTCCACGGGCCAATGCTCTAACCACGGAGCCACACTGGCCAGGATCTATTATTTGAATGTTTTTATAAGCATGTGTCAATTTTGCAAAATGTCCCTCGCTCTCTCCCTGACCTGTGCTGGGGAAGGCATGTCCATGGACAGGCCCACATGGTGTGGAGCTGAGACCTCCTGCCCAGAGCCATGTGACTGGACGGCGGACTCTGCAGCCCATGAGACCCTGAGCCAGAACCATCCAGCTAAGCTGTTCCTGGATTCCTGCCTTTCCAAAACATGCTGGATGTTTAAAGAATAACTGGTTGTCAGGTTAAGGTGCTAAGTGTTAGGATAACCTGTTACACAGCAATAGATGACGAACGTGGCATGTATGTGCGTGTGTGAGAAAGATAGGGAGGGAGATTTTCTATGCACCTTCTCTTCGTTCTCTAGACTCTGAACTTTCTGCAAGGTGCTTTCATTTGTGCCATTTGTGGTCAATTTGACCACAGACTCAGCAGTGGGGGCAGGTGAAAAGCAGGAGGTGGTTAGGGCAGGGCCCACGGCTACTGGCCTCACCCCTGGGCAGCGTGGTGTCTGCGGGGTGACTGGGCCCAGGGCAGGGGGAGACACTCACGTTTCAGAGACTCGGATGTAGTTGGGAGGACACGTGAAGAGCAGGCAGCGGAAGCCGCCCTCGATGTTGTGGCAGGTCTCGGCTTCAGAACAGTTGTGGGTGCCCAGTGCACACTCGTCCACGTCTGAGGGGAGGAGAGGAGAGTTATGGGAGGAATTCTGCCACAGTTGGGGACCCTTGTCTGAATCACCCAAGCTGGAGGCCTGGGCCTCAGAGCAGCTCTTCCTGACTGCAAGACCACAGCTCACAGTTCCAGCCTGTGCCACTCACATCCCATCCAGTCCCCTCCATGCCCAGCAAGCAGCCAGAGGACCTGGCTTTAAAATGAAAAGTGTCTTTTGTCATGATTGCTGAGGGCTTCCCATGCTCCCAGTATAAACACTCTGGCCCGCCTATTGACACCAAGCCCTACGGTACAACCCCTCTCCTTCCACTCGGGCTACAGTTCTGCTAGACCCCTCTGAGATTCCCCAATACTCTGACCCTTGTCCCACCTCAGGGCTTTGCACATGCTATTCCACTGCTGCAACACTTTCCCCACATCTTCCCGTGGTTGGTTCCTTCTCATCGTTCAGGTCTCAGCTCAGGGTCATACCCTAAGGATGTTCTCCCTGACTATCCTGCAGTGGCCCTCCTCCCCCACCACCCTCCATTTCAAGCCATTTTATTCTCCTTGTACTGCTTGTCCTGCTCTCAAACACACCTAGTTATTTTGTATGTCTGTTCAGTTTCCACCCTCCCTTTCCTCAGTGTGGGCTCCAGGAGGGCAGGGCGAGAGGGTCTTCCTCAGTCCTGTGGTGCCCCCAGCCCAGCAGAGGGCCAAGCACAGAGCATGGACTCTCCATGTATTGTTGGATGGAAGTTCAAGACTCATCACTTGTAAACAGACGCCGAATGCACAGACACAAATGTCCCATAAACTGCACAGACATGCTCATGCTTCCTGTGCACATGGTTGGGCACACACATGTGCTTAAGCACACCCACACAGATACACACACACACCTGAAACACACACACACATGAACACATGGGTAAATCTCTCTGAGGAACGCTCAGAGAAGCAAGCATGAGGTGTGTGTGTGTGTGTGTTCCACAGGTGACCCATGGATCAAGTAAATGGGTTCCGGAGACATTCCTGTAAAGATCAGCAGCTCAGCTCAAAGAGCACAGCTTCAACAGGCCCAAGGCTGTGCCGGGTGGGGGCATCAGGGGCTGCCAGGCACTTCTCTGGAGGACTGCCGATTTGTTCTCCAGTCCTCCACACTGACCCCGTTTAGGGATTTCGCCTCACCCAATCCTCCTACCAGCCCATTGGGATAAGAGTCACTGGCCTCCCAGAGGAGGAATTGGAAATCCGAGAGGGTATGACCTAGCTCAAGGTCACAGTCAGCATGGCAGTGGAGGCTGAAGCCAGGTCCACCAAATGCCAAAATGTGGGCCCCAGTCATGATGCTAAGCTGACTCCTCACAATAGCAGCCACAGCTTAAAGCACTGACAGCAATAGCCAACTGGTACCCCAAGTTTACTCCAAGTCCTAATTTACCTATTATCTCTCAGAACCTTTTAATTTATTATCATTAATTTACATCAACCTACAGTAAGGAATCCTTTTGCATTGGAACTAAGGGCACACATGTGAACTGAAACAATTATTTAATGAAAATAATGCATTATTTTCCATTCAATGCTCAAGGCATGCCACCCTTAGTCACTCCTCTATCCTCAGACCCCATGAGGCAGGTGTGGGGTCACCTCCCATGCACAGATGTGCCCAGGGTCATACAGCTGCAGCAGGGCAGGGCCATGGCTGGACTCCGGCCTGCTTCACTCTAGGCCAGTGATGGCGAACCTATGACACGCGTGTCAGAGGTGACACGCGAACTCATTTTTTTGGTTGATTTTTCTTTGTTAAATGGCATTTAAATATATAAAATAAATACCAAAAATATAAGTCTTTGTTTTACTATGGTTGCAAATATCAAGAAATTTCTATATGTGAAACAGCACCAGAGTTAAGTTAGGGTTTTTCAAAATGCTGACACGCCGAGCTCAAAAGGTTCGCCATCACTGCTCTAGGCCCTGCCTACCATGCTTCACAATGCAGACCAGCTCACACTATTCATCTCACCAAGCCCCACTTTCCTCCTCTGCCAACTATGTCACGATCCCAATCTGGGAGAAAACATGGCAGGCGGCCAGAGCTGGTGGGGCCAGGATGGGTGTGGCTGCTGCCCTGATGGTACAATAATTGAATGTACACGTAGGGATGGCCTCCTTTCCTCATTCTACGCTGCTGGCCACCACAGAGGGAGCAGGAGGTGCTGGCCCTGAAGCCGGGTGGGGTGGAGCAAGAACAGGGTGGGAGCAGCTTCTTACTGTCTGCCCTGGCCCTATAGACAGATGTGTTCAGAAGGGACTTCCCCAGGACCCCAGGGTCCTTGCCCCTTGGTGCTGCCAGGCCCCTGGCATCTGTGGTGCTTTGACCCTGAAGCCTCTCCTGGAAAGCTGAAGCCAAAGGGAGAGCCAACAGGGCCGGACACCCAGGGGCACCACTGTAGCCCCATCTGGGGTGCTGATGCCACAGCAGACATGCAGAAATGGGGGACAGAGTCAGTGGGGAGACTAACAGCATTACTAAAAGCTAGCCCATATTGAGGGGAATGCTGGTAAGAGCTTCACATGCACTAAGAAAGCAGGATTCCAGGTTATTTTCCCCATGATTTTAGCTAATATTATATTCTGTATATACAGGGTGGGGCAAAAAGTAGGTCTACAGTTGTGAGTAAACAAAACAGAGTTTACTCTTGCATTATTATTAATTATTGTATTATTTTCCACACAAACAACTGTAAACCTACTTTTGCTCTATCCTGTATATATATATATCTACACTAATAAAAGAGAAACATGCAAATTGGTGTCACTCCACTACCCTTCCCATTGGCTAATCAGGGCGATATGAAAATTAACTGCCAGCCAAGATGGCGGCCGGCATCCAGGCAGCTTGAAGCGAACATGAGGCTTGCTTGCTTCAGTGACGGAGGATTCCAACGTTCCCCGCCTGCCGCTGCCGGCCTCTGAGCTTGCAGTTTGAAACATTGTTACAAATACAGAAGCTAAACAAAACCCCAGAAACCTGCTTTCAGCCAGCCGGGATCTCAGAGCTGGAGTTGAAACAGTGTTTCGATTATAGAACCCAAACAAACCAGATACCTGCTTTCAGCAGCCGAGGTCTAAGAGCTGGAGCCAAGCCTCAGAGCTAAAGCTGGCCCAGAATAAAAAAGAAAAAAAGGAGTGGTTGGGAGCTTCAGTCACCCGCCAGCCTGAAAACGGCCCTCAGCCCCTCACCCAGGCTGGCCAGGCACCCCAGTGGGGACCCCCACCCTGAAGGGTGTGTGACCAGCTGCAAACAGCCATCAGCCCCTCATCCAGGCTGGCCAGACACCCCAGTGGGGACCCCTACCCTGATCCAGGACACCCTTCAGGGCAAACCAGCCAGCCCCCACCCATGCACCAGGCCTCTATCCTATATAGTAAAAGGGTAATATGCCTCCCAGCACCGGGATCAGCGGAGCTGCAAGGCCTCCCGGTACCGGGATCAGTGTGACAGGGGGCAGCGCCCAAACCCCCTGATCGCCCTGTGGCTCTGTGTGTGACAGGGTGCGGGGCCACAACCTCCCTATCCGCCCTGCTCTGTTCGTATCAGGGGAAGGCGCCCCAACCCCCTGATCAGCCCTGCTCTGTGCCTGATAGGGGGGAGCTCCCCAACCCCCTGATTGCCCTGCGGCTCTGTGTGTGATAGGGTACGGCACCCCAACCCCCTGATAGGCCCTGCTCTGTGTGTGACAGGGTGCGGCGCCCCAACGCCCCCCCAGGGGCCCTGCTCTGTGTGTGATGGGGTAGAGCCATAACCTCCCCATCGGACCTGCCCTGAGTGTGACAGTGGCCGTGCCCCAACCCCCTGATCGGCCCTGCTCTGTGGGTGATAGAGGGTGGTGCCCCAACCACCCCCCACGGGCCCTGCTCTATGTGTGACGGGGTAGAGCCATAACCTCCCCATCGGCCCTGCCCTGAGTGTTACAGGGTGGGGCACCCCAACCCCCTGATCTGCCCTGCTCTGTGACAGGGGGCGGTGCCCCAACTACCCTATCGGCCCTACTCTGTGAGTGACAGGGGGGAGCTCCTTAACCCCCTAATCGGCCCTGCTCTGTGCATGACAGGGGGGAGCTCCCCAACCCCCTGATACACCCTGCTCTGTGCGTGACAGGGTACGGAGCCCCAACCCCCCTGATGGGCCCTGCTCTGTGCGTGACAGGGGGTGGCGCCGCAACCTCCCCATTGACCCTGTCTTGAGTGTGACAGGGGGCGGTGCCCCAACCCCCCAATCGGCCCTACCCTGAGCGTGACTGAGGGTGGCATCACAACCTCCCGATCCGCCCTGCTCTGTGCATGACAGGGAGCAGCGCCCCAACTCCCCAATCAGCCCTGCTCTGAGCTCGACCAGGGGCTGCACCTAGGGATTGGGCCTGCCCTCTGCCACCCAGGAGCAGGCCTAAGCCAGCAGGTCGTTATCTCCCGAGGGGTCCCAGACTGCGAGAGGGCACAAGCCAGGCTGAGGGACCCCCCCTCCCCCCCCGAGTGCACAAATTTTTGTGCACCGGGCCTCTAGTATATATATATTGGCAGAAAGAGAGACTGGAAGGAAAAACATCCAAATATCGGCAATAGTTGCCTCTCAGCTCAGTCGCATGATGGAACGTTCAACGAGTACCTATCATGTGCTAGGCACCACTCCACGTGCTAGCGAATACGGTCAAGGCCCTTCCCTCAGCACATGGTCCAAGGACGGGCCGAGTCTCATGCCCTAACCTCTTTCTTTCCAGTTTCTTATTCTGGAAAAGGACAGGTGCTGACATGGGACACTGGCCAGCACACACTGCTCCAGGCCTTGTCCCACTGAAGCCCTAAGACTCAGTGCCTGGTCCAAGTCAGAACAGGACCAGGGAGCACAAAGGAGCATCTGCTCAGCTTGGAGGTCAGTGGCTGCAGACAGGGGCACCACACGGACATGACCAGCATTTGAGCTCTGCCTTGTCCACCTGTGATACAGACTCTTCCAGCAAAACAGTTTGGACAGAAAATAAAAGTGGCATGTGTGGAGGACCTTTTGATGGTGGCTGATGATACAGTTTGGACTACAGAGCAGACCTGCACCTCACCAGCTCTTTTGCATCTCAAAGAAGTGGGCCACTGGTTAGGTTGTGAGGGGACAAGAGGGCAAGACCAGCGCTGCGATCAGACACTCCTATGGCCAGCACAGCCTGGGCCCAGTATGCCCTCTGGTATAGCACAGGCACCTTGGGCGTCTGGGCAATCCTCTGACCCTGGCTAGCATGGGCCAGGGAGGAGGGGCCAGGGAGAGACAGTTTTGAATGTGACCAGGTTTTCAACCTGAAGTGCCATCAAGAGCAAAAGTCACTCGGTTCTGACAGCCTTCTTAGAAGTGACCACACTGTTCTTCCGTCAGGGATAGCGCCTCGATCTCAAGAATGAAGTAATATTCTGGGAACATAAAGTATTTCCCATACAGCTCAGTTTATGGTGGGTAAAATCCCTATCTTTTATGAAGTCTATACCAATTATTTTTTTAAAATTAAAAAGCAGAGTGGTTTGCAGCTAGGGAGACCCAGGTCAGCTTCTGTGAGTGACCCCAGCAGGCCTCCAAGTCCTAATTTACCTGTTATCTCTCAGAACCTTTTAATTTATTATTATTAATTTACATCAACCTACAGTAAGGAATCCTTTTGCATTGGAACTAAGGGCACACATGTGAACTGAAACAAGCCTTATGGGCACAGTGCACTCTGACCTACATCATGTCTATTTCACCCTACCTGATCCTATATCCTACTCTACATTAAACACACACACACACGGTTGGCTGTGACCAATGAATTTGATCTCAGGATTCACTTATAGGCAGCGACAATTGGTCTAGCTCTGTACCCTTCCAAGCCTCAACCTTGACCCCTGGCCACCGAGAAGCACAAGGAGACCAAAGCTGCAACCCAGGGGCCTTGAGGCTCTCAGCTCCACCGCCTGGAAAAGACTTGGTCATGCATGCCAGGAGGCACAGGTGGCCATGCTCTGAGGAGCTGAGTGGTTGGTTTTCCCAGGGGTTGCCAGTGCTGCTGCTATAACCTGCCCCAGGTGGATTCCAGACCATTCCACCTTGCGCTGGTCACTTGCCAGAATTTTATGGCCTCAGTATATTCCGATGGAACTAAAGATTATAGCTCTCCAACTTAGAAGATCAAATGTCACAGAACCTGGTTCCCCCTCCAGGGAAGTAGTCCTTCAATTGCACATTGAACAGGTGACTGCCCAGATCCTCTCTGCATGTCTCCAGTGCCAGGGAGCCCACTTTCTCCTCTGTATCCCTTCCCAGCCCTGCACACCTCTGACTGGGGAGTCTTTTCAGTATGTGGTTCTGAGATAAGCCTCTCTGTGATCCCTTTGCCAACACTTGGGGGACCCACCTCACCCTCTGGGCCCAAAGACCTGGCTGGCCTGGTCTCCGGATAGCATCTGGAACACTTGGGGATGGAGACTGGGACCCCTAAGGCTGTTCTTCTGCACACCTCTCCCTAGACAGGTCTCTTGTGTCTTTTAGAACCACCCACAGGATCTCTGCCCTGCTCCTAGGGCAAGGCACAGAGCTGAGTCCAAGTCTGGAAAATTCTAAGCTGGGTCAAGAAGCAGAAAGACTGTCACCTTTCCCATCCCAGCCACAGATCACCAGAGGCACTGGCCATTCTGTACTTAAGCCCTTGGTGTCAGACTTCCAAGTGCACAGAATGCTGTTTGAGGCTTTCCAAGTCTGCTAGGGTCCTGGCTGAGGCTCTGGTGGGCAGGGACCCCTTGCTTACCCTTGCAGGACCTGCCGTTGGCCATCATGGTATAGCCCCACTCTGGGCATGCACACTGGTAGCTCCCTGGCACGTTGATACAGCGGAAGGCACAAAGGATGCCGGCACCCTGAGCACACTCGTCGATGTCTGCCAGAGAGAGGTTCACTCTGTGACACTGCCCAATGGCAGGGCCCAGCCACCCACAGCCATGTGAGCTCAGGGGTCCATTTTACAGAGGAGGACAATAGGGCTCAGAGAGAGGAAGAGACTTGCCCAAGGCCACACAGCAAAAACAGGACTACCATTCTAGTGCTTGTTCCCGGGGGCTGCTCCACAAATACTACCAGCTAAGGAACAATCAGGTACCAAACACAGGTCTGGATGATTCAACTGAACCCTTCATCCCACTTAGGTCAGGAAAGGGGTGCCTCAGGGAAGGGGTGTTCAGGGAAGGGGTGCCTCTCAGGAAGGGGCCCTGGGCAGAGCTAAGGTACCTGTACAGGTGTGCCCATCCTCGGCCAACTGGTAACCTTGGCGACAATAGCATTGGTAGGAGCCATAGATGTTGGCGCACTCCTGGCTGCAGCGCTGGGTCTCACACTCATTCACATCTGCAGGGAGACCAGCGGTGGTCACAGTGGAATCCCCTAACCCAGAGATGAAAACCAGACTCCAGGCTCACCTGGGATGTCTCTTGTGAGAACATTAGCTCCAGCCTCCCCTCGAACAAATGAGGAATCAGAGGCCCAGATAAGGACAAGTGGCACACCGGGGGCAGGCAGCTGAGGCAGGGGCAGGGCTGGACTTACTATGGAGTCCTGGCCTGGCCTGCTGCCTGGAAGAAGCAGCCACAGGTTGGACTCAGATCCCTGGTCAGGAACTAGATGCTTCCCTACTGAGGGTCCTCAGCACATGGCACACATGGCTCTCCAAGTGCCACCCAGGTGCTAACAAGGAACCCCGCAGGCCTCTAACATCAGCCACTGCATTGGGGAGGGGAGGCACGAGTGCTGGTGTGCAGGACAATGTGAGCGGAACAATGAGTGTGTGACTGAGTGAAGGGTCGCCTGCTGGCTTAGATGGAACATGGACTGGACTCTGTGGGCAAGATAGGTCTTTCATTCACCCAGCTAAGAACTGCTGGCACTGGGCATGTCACCGTGAACAAGAGGGATAAAGTCCCACTGATGTGTGTTGCAGAGGAATGGAGGAGAGATGGAGCTAATTAAATGAGTCAGATAACCAGTGTGTCAAAAGGTAGCAAGTGCAATGGAGAAAGAGCAGAGAAGGAGGCAGGCACTGTGTCTGGGAGGGTTGCAATTTCGAAGCCATGTGGGCATCGAGGGAAGCATTCCAGGCAGAAGAAGGTACAAGAGCAATGACCCTGAGATGGCGCATGGCACTTGGCACATGCGTGGTGCCCTCAAGGAACAGAGCGGAGGTGGGTGTGGTCAGAACAGAGTGATTGGAAGGAGTGGGAGGAGGGAAATCAGATTGGGCAGGGCCTCCCAGGCCACTGATTCCCATCTAGATCCTCAGGACCTCACAACACACAGAATGAATGAATGATCTTTGCCAGGCTCTGAGCTTCCAGGCCCAGAGGCCACACTGGTTTCATCTCTGTAGAGCCTAACCTGGGCAGATCAGCCAGTAGAGCAGTAGACAAAGGGCATTAGGTAGGGATGGGGTGTGTGAAGGCTTAAGGGCCAGAAAGTGAATGAATGACCACAGCAATGCCTCGGAGGAAGAGGCCGCATCCCTACAACACTGTGCTGCCAGCCAGGCACAAGGAGGTGCTCACATGTGATTATAATACAAATGAATGAATGAGTGAGAATAAGGTCAGGTTTCGCAGTACATTCAAATGCTCTCTGATGCAGCTGGGCCTGGTCACACTCCTCTGTCCTGGCCAGGTCCTGAACCATGGCAGGGCCAGCTCCTTTGCCAGGCCCAGTGGTCAGAGAGAGGTGCAGAGCTTCCCCAAGGGTCTCAGCAGACCCTCTTTCCCAGGAGGAGAGTGAAGAGGGCCGGGGAAGAGGGCCGGGTCCGGTACCTTTGCAGTGCTTGCCATCAGCAGCCAGCTGGAAGCCGGAGGCGCAGGAACAGCGGTAGGAGCCAAGCGTGTTCTCGCATGTGTGCTGGCACAGGCGGCCAGAGGAGGTCCAGCATTCATTCACATCTGTGGGCAGGCCACGAAGGCGGGTGGGCAACTCCCGGAAGTTGGCTCCCTCCACCCCCAGTATAAGAGGGGGCTGGAAGAGGGATCCAGGGACCCAGAAGAGATAGGGAGAGAGCCAGACAGAGTGGGGAGCAAAAAGACTGAGGACAGGGGAGAAAGGCAGTGAGAGTGTTGGAGGGAGACTGGAGGCAGACAGAGGGACAGATAGACACAGCAAGGGGCAAGAGAAGAGGGCAATGGGGATGAGGCTGAGAAGAGCAGAGGGAGCAGAGCCACAGCTAGACAAGAGGCAGGAGAGCAGTCAAGCCCAGAGAGGGCAGGGTGAGGTAGGGGCTTGCAGAAAGGAGGTGGCGGCCAGAAGGCTGGCCTGGGGCAGGTGGGCACTGCTCAAGGGAGCTGGATAGGGGTCTTGGCAACCAGCCTCCACCTACCTACACAGGCCCGACCAAAGGCATCCTGCTGAAAGCCGGCTTTGCAGTCGCAGCGGTAGGAGCCAGGGAGGTTGTGGCACACCTGGCCCTCCTTGCAGTGGTGCATGCCCGCCTCACACTCATTCACATCTGCCAGGGGAAGGTAAGAAAGACACCCTGAGGCCCAAGCTCGCCCCCTACAGGGAACTCCCACAGGCCAGGAACCCAGGAAGGCCAAGGCTAGCTGGGGGTGTGGGGGCAGAGAGTTGTCTGGCCTTACCCACACATTTGGTTCCATCCTGGCTGGCGTGGTAGCCACGTCTGCAGAGCAGTGGGTTCCTCTGGCATGTGTAGGATCCCACCGTGTTAATGCAGCTGAAGCCAGGGCGGCATGGCTCAGACAGTGATGTACACTCGTTGATGTCTGCAGAGGTGGGTGTGGGTGACAGGGAGCCTGCACAGCCCCTCCCCAGCCCCAGCATCTGGGTCCAGGGCTACACTGGGAGGAGGCCGGTCCTAGGCTCCAGATCAGCCCAGGTTAGGACTATGGGGTCAGATTGTTCCATAGCACAGAAGGCTCCAATTTTCAGAACTCACGCACCTGCCAGTTGCTTTCTAATGGAGCAGCTAAAGCCAGGGAGTGGGGGGAATCAAGGCTGACTTCTAGGGTAACTGTGGCAAGTCATACCCACCTCTGGCCTCTCCACACCTGCCAGCTTGTCAAATTCACCCTCTATTGCTATTGCACACTGTACCCAGCCCACTGGCCTCCTTCTCGTCCCACCAGGCCTGGGCACAGCACCACGCAGGGCCTTTGCACATTCTGTCACCCCTCCTCTGGCACACACTACCCCCTACTATTTTCATGGTTGGCTCCCTTATTTCCTCAGGCCCTGCCCCAATGTCACCTCCTCAGGGATGCCCTGCCTGACCATTGTATCCCTACTTGTTTTATTACTGAGAAAAGCACCCTTGAATAGCTGCCACTTGTATAAATGTGTTTGCTTATTTAATCTCTCCCCTCTAAGATGTCTTGTTCCACCCAGACATCTAGCAGTGGTGAAGGAAATGTCAGAGTGAATCGCTGAGGAATGCTTGCAGTCGGGCAGACCCTGCCCCACCTTGCCTGGACCCTGGCTGGGTGTACCAGGGCAAACCACAGCAACCTTCTCATGTCCATAGCTTGTAGTGTCCTGAGGGGTTTCCCATGTCCTGTGACAATGTTGAGACACAGTTGTTAAGGGGGTGCCTCAGGAAGTGCTCCAGATCCCAGACTGGCTAGCGGGATCCCCGAAGAGTCTTAAGGAAGCTTTCAGATAAAGTGTCCACTCTGTAAGATGGGGACACACATCCCACAAGCTGTTGAGAGGGCATGTGACAGAGCTGTATTCTAACAGATCCATTTCTGTCTGCACCAGTGGCTGGCCCACACAGGGCCTGCCTCTCCACCTCCCTCTGTCTTTCATCCCTCCCTAGGTGAGCGTGGCCTTGACGGTGCTGGTCCTCTGGGATACTGGTGCTCCGCCTCCAGGTCTCATGGTCAGCAGCCTTGGGTGGATGGAGCCTCCTGGCTGCAGACCACGGGCTCTTTGGATGCCGTGGAAGAGAGATGGGAAGAGCGTGAGACCTCATCAGATCCACATGGGGACAACGAGGCCAGTATCTGTCAAACTGCAGGTCTCAACCCATGAGTACACATGCAATCGGCCTCCAGGTCCCATAGCTGTACCACATCCAGTAATGTTTTGTGAGGTTTGTGTTCCAGTTGTGTGTGCGTGTGTGTGCGTGCGCGCGCGCGCATCATGTCAAGATATAAAATATATCCTTCCTATTAACTGGGTTGAAAGAAACTGGGTACACATTCATCTAGTCCAACCCCACAGATGGGTAAACTGAGGACAAGAGAAGTAACTCAGCCAAGGTTCAACAGCTCAGGAAAAGAGCTTCTGATCTGCAGGTGACACCTGGGGCTGGGCGAGAGTAAGAGCAGCAAGCCAGATCTCTGATCTCTAAACCCTCAGAGTCTCTGGCCCACGCCCCTTTGGAAAGACACCCGGGACAGGGCACTCTCCACCCCACTCACCCACACAGTTGCCCTCGGGGTCCTGGAGAAAGCCCTCCATACAGCGCCGCGCCTGGCAGTAGAAGGAACCCTTGGTGTTCTGGCACGTGAAGCCCGCCTGGCAGTTGTGCGTGCCCAGCTCACACTCGTCCACATCTGGCACAGAGGCAGGGAGTCAGGGGCTGGCAGGCTGGTGGGCCCTTGCCCGCATATCCAACCATGAACTTGATGGTTACTAAGGTATTCTGCATCATGGGAATCGGGCAGAGCACTGTCGTTGCCAGCCCACACCCAATAACAATGAAAAAATGGCATTGCCATATTTACTGAGCTCTTCCATGGTACCAGGCACTGTCCCCAACATGCAGATGTATTTATCTACTTAAGGCTCATAACAACCCTAGAAAGTAGGGGCTATGGCAAGCCCCTTTTTACACAGGGGGAGCCGATGCACAGACATGGTTCCATAGCTAGGGGGTGCTGGTTGGGCCTGCACCCTTAACCACTGCCCCAAGCTTCCCTGGGTAGGCAAAAATGGGGACCTGAGCCCATATCCCTAAGGGCAAGTGCCCAGGCTTCTCTGGAAGTGGCGTTGGCAGCAGCCAGGCTCATGGCTTCTGAGGGTGGAGCTGCCAGACCTGGATGGAGTTGCTGCCCCTACCTACTATGGCACTGAGCAGGTGAATAGGCCCCACCTCTACACAGTGCTCCTTGGCTTACCCGGCACTGGCCCTCTGCTTTCCCGCACTTCCTGCACAGCGGGCACTCAGGCCGCTCTTTACAGACCAGGAAACAGGCAGAGCAGAAAGGTGACACAGAAGTAAGGGCAGGCTGAAACTCACTAGGCTTCACTGACAGCCAGACCAAGGCCCATGAGTCTATATGTGTTCTGTCCATCCATCCCCTCTCAGGTTTCCAAAGCTTCCACCACTTTCCCACAGTAGCCCAGTCTCTGGGGGGCCCTGTACTGGGTTCCAGGCAGCTGGACATGAACATGCACAGCCCTTCTGATTACCACCTGGTGCTTGAGAGGCAGCCTCTCCGCACTCCAAGGAGCCCAGCACCCGGTGCTGAAAGAGGGTCAGGGGATGCTGGGGCATGTTCAGGGAGGTGGCACCCCTCCCCAGGCGTCTGGCTTCTTCGAGAGGGGCTGGCCCTGGATTTGCGTCTGCCCTTGTGAGTGGTCACGTGTATGCACTCAGATAGGCAGAGGGGGCTGGGCTCATTTCTCCTCCTAGCTCATCCAACCTCCAACTCTGCGATCAGCTTAGAGCCAGCAGGACTGTACTAATATTAACCCACCTCCCTGAGCTCACACCCAACCTCAGGGCTCCTTCTCATCATCCTCGGGGACTTGTAACAAACAAGCGTTTCAGGAGGTCTTCCCTCCCTGATGATGTTCTTCTGGACATTTTCAGTTAAAAACAAAATGCTTCATATCACATGTGAAACAGACTCCAAGCTCCTTTCCTAACAGGGCCTGCGGACCCTGTGCCCTCCTTCCAAGCTGTCGGCATGCTTGCTCCAACCCTCGAAATTCTCTTTCTGTTCTTTGTGCCAAGATCTCTCTCCTCTCAAAAGATCTCACACTTGCTGTTCCCCTGCCTAGAACACCCTTCCCAGGAGCTTCTTATTATGTAAGTCTCCACTCTGACTTCACCTCCACAGGGGCCCCCTCTGAATCCCCACCTAATAGAGCACCCAGCCAAGACTGCTCTGCCATCTTCTTGTTTGCCGGTGTGGCCTCATGTCCCTCACCAGGAGATCAGGAACAAGGACACCATGCCTACCACATGTCCCTGCCACCCAGAACCCTATAGGCACAGGAAGAGGTTCAGTGAAACTTCTCCCTCTTTCTAGGAAGCTAGAATTTTCCAGTTAAAGGGATAGAAGTGACCCATGGAGCTCCACCCCAACATACAAAAGGGAACTGAAGCATGGCGAGGGGATATGTGGCACCAGACACCAGCCACGGTAGCAAAGCCGGGAGCACACCCTAGCCTAGCGCATCGGCCTCAGACACCCCCTCTACCTCAAACATCATCATTTGTGGGGTCTTCCCAGAGGCATAAAACCTAAGTGCTGGGAGCACGTGACTCTGGGCAGGTCAGGGATGGGTCTGAAGGGGCGGGAGGGTGGAGACAGCAGGTCAGGCGACAGATCAGGGTTAAGGCCTGCAGACCTGTCCTCACCTGTGCACTCGCCTTCCTCAAGAGTGTAGCCCGGCTGGCAGGTGAGGGCCTTGTAGCAGCGGAAGGAGCCTACTGTGTTCACGCAGTGCTCACCCCGGCTGCACGTGTGCAAGTCCGTCACACACTCGTTGATGTCTGCAGGGAGAGTGATGCCATCAGAGGCTGCATACAGGGTGCTTCCCAGGTGGTTGCTGAGCGCAGCCAGCACTGCCCTCAAGGTGCTCACTACCCGGAGTAGTACAGTGCTGACATCCACCTTTCTAGGCATCCATTCATTGGACAGAGATATACTGAGTACCTGCCATGTACTAACAAGCATTGTTCTTGGCACCAGGGGTTCATTTCATGGTGAACAAGACAGACGAACAGGCCATCCTGGGGACACTCAAAAAGTGGAGGCCCAATGGCTGAGTAAGCAGACATGTAATAGGAAGGGCAGTCAGGAGCACTGTGGGTGAAGGAGAGGAGGAGTGCTGAGGGTGGGTGGGCACACACCACATTAAGTAGGAGGTCAGGGGAGGGTCCTCAAAGAAGAGGATGTTAGAGCAAGCATTTGAAGAAGTGACAGAATGAGGCCAGCAAATATTCTAGGTAGAGGGGACAGCCAATGCCTGGGCCCTGAAGAGGGCCAGCCAGGAGGGGTGTCCTGCAGGGTAGAGAACAGTGTTAGGGGATGTGGAAAGGGGTAGGAGCTAGCTGGATGTGAATACTCCAAGGATGAAAATGGAAGCTGTTAGGAGATGCTGGACTGCCATCCATGGAGGCAAGGAAAAGCAGTCAGTTCTGAAAAATATAGTGAAGATGGGATCGACAGGATCCACCAGTACCTGAGATAAGGTGAGAGAAAAAGAGGAGCCGAGAGGTCTGCAAAGCTTGCTGGTCAAGCAGGTGACAGGTGAGCACTAGCAGCTGGGACAGGGTGGCAGGAGAAACAGGCTCACAGGGGAAGGTCGGGAGCCCTGTGGCCACAGTGAATTTGAGTCAAGAGGCAGCTGGAGACACACCTCTGAGTTCACTGAAGGGGTCTACATAAAGGTACTAATCTGAGAGCAGGAAGCTGCTGGGCTCATCTGGGGGGACAGGGCATAGAAGGAAGAGGCCAAGGACTGACTCCCAGATGAGCAGTGGGGAAGGGAGAGAGAAGCAGCAGCAACGAGGGCGAGGGCGAGGGCGAGGGCGAGGGACTGTGGAGAGTTCTCAACTCTGGCATCACCGCAGATCTGGTGCGAGGACACACGGACACATGGCAGTGCCGGCCTGCAAGCTGTGCCTGGTGGGGGCAGTCACTCACTGATTGTCATTCCTGGACACACATTCACTAGTGCCTGTTCTGCGATGCTAGGTCCAGGTGGTCAAGTGGGAGTGTCACCACAGCCCCTGCCTTCAAGGAACTGTCAGCCTGGCAGGGCAGACAGGAAAGGCAGGGTGGTGACTCGGGAGGAAAGCTGTCTCCAGACCCAGGACAGAGCACCATCTCCTCGGGGCCAAACTGTAAGTCTCTGCTCAGGAGGAGCAACATCTGAGCCTAGTCCACAAGGATGACGGAACCAGGTGGAGAGGAGGGAGGCAGGGCTGTGGGCAAAGAGACTCTCCCAAACTCACAGGTGAAACAAATGGTTAAGGCCAGGCCAACCCTGGTTTGGATGGGGATGGGGTAGGAAAAGAGAGAGTTCTGGGTCAGTGGCTTCCAAGGAAGGCTTGGTTGGCAAAATAAGAACTTCTGATTTGCAGGCTGGATTAACAAAGGGCGACATATTCCCAGGACCCTAGAGACACCGGAGCCCAGGAGCCAAGACAGGAGCCAAGATCCTGGGAGGAATCATGGTGTGAACAGCAGCAGACACCTCTGACTGAGGCTTGCCCGGCATCAGGCAGTGCACAGGAGCTGCCATTCTGCCAACAGGTCTCCCAGAGGGGGTGTGGCTGGAGCAAAGCCACACAGCCTGCACGGGCAGCGGGCAGCGGCAAGAACAGATCCCTGAGGGCCCAGCCCAGAACTGTGCCCTTTCTCCTGCTGTGGGCTAGGCCCCAGAGCTGGCGACTGCTCCCCTTCCATCTTCTCAAAGCCCAGCCCACCTTGGACACTTTTCCCAGGAGTCCAGACCGTTCTTAAAGGGCAAGGCACAAAAGGCAAACAGCAAGGGAAAGGGGAGTGCTCACAGAGGTCACATGTCCATTAGAGGGCTTCTGGACTTGGCACCACCCAGCACTGTCCTGCTTTACCTCTGGTGATGGAAAACTCACTACCTGAGCAGGCTGCCTCAGTATAACACATGTACTGAATCACAATAATGACATCAAACACTTGTAAATTCTATACATTTAATCTCCCAGTGACCCTTTGAGGTGGGTGCTATTACTATCTCATTTCACAGGTGAGAAAACTGAGGCTCAGAGAGGTTAAATGACTTGTCTAAAATCTTATAACTAGAAAGTGGCAGAGCCAGGGTTTGAAACCAGGCAGTCTGGCTGCAGCAGACACACTCTTCATCTGGGCACCAGTTTCCCATCTCCCAGCTTGGACTAACAAACATGCCTGGAGCTAACAAGTGAACTGCAAAAGATACAAGTATACATTTGTGGATGAAGAATGATGGAAAGAATGATTGTAACAGATAAGATGAGCATGTGAGTGTATGAGGAGGACAAAGAAGAGACCCTGAGAAGTCTGTGCAGGATGAGTAAGGAGAGAAGAGATGAGTGAAAATGTGCACTCATCAACTTGATAAATGAAATGCACCTTTGCTCCTTTAATCCCAGAGCCCGCTTTCTGGCTGCCCAGGAACTCTTTCAGCACATGGTCTCTTCTCCAGGCCACTAGCGGAGCTGTACCCCTCGCCATGGCAAGCAAGCAGGCATCCTGGGAGGGGTGCTGGCAGGCTTGGGACCCGCCTTCCCAGACACACACACACACACACACACACACACACACACAGCCCAGACAGGAAGAACTGCCCAACCGCTGGCAAGCACATGGAGGGCACATGTTGTGCCAATGGCTGGAGGCCAGGGCAAACATGTCTGCAGTGGCTGCACAGCCCAGCACCACGGCCTATCAGTCCAGCAGCAGAGGTGCGAGGGAACAGACATGTTCAGCCTGGACATGGTCCCAAAACACACAGACGACGGACTGGGCTCTGGACATGTGCCCTGATCGCACCTGCACTGTTCCTACCACCACACCTTTGTGCGAGTTGTCCCTTCCACCAGCAAGTCCTAGCCATCCTTGGAGGCAGGTACAAACAGGAGGCATGTGCAGACCCACAGCTAGGATGGCCTCTCCCTTGGCCTGTCTCTTCCGTAGCACATCCCAGTCTGTCCAAGTCCCTGTGACTTTGGGTCTACAACGTTTCCTCCAGATATGGGTCAACATCAAGTCCACCCACCTCGCTGGCCACAGAGTACACTGGGAGCCCCAGCGCCCAGCTACACAGGCACCGCGAGGCAGGTAGGACAGGTTGTTACCAAGCACCATGCGCAGACCAGGAACGGGGCACCAGCCCTGCCCAGTCCTCCAAGCTCTGGGGTTAGAGGGAAGGGAACAGTCTCAGAGGAGAGCCCCACGGCTCATGGTAACACAGCAAATGAACATAAGCTGGGGTGCAAAGCTGGTCTTTCAGATCCAGCTTCATCCATTCACCTCTGGAGCGGAGTCTGGATACATCTACGGGCAATCTCAGCAGCTGCCATCACGTGGTCACTATGCCCAGCCTCCGCTGCACCACACACACAGGTAATACAACCTCTGAGGAGGATCGGGGCCCTCAGTGCCTTCTTTTTAGAGATGAGCCGAGTGAGGCTTGGAAAATGGAAGTCATTTATCCAAGGCCAGAGGGATACCAGAGGGTCCTGCTTCACACCCAGGTCTCTGCCTTTAGGCCTCACACACTCTCTCCTGCTGCCCACAGGTCTGACCTCCTTGTTCCAGTGATCCAGCCAAGTCATATTAGAGTTTTCTGACTCTCAGGCAGGTCCTTAAGGAATGCAGCCTCCCACGGGCGTCGGTGGAGAAACAGGACAGGACACCAGGACACGCAGGACATGACATGGGGAGCCAGCTGTGCTGAGAGCTCAAGTGCAGGGGGCAGGCCCTGGAGCGTGTGATGGGCTTGGTGGCGCAGAGCGGCAGCAGGGGCTCTCGCTTACCCACGCACTTCCTGTGCACGTTGAGGATAAAGCCCTGGGCACAGAGCACTGTGTGGTTGACACAGTAGAAGGATCCCAGGGTGTTCACACAGAACTGTCGCCGGCTACAATCGTGAGCACCCAGCAGGCACTCGTCTCGGTCTAGTGACAGCCGCAGAAGGAAAAACAGAAGGGCCATTAGAGGGCATAGCCTGTCACGGAGCATCCAGTCACAGACGGGGAAACTGAGGCCTAGAGAGGGGCGGCACAGCTGGGGACCTCCCAGCCCATCAGTGGTACCTCTGGGCCAGTGGTCGGCAAACTCCTTAGTCAACAGCCAAATATCAATAGTACAACGATTGAAATTTCTTTTGAGAGCCAAATTTTTTAAACTTAAACTATATAGGTAGGTACATTGCTATTAACTTAATTAGGGTACTCCTAAGGCTTAGGAAGAGCCACACTCAAGGGGCCAAAGAGCTGCATGTGGCTCACGAGCCGCAGTTTGCTGACCACGGCTCTGGGCTTTGGGCCCAAGTCTGAGTTTGTACAGTCAAAGCTGGAATCCCAGTAAGGACAGGTGGCAAGGTCAGGGTCAGAGAGGATAAGCAGCCTGCCTGCAAACTGTTGAAGTGGGCAGATGCCGTTTGTCTGCCCCCACATCCTGGAGGTGCTCACCTCCACAGGCAGCCTGGGGGCCACACAAGCAGGGGCTGCAAACTCAAGTGCTCGGAGGTCAGGCTGGCAACATAATGGGAGGAGGAGCCAGAGGAGGCTCTGCAGGCACTGCGGGGCCTGTGCTCTTTTCAGAGGGACCAAGCTGTGGGCCCCTAGTAGGCAGTTTTTACAAAGTTTCAAGAGAAAACGGAAATCTGGACATTTTAAAAAATTCTTGAGGTTTTCATGGTTGGGAACTCGTTTGATTATTTTAAATAGGATAGAGCCCAGCAGGACTCCCCTGCTGGCTAAAGCTGCACCCTCAGAATGCCTGTCTGCAACCTCTGGCCTGGAACCCACAGCCTTTATTGCCAGGGACTGCAGAGGAGGAAGATCTGGAGAGACGCAGACACTGGCCTGCAGCCTGGCCAGACCCAAGGGAATCCCAGCCCAGGAGAGATACATCCTGGCTTCAAGACCCCAAGAGATGGGGAACAAAGCCCAGAGGGCACCTGAGATCTGACCCTACCACCTGAGATCAAGGCTTGCCAGTCATCACCATGCTGTATGCCCTGGGCATGTCTCCTGTCCTCTCTGGGCACTGGATGGTTTTCATACACATCTCAGCCAAGGGCCTAGATATGGGTTTCCACTTCTGGCAGGGATGTGGGCATTTTCCTGGACAGACTTAGTCCTAGTACCCCCGAAACCCACCAGGGACACCTCTCCTGAACTTGAACCTGAACTGAAGTGTATGTTAGACCATGTGCCTGCTCCATGTCTGTCCTGACTCCAGACATGAAGAGGTGCAGTCTTGAGGTCTCTCAGGTTGTTCCCAAGGCACCATTCACTGTGGAAACCACCCAGCAGGTGTTGGGCCCAATGACCCATCTCACAGGAGGAGGGCCGGCTGACAGAGGCCCCACTGAGACAAGATCCAGACCAGCAGGGTCAAAGGCATGAAAGAGACATGCTTTTGGAACCTCTTCAAACACTTTGTTCATGGCAGAGGTAGCTAATTGTCACCAACATCCACTGTCCCCTCCGTGCTTTCAGTAACAGAACTGAGTACGCGCCATCCATTTGGGATTCTTACTCCCTAGTCTTGCCCCCTATCAGAGGCAAATGGGAGGGGTGAATACCACTTCCAGGTCCTGCCCTACAGTAATTGGATGTGCACTCCCTCTCTCCACCCATGGCTGGAACAGTGACAATGTGGTCAGAATAGACTTTGGTCATGCAGACAGGCAACCTTCAAGGATAGGGCAGTTGGAGTGTGGTCCAGGGACCTGGTGATAAATACAAATTCTCAGGCCCCACTTCAGACCTACTGGGTGAAGCTCTTGGGGATTCTACAGGACTCTCAGGATCCATCTGTCGCCAGGCTTCCAGCTGGCTCAAGGGTGGGAAGCACTGCTCTAGAGAGCAGCAGACATGACAAAAGAGGTGTGGGGTCCTGGCCAATCTGTGTGTCCACCCCGGACTGCATGAACACCTGTGCCTGACGACATGAGAGGACTCTCTGGGTAAGCTGTTTAGGGCTCTTCATCAATGCAGCCAAACCTGTTCCCTCACTAACCTTCCACGTGTTAGATCCGGACCACCTCCCTCATGCTGTGTGTCCGATCTCCACCCTGGGGCCCTGACCACAGGAAACTCAGGTTGCATGGTACTCACCTTCACAGGACACACCATCCGCCATGATGGCATAGCCAGGAAAGCAGGAGCACATGGCTGTGTCTCCAATAATGCTGCACACCTGCTTGCAAGGCCCATTGTCTGAGAGGAAATGCACAGAAATCAGAGCAGGCTCATCACTTCTGACTCTAACCTACAGGCGTAGGGACTGGGCGCCAAGGAGCCTCACTCTTGCCCCCTTTTCCAAGTTCACTGTTAAATTGGCTCAGACCTCAGCTTTGTCTGAGATAATGAACTAGATGTCCTGCCACCACTACCACCACTCAGACACCAAAGCTTCCCTCAAGAAACAGGGATGGGATTGAGGAGGAGATAGAAAGAGAATACAGAGCAGATGCAGAGAGCAGGACCAAGAAAGAGAGGAACAGAAAAAAGAGCTTTTACACATTATTATCTGTATAACAGTTCCACAAGAAAGAACGTATCCTCTCAATTTCACAGGAACTAAGACCAAAAAAGTAGCTAAATGGCTTGCTTAGGGTCACTTATAATCGCCCAGGCTGTCCTCTATTTCCATATCCTCTCTCACCCCGGCTGACCCTCCCCACAACTCTCACCTTCTCAACTATACTGAGTTCTGATAGGCAAGACCAACCAACCCCCCAGGCAGAAGCAACCCATCTTGCACATGGCCAGACCCACCCCCAGACACAATTTACCTTTGCAGGTGTTGGGTTGTGGCCGTGGTAGCAGGATGGTGTTGGGGGCCGCTTGGGAGGGTTCTGACCTCAGTGCAGACTCCTCTGCAGCCGCTGGCTGTGGGGAGCCATTGTCTGTCCCAGGCAGAGCAAATAGGAGGGAAGGTCTGTCTCTCATCTTCAGCCAGAACACAGGCTCTAACACGCCCCATGCCAGCACTTGACAGGAATTGCCTCATTTAAATCCTCTCCCACCCATTTCACAGGAGAGAAAACTGAGGCTCAGGGAGCAATGTACATTAGGTAGCAATCTCACTTTAGGTATGGTATTTAGGACAGAGGAGGCAAGGAAGAAGAGGAGTGCATTTCTAGACTGACAAATCTATCCCTGGAAGCTGGCAGAGAGAAAGTCCTCCCAGACCGGGGCGGTGGCAACCTCCTGGGCTGCCTACTGGGGCTTAACCACCATGGGCCCCACAATGGGGACACAGATTAGGTTGATGGGAATCTCTGTGGCTTGGGTCCTAGCTCTGCACCCGAACCCAGAGCAGGGCACTGGGGTGTACCCTGCAGACAGTTCTGGAGAGGAGCCTATCTGCCTGGCCTCACAAAGCCCACTGCCAGAGGCCCCCAGATCCTGCAGGTTCCAATATGTGGGGTGGCGGGAGAAGTACCCCATAGTCCCCACTGCTGGAATGCCACAATGCCTGGCAAGACCAGCCCCGGCCCTGGCCCCGGACTATCCAGGTACTTACCTGGGCGGCAGGTACGGCCGTCATCCTGCAGTGAAAAGCCGGGAAAGCAGGCACAGTGGTAAGAGCCCACAGTGTTGATGCAGAGGTGCTGGCAAAGCTCCCCCGGGAGGAGCAGGCACTCATCCTGGTCATCACCGGGCAGGCTATTGGGCAGCTCAGTCTCCATGCCCAGTGACAGGGCCTCCCGGCTCCCCAGCTGCACCTCTGAAACTGGGCAGGAGTCAGTGCTCATGATGGGAGCTGGGTTGGCCCCAGCAGGAGGCTGAGACTTCAGGCCCCCCGAAAATCAGTGCAGGTCTGCATCAGAACTCTGCGTGCCCAGTTGAGACACGTGCATGGATGAAAGATGGGTGGATGGATGGATGAAGGATGGGTGGGTGGACAAACCTCAGCAATAAGAGTGAACCCATCAGAGCCACGTCCACAAAAGCCCTCAGGAAGCTTTGGCTAAAGTGATAAATAGGATTCAGACCTCTGACCTCAGGGACATCAGGGAGGACAACACCTAGCAACAGAAAGGGCCCCGAACCTGGATTCCATCAGATTAAGATCTGAACCATCACTCGGGCTTTCCCAGCTGTGTCACTTTGATTAGCACTAGGTCTCTCCATGCCTTCCAGGCTGCGTTGGGGAGCTGGTGAGAGTGGGAGAGAAGGTTTCTAGGGCCGAGTTGCCTTAGAAAGCTCTTGATATACAGTCATGGAAAAGGGAGAGGCCAGAAACCCCTCCACGCTCCATGCCAGCCTGGGGCCCCAACTCTGTCTGCCAGCACCAGGCCACCAAGCCCCTCAAGGGAGCAACTGCATATGCTCACATCTGAAGAACATGTTTCATATTGAAGGCATTTACATTAAGCTCCGGCCCAATCAGGCCAGGCCTGGCACCTACAGGCGGGTCGTGATGGCTGATGTTCCAGCCCTATGACCCTGTGCCCAGCTCTGCTGGGCAAGCTGCTGGCCATGCTTCAGGGTTCGTGCTCAGCCTGCTTCCTCAGCACATTTCTCACAATAATCCCCCCAGCAGGGTGATGCTGAAGCCTGGAGGTGCATACTGATTTCCACAAGGTCACCTGAGCAAGACTGGCAACCAGGCTTATCTGACCTGCCAGTTGTGTCCTCTGAGGCCCAGGTTACCCACCAGTTAGTCACTGAAGGAGAGAAACACAAACCTCTGGCTCTGGACCCTTCTTGGCCCCATGTCTACCCTCTGACCCCTGAAGCTGGACTTTCTCCCAAATTTTACCTTGAATCAGGCTTATGGTGCTACCCTGGCCTTTACACCCATGCTCACACAGCCCCTAGATCTAACCTCATCATGTGGCACTTCCTTGGGCTGACCAGCCTTTGTGCCCATGCTGGCCGGTGAGGCTAGCCAATCCTTCTGTCCTGTCAGCTTCCCCTGGCCTGGTCCACCCTCTATATGCTTGCCATTGCCCTGCCCTGCTGGGAGACCCAGGTTTCTGTTGGGCCCACCATCACATCCAGCAAACTTTGTACTCACAGGATACAAGGTCTTCTCCCAGGAACCCCTGACTTTGGACAGCAGGCATCTAATTCCCATGCCCAGATTTCCACTGTTTTGCATTATCAAGACAGAGACCCAGGTATGACTGGGTCTGGTCAAATCCAGTACACCAGAGTCCAGGTCAAAAACAGGAGTCTACTGGTAGTCCCAGCTATGCCAAGGACCCGATTTGCACAAGGGCAAAGTGAGGCTTCCTCATCTGGACTATGAAAACATAGTGACAGTAACAGGGTAAGGAACCACAAGCCCTTGATGAGCATCCTGCCATCCCTCCCCACAGGGAGTGAGGTGGAGAGCAGAATCTGTGTCTGACAAAGTTTCCAAGAAGGCCCATGACTTGCTGAGGAGAACAGTGGAGCTGGGATTCCAATCAGTCTGCTGGACTCCAAGGGCCACACGTTAACCTTGATGCTGGGACCACCTCTGGGATTTTCATTCCCAATCCTTGAAGTGCCCAGGACGGACCCACAGGTGCCCCAGATAGTCCACACAGCTGCAGAAAAGGCTAGGCCAGTGCTTCTGGAACCTTCCTGGGCACTTGGTCCCTGGCTGGTCAAGGCAGAATGTATGAACATCTGCAGAAGTGGCCAGCCAAGGCTTTCATGGCACCAGCCCCAGGGCTGCAGGCCCAGCTCCACAAAGAACACCTGCTGACTCACTGGCACACCTTGATTGGGCTCCTGCTGTCCCAGAGGCACAAAGAAGGCTGATGGCCCTGAGTCCAAGAGATAGTCTTAGATAGGGTGACAGAAGCTGAACCTGGCAGCTGAAACAATGATCATAGCACATGGAGGGCACATGAGGGAGGAGACCCCAGGGACACTGAGGACTGGAAGCTCTAAGACCTGGCTCCTGACCCTCAGGCAGGAGCAAACGCAGGCTCCAGGGCCCACACTGGTACCTAGAGCTCCCTCCTCCACCCCCCACCTGCCCCCCCCCCCCCCCACACACACACACTGGTCCCCCTATGGCTTCTGGGGACCAGTGACAGGTAAGGATAGAGAGGGTAAGGGCACAGGTCTGATTAGCCCTCGGAGAACTCATGGTGTGGTGGTGAAGGGGGAGCTGCCAAACAAACCCATCATTCATTTAGTCATTTGCTAGTGACTCTTCTGGGACAAGCACAGGGCCAGGCACTGGAAATATAGACATAAAAGACAGTGCTAGCCTGAAGGGGCTGACCAGGCAGGTGGGGCAACATTTATAAATGCATTCTCCATACCAATTATACCCTGTTCCCTGAGGACACAAGAATGGCATAGGTGAGAGGAATGGAGGATGGATGAACAAAGGTAAGGGAATGATGGATACGTGAAAGATTTGGGGGTGGTGAATACATGAGCAGATAGACGGACAGACAGACGAATAAGACGGATGGAAAGACCAATGGACAGACAGACGGATGGATGGATGGACAGACAGATGGGTAAGTGAACAGGTGGATAAGTAAATGAATGTGTGAGTGCATGGGTAGACAAACAGGTAAGCAGATGGGTGGGGGAGATGAATGGATGGATGAGTGGATGTGAGAATGGATAGATGAGGGATGGTAAAGGAATGGTATAGTGGGTGGAGATATGGATGGTGAAATAGACCAGAGAATGGGTGGGAGATAGGTGAGATGATGGATAGATAAAAGCGTGGATGAGAGTGGAAGGTGATAGGTAGTAGGTAGTTGGTAGTTCAGTGGGTGAAGTGATTGGTAGTTGGAAAACTGAATGAAATCACCATCTTGGAAATGACAGGCCTCAGTCCATTCTCAGCAGCCACTGAGGGGAACTATGTGGTGCAGAACTTGTGCCCACGCTACAATGGCCGTGGACCCAGAGTCTCCACGGAAGGCCAGGGTCACCCAGCCTTGGCTAGAAGCCCCAAAAGCTCTCTCCCCCTCACCCAATCATCCTATAGACCCTGGCTCAGGGTGAGGCAACACCCACCTCTCTGTGGTGCAGACTCAGGCTCCGGAGACTGGCGGACCTCAGGTACGATAAGGGGGTCTTCACCCTCACAGCAGGAAAGCATGACGTGGTTGCAGGGGTAGCCCAGGTTGGGGTTGGACTCGCATGACTGGCCCTCAGCCCGCACACGGAGCCCCAGGCCACAGCAGTCACAGCATTGCTGGAGGGAGACATGCAGTTACTGCTACAGCCTGGCCCCCAGAGCCCACCTGTCTTCCCCTGGGTCTCTGAGCCCCTATGAGGCTCATTGAGAGCCCCCAGGAAGCATCCTGGGTCAGGCTCAGCAGAGGAGCTAATAAATGAGAGTGAACTAAGCTTGTCTTGTTTCTTCGGTCCAGTATGTGCTCTCCATTCCCCATGTCTGGCTCAGAGTAGGGCTAATGCAAGTCTTTTGAAATAATTAATCAATGGCCTCTATGAAAAGAACTGCAAATTAGCCCGTCACATCCACTCCTCCCACGCTGTTTCTGCTAGCAACTGATTCTAGGAGACCACTGGGTAGCGCTTTCAGGAAAGCTTGAACTGGGGCTGACTCAACTTGAAAGCACATCCTTTTCACATGCCCCTTCCTCCTTTTTGGAACAAATATGGTGGCTGGAGTTCTAACAACCATCTTGGGACATGAAGTGACTGTCGAGATGGAAGGGAAAGCTAAAGATGACTGAGTAGAAAAATAGAAGCCAGAGTTCCTGAAGACACTGTGTAGCTACACCCCTGTCCTTGACTGCTCACCTCTAAAAAAATCTTCAATTGTTTAAACTACTGTGGTTGACTGATAGTCCCAATCGTGTCCTCTTCCCTGTATCCATTGTCTTGCAATGTGATAGTGCAGTTCCTCTGATCAAAAGGAAGACTATTTTCTAACCTCTTGGTGGTACCTCATGACTTGCTTTGGCCAATACAATGAGATAGAAGTTACAATATACCAGTTATGAGCTTCTGCCTCAAAAGGCCTTGCACACTTCTATTCCCTGTGTTGGAACCCTGGCCGCCACTAACTGAACAGCCAAGGCTAGTCTGCTACAAGTTGTGAGACCACATAGAGTAGGGAAAAGTCATCCCAGCTGCAGCCATCCTAAATCATAAAGTGCCAGTAGAGCCATCAGCTGGCAGCAGACACATAAGTGAGCTCAGCTAAGATCAGCTGAGCATGGCCCAGGTCAGCAAAACTACCTCATGAGATGAGCAAAACTACCTCATGAACCACTTGGTTCGGGATTGTTTGCAATAGCTGGTACTCCAGACCTGCATCACCCAATAGTGGCCACTTCCACTTAGTCAAGACCCACCATGTACTTAATAAATACTCAGTTTGTCTTACCTCTGATGCTCACAACCACCCCATAAGACATACATTATTATCCCCATTTTGTAGATGGACAAGCTGAGGCTCAAAAAAGGCTGGTTCAGGGTCAAACATACAGACAAAAATGGGATTCAAAACTTTTCTGTCACCAAAGTCCTTTCCCTAATATCAATTGTTTTTAGGAAAAATCAACCCACCGTGATAAAAATTAAAGTCCAAAGCAATTCCCAAATGTCACCCTCCTCCAAATGTCCCTATTATTCATCCAAGCTTGTGACCCCTCTTCAACTCCTTACACTCTCTCCTAAACATCTCTTTTGGTGACACTCCTGACACTGTCCACTGCCCTAGTCTGCCCCGTCCTCTGCTGCACAACCAGCCAGGTGTTGGCCCCCAGTGTCTGCTTTCCCTTCTTCCCAATTTTCAGTGGAGCATGCGACCTCTCCAGAATAAAGACTACATTTCTCAGCCACCCTTCAGCTAGGTGTGACCACTGGCCTAAGTTCTAGCTAATGTGCTGTTAGTGGAAGTACTGTCTGTCCTCAAAGAAGGGCCTCTTCTCACACCTGTGTCCACAGCAGCATTGGTCACACAGCCAAGAGGTAGAAACAACCCAATGTCCATCAAAAGATGAACGGATGAACAAAAATGTGCTCTATACACGTAATGGAATAGTATTCAACTTCAAAAGAAAAGACATCCTGACACCTGCAACACCATAAGTGAACCTGGAGGACACTGTGCTCAGTAAAATAAGCCAATCACACAGGACAAAGACTGTGATTCCATACATATGAGGTCCCTAGAGTAGTCAGTCATAGAGACAGAAAGTAGAAGCGTGGTT
The DNA here is from genome assembly GCF_963259705.1 of Myotis daubentonii. Lineage (NCBI taxonomy): Eukaryota > Metazoa > Chordata > Mammalia > Chiroptera > Vespertilionidae > Myotis > Myotis daubentonii. The sequence continues at coordinate 117,236,706 of NC_081842.1, forward strand.
GCAGGGGCTGGAGGGAAAGGGTATGGGGTGAGTGTTACACAGGACAGGGTTTCAGTTTGGGAAGATGAAAGAATTCTGGAGATGGATGGTGGTGATGGTTGTACAATACTGTGAGTGTATTTAATGCCACTGAACTATACACTAAAAAGTAATTAAGACGGTCAATTTTACATTCCGTGTATTTGGCACAATGAAAAATAATTTAAAGAGGGGCTCTTTCCCCATCCTTCCAGCCTGCTGCCTGGAGCTCAAGCGGCCATTCTGGACCAGGAGGCAGCATATTCCAGTTGGCTGGGCAACAAGACAGAACAAACCTGTGTCCCTGAAGACCACAGAGCCACTCGTTCTGTCAGTTTGGGCCTGGCTGCCTGCAACCACCAGCATATGACAGAATAAGCAATGTTTAGGGAGGTTTCCATTACTTGCAGCCAAACTGACATCTCGTCCCTAGACCTGCCACCTGAGGCCAACGTGAGCCCTAGCACACTAATTGGTCTTCTGTAAATCCCTCCCAGGGCCCTGCATACCTGCAGCCTGGAGCCCAAAATATCTCACGACAATAGTTACTGTCCTTCATGTAAGAGCCAGAGGACTCCTGGTAGCCTCCCCCCACACCCCCACCCGCACCTCTTTGCCACAGGCTCTTGCCTCTGCACCTTAGCTCACACTGTTCCCTCTGCTAGAAGTACCCTCCTCTTCTCTCTGCTCCATGACTGCCTGGTGAGGTTTGATTCCATCCTGATCACACTGTCCATGGAGAAGAACCCCCTCGGTCCCCACAACTGCAGAAGGGACCCAGATAATGTCCTTCAAAACTCCGTGTCTCCCACTTCACTGAGAGCAAACCACCATCCTTATGATGCTGGACAGGGTCTGCCCCATCACTTCTCTGGCCTCAGCTCCTACTACTCCCTCCTCACTCACTGCACTCCAGCCACACAGGCCTCTTTGCTGCTCCTCACACATGCCAAGCATATACTTGCCTCAGGACTTTTGCACTTGCTGTTCCTTCTGCCTAGAATAGGGGTGGGGAACCTTTTTTTTCTGCCAAGGGGCATCAGATATTTATAACATCATTCGAAAGCCATGCAAAAGTATCAACTTAAAAATTAGCCTGCTATATTTGGTCAAACATTTAATTAACTCATCCTTAATGCCTTGGCAGGGCCAGACCAAAAGATTTTTGTGGGCCTTATACAGTCCCCGGCCAGATGTTCTGCACCCCAGGCCTAGAAGATACTTCCCATATAGAAGTCCACACAGCTCACCCCTCTCCTCCTGCAGGGTTTTACTCAAACATCCCCTTCTCAGTGCGGCCATCTCCAGCCACTGTAGATGAAACTCCAGAACCTCCCAATCTCTGACATAGCTTGTCCCTATCCTCTCTTCAGTTTTTCCTCCCTGGCACCATCACCTTCTAATATAGTGAACATTAACATACTCACCTTGATCTCCATCTGTCTTCCTGACTAGAAGGAAAACCCAGAGAGAGCAAGGATTTTTGTGTTACTCGTTTCTGCATCCCTAATGCCTAAAAGAGGGCCTGGCATACACTGGTGTTCAGTAAATATTTTGTGAATTAGTCAGTCAATATAATAACTGCTGATGTTCTCTATGCAGATGAAGAGACCCTTGACCCATGTGAGAGGGTCACCCTCACTGTGGAGTCCCACAGGGGAACCCAAACCCCAGTCCTCAAAGACTCTCAGGCCACAAAGTCTGCAGTTGGACTTGCCTTATACAAGGAGATGCCACAGGTGTCACTGTCCTCAAGCCCACAGGCCTCGCCCTCCTTGGCCCCCGCAACACCGGCCATGCAGCTCTTCTCCTTCAGGTAGGATGCACAGCAGTGCTTCTGAGCTGTCCTGCAATAGAAGTGCCCTCAGCCCCACCTGAGCACCCATCCCATCCTCCCAGGGAAAGAAACCGAGGCTCAGAGAAGGGAAGCCCATATGAGCAGGGCAGTGCTGATGGCAGGTGCATTGGCAAGGCCAGCACATCCCCCTCTGAGTCACATGGGTTTGTTTCTCCTTAACCAAGAAGACTTTAGGTCTGGGCCCCACTGGTCTCAGTGCTGTGTGTCCTGACCAATGAGAAAGGGGAATTAGCACTCCAAACTCCACATGGGGCCGAGAAAGACAGGAAGACCCAATCCTGGTTGGCATGGAGGAGCGTAGCCTACAGGGTTCCTGGTCAAGCCTCCCAATCTCAGTAGGGCTGCCCTGGGGCAGAGGCAGCTGATGAGCCAGCAGCATGAGGGCAGAGCCAGGACACAGAGGCAGGGGTTGTGGGAAAGCAGGGTTCAGCTCCGCTTGAGGAAGAGCATGTCCCAGGGAGGGCTATCCAGTGACAACCAGTTGCCCATGAAGCAGTGAGTTTCCCATCACAATAGGAATGTAAGCATGTACTACTTATAAGGGCTACTCAGCTCAAAACTCCAGGACTGTGATTGGTGCATGCTCTAACTCCTAAATAGCCCCAAATTGGTGGGACAACAGAGGAAAAGGAAAGGGACATGGTTAGCATTTAAGTGTTTCTAAAGGAGGTATGGTGAGCTGGACATTAGGAAACATGGGGTCTACTTCTGGCCCTGCTCCCAATGAGTTGTATGGCTTTGGGTGAATCACTTTACTTCTCTGAACCTTGTCTTCCTTTGTCTGGAAAAATGAGTATTTTGGAAAAGATAGTATCTCTAGAAAAAAGAAATAGTGAGTGGCTGATCAACACGTCTTCCAGGCCTGGCACAAGGCTGGCCTGGTTGTAAATGATGCCTTTGCTGAGATACCAGAGACAGAAGAAACAATCAGCACAGGCAGTAGAAGAGGATGGTGAAAGGCCACCCTTTTAGAGACTCCAGGGTAGCAAAGCGGGGAGAGAAAGAGGACTGAGCTCCAAGCTCAAAGCTGAGCGAGTATAACCTGTGTGGGTGGAGCCCTGCCCAGCAGTTAGAGAAGCACACAATTACTCCTGGGTGCCAATGGTCCTTTAATACTTGCTCCAAACTGTACACTCCTGATTATGTGCATCAGGCCCACTATGAATTTATGTGGCTAGTTTACTTTGGGGTCCAGTCTTGGGCTCTCTGCACCTGCAGAAAGCCTCACCAGCTGGGCCACAGCTGCCATATCCAATCACCCTTGAGCACCTGGAAGGAGGTGAACCATGTGCTCACCTTGCACTGTCAGGGCCCACAGTCCAAGGCAAGCAGGGATCTGGAGAAGGTGAATGGGCAACTCTGCCTGCCCCAGGTTGCCCGCCCTACCTGCAGACATCACCCTCGGCGCCACTCTCAGGGACTTCCAGGCACTCGTCATTGTCGATGGCCCACTGCTGTCCAGCTGCGCAGCAAGTCTCGACCAGGTCCTTTGTGGAGACTGTGGGTGGCAACACGGGCAGAGTCACCACCCTACTGGAGGCATACAGTTCCAAAGTATCTAGGGTCAACTGATATAGCAGATGCTGCCTGTACCTGTCCACACCCCCATTACTGGGTAGGCAACTCACCCTCTGCATGTTGGCTGTCAGCACACAACTGCAAGCTCCTCTGGAAAAATGCCTGGGAGGTTAAGTTGGCCCCACAGAAGTGGGGGCTGGGAGGAGACCAGCCAGTCAGTGCGTATCATGGGGGCACAAAGGCAACAGCCCTGTGGGGCCACTCACACGTGAGCTCCCTGTGGGATCAGGAGCACTGTCCAGCTCCTTCCCTGCACCTCCCCGAACCAGCATGTGCACAAGGACCCCAACTCAGGCTCTGCTTCTAAGGAGCCTGACCTAAGTCACCAATCCAGGACAAGGCATAAGAAAGCAACAGCAGCAGCAAGGAAAGTTTACAACTCAGCTAAGAAGTTAACAGAGAGAATCCCAGTGACTGGGGGGGATGGGAGGAGTCAAGGGCAGGGAGAACGTCTTAAAACTCAAAAGCACAGACCATACACTAATGGATGAATCTGACTACCTCAAAATTAAAATTCTCTGTATAACAAACCTCCATGAAAAAATATAATAGATTGCTGACAACTTAGGAGACATTTTTCAAATGTCTACAACTGACAAGAATTGCTACTGAGAAAATATAATAACACTGTGAAAATTAACAAGAAAAAACAACCCCAACATAAAATATCTTTTAAACTGAAAAAATCAGAACAAGTAGTCAATGTGCCCTGAGGTGGCAGTGGGCACTGGCAGCCAGTCTGGATGGAGACCTGGCACGACTCTCACAATGAAATGTGCACATCACCTAGGGCCTGGGTGTGCACTCCAGGGGGTCCTCACCAGGCCCAGTATGCAGCCGGCACAAGGCTGTGCACTGCAGTGTCTCTGTGGAAGGGACTTGGAGGAAGTCCAAAGTTCGCACTGGAAGAATGGGGGAAGAGAACTAGAGACATCTCCGTGTAGGACTCTACCTGTCAGATACAACAGATTAGATGCCCACGTGACAATGTGCAGGCAAATGCATGCACACACAGCAATATGGAGCAGTAGGGAACAGAACACTGAGGGGAACAGGAAAAATCAAGTGAGATTCATTACACAGATATAAAATATTGCACAAAAATAACAATACATGTTTCACAGGAACACATAAAAGAAAAAATACTCACAAATTAAACAGAAGAGAACTGATGGGGCGGAAGGATGGCAATAGGAAAAGGGAATAAAATACATAATAAAGCAAGAGAGAATCTTACAAAGGTGATAAGGAATAAGGTGCTAGAAAATGAGGAATACAACTGACCCAACTATTTCCCTCTGAGATCTGAAAATAAATGACATTCAAAAATGAAGCTCATCCAGAATAGCTGCATATATCTGCAGGGGCAGCAGAGTATAATGGAATAACTTTGAGCCTGGATCCGCCTCTTAGTGCTACCATGTATAGCTGTTCCTCCTCCCTAGAGACTCAGTGTCCTTCTCTTAGCGAGGACCTAACGGCTGCACAGCTGCTGAAGCCTACAAGGCCCTCTAAATATCCTGGAGCAACTCCAGAACCTGGCAAGGCAAAGGAACAAATGCACCCAGGGTTGTTAACAGTCTACACAGTTCTAGGAGCAGAGTGAGAGCTTACTAGAATCATCAGCTCTATCTGCTAAATGGGCATTTCAAGTCCTTGAACTTTTCTGAGTTTCCATTATCTCTGTAACACAGAAAATACACTTCAGCAACACCTTGAGAGCACAAGAAGGAATGAGAAGAATTTGTGATCACTGGTATCTACCAGAAACAAGTCATAAGCATCACAATCAGCACACACTGAAGTAAAAACTGTGACAAAAATGCCTACTGACACTGCTACTATTTACCAGTTTCCTAGAAATGCTAGCAAATGCAATAAAACAAGACATAAAGAGGCAGTAAAAATATTAGAAAGAGATGACAATCATTAGTTGTAGATGCTATGAGTTCACCTTCCTAGAAAATCCAAGTGAATCAAAATTAACACAATATGAAAATGAATACTAATTTTTCATCATTATTATTACTATTATGTGACCAAAAATAAAATCAACATATTCAAATAAGTGGCTTTCCTACACACCAGCATCAATTAAATAGAAAAGATAGTAGAGGAGACTTGACTTGGGGTGGTGAATACACAATATAATATGCATATGATGTATTATAGAATTGTACACCTGAAACCTATATTACATAATTTTAGTAAACAATGTCACCCCAATAAACTCAATTTTAAAAAGTGAATATGAAAAAATCCCATTCAAAACAGAAACAATGCTAGAAATAAATCTATAGCAAACATGCTAAATCTACATGAAGAAAAAAGTTGTCTAATAGTCTAACAGTATATATTATTAAAAACATATATTGCCGTAGCCGTTTTCGCTCAGTGGATGGAGCGTCGGCCTGCGGACTGGGGGGTCCCAGGTTCAATTCCGGTCAAGGGCATGTACCTTGGTTGCGGGCACATCCCCAGTAGGAGGTATGCAGGAGGCAGCTGATCGATGTTTCTCTCTCATCGATGTTTCTAACTCTCTATCTCTCTCCCTTCCTCTCTGTAGAAAACCAGTAAAATATATTTTAAATATATATATTATGTTCTGGATGAGAGGATTCGATACCTTAAAATTCTCCTCCATTTATATTTTCAATGCAATCCAAAGTCCCAACATTATTTTGTCATAAAATTTGTCAGACTGATCCTAAAATTCATCCAAAAAAGAAAATTTCTCAACTGGTCTGCCCAAGACCCCCTGAGAGCTAAGCCTCGTCCCCCAGTGCAGCCCTGTCTCCTCTCCACAAGGAGATGAAAGAAACTATCCTGAATCAGGAGAAGCTCGCCAAACTGCAGGCACCAGTGCGCGATGATGGTAAAGGAACACTACTAGGAAGAAGGCGGTTCACAGAGCAGCTACAGCAGACATAAAAACTTCAGTTCTCCTTAAAGAAGTTAGGGGTAAACAATATCTCTGGTATTGAAGAGGTTAATATATTCAAAAACTGGAACAATGTTCCCCTTAACAGCCCTAAAGTTCAGGCATCTCAGCCGCGACCACTTTCACTGTTACTGGCTGTGTGAAGACAAGGCAGCTGACAGGTGCTAGGACCCAGCATCTCAGATCAGCATGGGACAAGTCTGACTAGTTTAAGGAGACTGGTTAAGTTCTGCCCAAATAATCTGTGGATGGAAAAGCACCACTTGCTACCGGAGAGGATGGTGATGATGACAATGAAGTTCCAGATCTTGAGGAGATTTTTGATGAGGCTGCTAAGAATAAAGCAAACTGAATACAGTCAACTTCTGAAGATTACCTTGAAGAAGTTACTGGGAGCTGCTATTTTATATTGACTGCTTGTTCACATTTTGCATATGGATCTGATAAAATCTAGATCGCTAATATTTTTAAGGCACTTAGATACTGCAGCTCTTTTCAGTTTTGCTTATACACAAATCACTCTTTGTAGCTAATTAAGTTGAAGAAGCCTGGGAATGGAAATTGAAACAAAGGTTAAAAAAAAAAAAAAAACACCCAAAAAAGTTTCTGAACAGAAGGATATACTTTAAAATTCTAATAATTAAAACAAAAAATGCTCAAAAGTCACTAATTATCAGAGAGATGCAAATTAAAAGAATGAGTTATCATCTCACACCTGTCAGAATGGCTACCATCAATAAATCAACATACAAGTGCTGGCAAGAATGTGGAGAAAAGGAAACCTTACTACACTGCTGGTGGGAATGCAGATTGGTGCAGCTATTATGAAAAACAGTATGGATTTCCCTCAAAAAAAATTAAAAATGGAACTGACATTTGACCCAGTGACTTCACTTCTAGGAATATATCCTAAGAAACCTGAAACACCAATCAGAAAGAATATATGCACCCTTATGCTCATAGCAGCACAATTTACAATAGCTAAGATCAGTAGATGAGTGAATCAGGTAGGGACCTGGAGAGTACTATGCTAAGCGAAACAAGCTAGTCAGAAAAAGGCAAGTATCACATGATCTCACTCATATGTGGAATCTAAAGAAATAAGCTGATGAGCAAAATAGATCCAGAGACATAGAAACGTGGAACACAATGATGAATCAAAGAGGGAAGGTGAGGGTGGGTGGTGGGTGGGAAGAGATTAACCAAAGAAGATGTGTGCATGTATGCATAACCCATGGACACAGACAATAGTGCAATGAAGGCCTGGGGGGTAGGGGAGTGGAGGTGGGCTAGAGGGGGGTCAATGGGGAAAAAAGGGTACCTCTGTATTACTTTCAATAATAAAGATAAATTTTAAAAATAAAAACAAATAGAGACAAGAGGAACAGAACAGAGTTCGGAAATAGAACTGTGCATAAGGGAATTTAGTGTGCAATAAAGGTGGCATTCAAACCTTGTGGTAAAAGGATTCAACAGGTGATGCTGGGACCTACCTCACACTATACAAGAAAATAAATTCCAATTCTATAAAGGCAGTATTAGAAGAAAACCTAAAAAAAATAATTTTAGGATAAAGAGAGTCTTCTTCCAAAATAAGTCCACAGAAGAATGAAACTGGACCATTATCTCACATCATATACAAAAATTAACTTGCAACAGATTAAATATCCTATCTAATAAAAGAGAAACATGGTAATTAGCCATACCTCCACTACCCTTCCCATTGGCTAATCAGGGCGATATGAAAATTAACTGCCAGCCAAGATGGCGGCCGGCATCCAGGCAGCTTGAAGTGAACATGAGGCTTGCTTGCTTCAGTGATGGAGGACTCCAACGTTACCCGCCTGCCGCTGCCAGCCTCTGAGCTTGCAGTTTGAAACATTGTTACAAATATAGAAGCTAAACAAAACCCCAGAAACCTGCTTTCAGCCAGCCAGGATCTCAGAGCTGGAGTTGAAACAGTGTTTCGATTATAGAACCCAAACAAACCAGATACCTGCTTTCAGCAGCCGAGGCCTCAGAGCTGGAGCCAAGCCTCAGAGCTAAAGCTGGCCCAGAATAAAAAAAGAAAAAAAGAAAAAAAGGAGCGGTTGGGAGCTTCAGTCACCTGCCAGCCTGAAAACGGCCCTCAGCCCCTCACCCAGACTGGCCAGGTACCCCAGTGGGGACCCCCACACTGAAGGGTGTGTGACCAGCTGCAAACAGCCATCAGCCCCTCACCCAGGCTGGCCAGGCACCCCAGTGGGGGCCCCAACCCTGATCCAGGACACCCTTCAGGGCAAACCAGCCAGCCCCCACCCGTGCACCAGGCCTCTATCCTATATAGTAAAAGGGTAATATGCCTCCCAGCACTGGGATCAGCAGAGCCTCGAGGCCTCCCGGTACTGGGATCATCGTGACAGGGGGCAGCGCCCAAACCCCCTGATCGCCCTGCGGCTCTGTGTGTGACAGGGGGCGGGGCCACAACCTCCCTATCTGCCCTGCTCTGTTCATGACAGGGGAAGGTGCCCCAATCTCCTGATCAGCCCTGCTCTGTGCCTGATAGGGGGGAGCTCCCCAACCCCCTGATTGCCCTGTGGCTCTGTGTGTGACAGGGTGCGGCGCCCCAACCCCCTCCCACGGGCCCTGCTCTGTGTGTGACGGGGTAGAACCATAACCTCCCCATCGGCCCTGCTCTGTGTGTGACAGGGGGCAGTGCCCCAACTCCCCTATCAGCCCTACTCTGTGAGTGACAGGGGGGAGCTCCCCAACCCCCTGGTGGGCCCTGCTCTGTGCGTGACAGGGAGGAGCTCCCCAACCCCCTGATCGACCCTGCTCTGTGCGTGACAGGGTACAAAGCCCCAACCCCCCTGATGGGCCCTGCTCTGTGCGTGACAAGGGACAGCGCCCCAACCCCCCAATTGGCCCTGCTCTATGCATGACAGGGGGTGGCGCTGCAACCTCCCCATCGACCCTGCCTTGAGTGTGACAGGGGGCGGTGCCCCAACCCCCCAATCGACCCTACCCTGAGCGTGACTGGGGGTGGCATTGCAACCTCCCGATCCGCCCTGCTTTGTGCATGACAGGGGGGTGGCGCCCCAACTCCCCAATCAGCCCTGTTCTGAGCCCGACCAGGGGCTGCACCTAGGGATTGGGCCTGCCCTCTGCCACCCAGGAGGGGGCCTAAGCCAGCAGGTCATTATCTCCCGAGGGGTCCCAGACTGTGAGAGGGCACAAGTGGGGCTGAGGGACACCCCTCCCCCGCCAGCACAAATTTTTGTGCACTGGGCCTCTAGTATAAGTATAAGGCCTAAAACCATACAATTTGTAGAAGAAAACATAGGGAAAAGCCCCTTGACAATGATTGGTCTTAGTAACAATTTTTTGGTAATGACACCAAAAGCACAAGCAACTAAGAAAAAAAAAAACAACAATAAGGTGGACTACATCAAACTACAAATGTCTTTCTGCACAGCAAAGGGAACCATCAACAAAATGAAAATGCAACCTAGGGGATGGGGGATAAGATTTAGAAATCATCTATCTGGTAAGGGGTTAATATCCAAAATATGTAAGAACTCAATAGCAAAAAAGCAAAACAAAAAAGCAAGTACATGCATTTAAAAATGGGTAAAAGACCTAACATACATTTTTATATAGAAGACATACAGATGGCCAACAAATACATGAAAAGGTCCTCAACAATACTGATCATCAAGAAAATGCAAATCAAAACCACAATGAGATATCAACTCAAACCTGTTAGGATGGTTATCATAAAAAAGGACAAGATATAATAAGTGGTGGTGAAGATGTGGAGAAGAGGGAATCCTTGTGCACAGCTGGTGAGAACATAAACAGGTACAGCCACTATGGTGCCGGAAGCTGGTCCATCCTTACTGCTTGACACAGTCACTGCAGGGAAGAAACATCTGCACAGCATATGTTTCAAGGGACCTGGCGTATATGGCATACTGTTCTTAATATGTTTGCTCACCTTCTTGGCACTATGTGTTTTAACCAAGGTCACCTCTCCTAGAAAGGTTGTTTCCCCAGGTAGGGATTTTTCCCTGAAGTTAGGGAGGAATAAAACCCCTTAACTAAGTGCCAGGCTGGTAGTTAATCACTTTAACTACAAACAATCACACTTAAGCTACATAATCTTTACTCCCTGGAATCGAGATAAGAAACTCCCTAACCTTTGGAATAGAAACTGATAGGATTAAAATCAACTGGTATAAATACAGATGTAATAAGACAATAAAACACAGAACCTGGCTGGAGAACTTGGAGAGAACCTCGCTATGCTGATCAACTGAAACCTGTCCCCATGTCATTCCTTCTTCGCCGACTCCGTCCACACCTTTGGGAACCCCTGGACCTGCTGGGGTTGGACCCCAACACTATGGAAAATAATATGGAAGTTCCTCAAAAAATTAAAAATAGAACTATCAGCAATTCCAATTCTGGGCATGCATCCAAAGGAAATAAAAACACTATCATGAAAATACATCTGCACCTCCCATGCTCAATGCATCAGTATTTACAACAGCCAAGACATGGAAACCATCAAGAGTCCATCAATAGATGAATGAATGAAGAAAATGTGGCACATATATACAAAAGAAGGAAAAACTGTCACTTGCAACAACATGGATAGACCTAGAGGGCATTATGCTAAGTGAAATAAGCCAGACAGAGAAAGATAAATACTACTAAGTGAAATCTAAAATCACTGGACTGTTGGAAGCAGTGAGTAGACTGGTGATTACCAGGAGATGGCAGGGGGTGAGGTGGGGAGGGGGCTTTGAAAGGGTATTGGTCAAAGAGAACAAACTTCCAGTTATAAGATAAATAAGTTCCTGGGATCTATAGTTAACAATACTATGTTATATACTGGAAAGTTGATAAGAGAATAGATTTTAAGTGTTCTCACCACAAGGAAAAAAAATGGTAACTATGTGAGGTGATGAAGGTGCTAACTAGCCTTATTAATTACATACACACACACGCGCGCGCACGCACTAGAGGCCCAGTGCATGAAATTTGTGCATGGGGGCGGGGGGGAGGTCCCCTCAGTCCAGCCTACAACGACGCCAGCGTTCCTCGCCCCAGCCTCTGGCCAGAGGCCCCTCTCCTCCCTCCGCACAGCTGAGGAGCGGACGCTGGTCCGGCAGGTCATCCAGAAGAACGTCTGAAAGGACGTCCAGTCTAATTAGCATATTATGCTTCTATTATTATAGATATGCATATATATATCCTATATAATAAAAGGCCAAAGGCATCACAACCGAAACAACCAGAGACCAGACCACCACGGCTCCTCGTGGGCTGACCCTGCCCTCAAGCAAGCGGTTAGGGGCAATCAGGCAGGCATACAGAGTGGTTAGGGGTGATCAGGTAGGCAGACCAGCAGTTAGGGGAGATCAGGTAGGCAGACCAGTGGTTAGGGGTGATCAGGCAGGCAGGCAAGCGGTTAGGGGCAATCAGGTAGGCAGGCCAATGGTTAGGGGTGATCAGGTAGGCAGGCCAGTGGTTAGGGGTGATCAGGCAGGCAGGCAAGCGGTTAGGGGAGATCAGGTAGGCATATATATATGTATATATATTCATTACATTGTACACCTTAAACTTACATAATGTTATATGTCAGTTATCTATAAAAATAAAAGCATAATATGCTAATTAGACCAGACCACAGAATGACCTTTCGGACATCATTCTGGACAAAGCTGTGGCATCGGGGGCCGAGGCAGAGGCGGTTAGGGCCAATTAGGCAGGCAGGTGAGCAGTTAGGAGCGATCAGGCAGGCAGAGTGGTTAGGGGCATCAGGCAGGCAGGCAGAGTGGTTAGGGGCGATCAGGCATGCAGGTGAGCAGTTAGGGGTGATCAGACAGGCAGGCAGAGGGGTTAGAGGCAATCAGGCAGGCAGGCAGAGGGGTTAGGGGCAATCAGGCAGGCAGGCAGAGTGGTTAGGGGCAATGAAGCAAGCAGGTGAGTGGTTAGGGGTGATGAGGCAGGCAGGCAGAGTAGTTAGAGATGATCAGGCAGGCAGGCAGGCCAGCGGTTAGAAGCCAGCAGACCTGAATTGCGAGAGGGATGTCCGACTGCCCCCGAGGGATCCCAGATTGTGAGAGGGTGCAGGCCCGGCTAAGGGACACCCTCCCCTACACCCCTCCCCACAAAAATTTCGTGCACCAGGCCTCTAGTAGCTCAATAAAACTGGAGAAATAACGAAATAAAATCCACACAGGAGCCCTGGCTGGTGTTACTCAGGGGTTAGAGGATCAGACGGCACACTGATGGATCGAGGGTTTGACTCCGTCAAGGGCACGTACCTGGATTGCGGGTTCAATCCCTGGCCCAAGTCAGGCAGGCATGTGCAGAAGGTAACAGATCGATGTGTCTCTCTCATATTGATATCTCTCTCTCTCTCTCTCTCTCTCTCTCTCTCTCTCTCTCTCTCTCCCTCCCCCCCCCACCCTCTCTAAAAGGCAATGTAAAAAGCATCCTACAAACAACAACAAAACCCACACATGAAAAATGAAAACCTTAATACAATTGACTACATTAAAGTGTAAAATACCTAGACAGCAAAAGACAGCTTGTCCAGCCAGCCCTGTTACTCTCTATCACACCTCTGACTTTTAAACCCCCTCCGCATTTGTCACTATGTGATAAACAAGCGCTCTCTTTCCATTGTCAGTTTCCTCTGCAGTCTCTGCTCCAAATCTCAGGTGGTATTTGGGTCGTATTTATCTCGAAGGCACCTGGTAGAGTGCAGATTCAACAAATGCATCAGTAACACACTGGGCAACTGAGAACCTGTTTCAGATGGCAGGACTGGGGCTCACCCTGGGAAGTTAACAGCACAGACACCTGGACTGCTGCCAGAGTCAGGACTTGAGTTTCTGTGGCCACTGAGAGTGATATCACCATTCCATGCCTAATCCTGTCTAATCACACTTGGCACATGGAGTCTCACCTTTGTTTACATACTTCTGGGGAAGAAGGGCTCACTCCACACAGGCAGCTTGTCTCTTTTCTGCATAGCTCAGGCTCACAATGCCTTTCTTTTACTGGACTAAACTCTCTCCCTCAGCCTTCTCCAAGATTGCCTTACAAAGAGATTAGGAGATTGCAATAGATCCCTGGGTCCTAGCCAGCAACATGGGGTGCCCTATCTGGATAACAGTACCAGCTAAAATGAACTAGGTGTTAGCAATGAGCCAGGCACAGGCCCAAGCACTCTGATTCTCACTTAGCATGAATAAGTGCTGTTATTATGCCCACTTGGCAGATTGGTAGGGGGTGAGAAGCCCCCAGCCTCAGCTGCCCCACTGCTGCTGTGCGGTGGGTTGACACAGTTGATCCCGAAGGTCCCCTCTGTGAAACTGACCATCGCCAGCCTGAGAGGTGGTTCTGCTTCCTGTGGATTAAATGGTATGTGTTCCTGCCCCTCCTTGATCAGACGCCAGGTTTCCTCCTGTGCTTGGCAGACTGCCTACCATTCTCTCCTGGCCTTTCCCATCCTGGCTCCCCTCCTTTTCAAAGGAACTCGGGGGCTGAGACCCCTTATGTTGGGAGGACCACCCACTTGGAGCAGGAGAGAATTAGTTATAGGGGCCAAGAGGGCACTGCCTGGTACCATCCAGCATATAGGAAGCAGGGCCAGGCAAAGCCCAACACGATATGTACCCATCATGTCCTCATCCAGAAGACCCACCCCTTCCCAGCCCAATGCTTCAAGGCTCAGCCAGAGGTCCTCTCCTCCAGGTCTCCTCTGGCCATCCTTCTGAGGATCCCCAGCATGCATTCATATTCTCTCTCTCTCTCTCTCTCTCTCTCTCTCTCTCTCTCTCTCTCTCCCCCCCCTCCCTCCCTCTCTCCCTCCCTCTCTCTCTCTCTCTCTTCTTTTTAAGTTTCTGGGCATCAACCTTTCAGAATTTCAGTCCTGGGCTTCCTTTGTTCTCCATCTACACCCTGGCCCTAGCTGACCCCATCCAGTCTCTGAGCTTCCGTGCCTTCCCTTCCCTCCTGCACATCCAGCACAGCTGGTTAAGGAACTACCACATCTCCCTGGTGTTTCCATGGCCAGAATCTGTTCAGCAACTGATTTTTGCCAAACCAACTCTCTGAGTTTCCATTTCCTTGCGTGTAAAGTGGGTAAATGACCTCTCTTCACAAGGTGGGGAGGTGAGGAGAATCAGTGTCTGGCAAACAGCAGTTGCTCAGCAAACAGTATACTCTGCCCGCTAGCACACTGAAGGGGTTTGGTGACTACTCTCCAGTTAGCGAACTAAAAACAAAGGAAGAGACTAATAAATGCACAGATAAGACAGTCATCCTTTTAAGTAAAAGAAGCTGGTAGAGCTTTCAGCACTCCCTCCCTATCTTTTCTGCTTTCCTCTGGGTTTCTGTGGACTCCATTTCTGTCTACTTTCCACCTTGTCTGAGCTCAGGCCAATGGGGAGCATGCCCGTCCTCACCTGTCAGTTATTCACAGGACTGTGCTCTCCGGTAGAAGCCCTCTCTTGCTCTGACTGCTGCAGTCCTGGCCAGCCAGGCTCACTCTGGCCTCCTAGGATTAACAGTGACATGGCTGGCACCCTCCCGGCTTCAGGATGAGCAGCCACATCTGCCTCATAGAATCAGAGCATTAGGCCCTGCCAGCATGAGCATGACGACCTTGACTCTGGCAGGAGCCCTGCCTCTGACATCTCTGCACAGCAGAGGGAGAATGGATCCCCTTCAGAAAACAATTTACCATCATCAGGTAATGCAGAAGATACACAAAGCCAATAACGCAGCAACTGCATTCTCAGGTACACATCCAGGAGAATCAGGTGCCCGTGGTCTCCACTGGAGACCCACAAACAGTAGCCCAAACTAGAAATAGCTCAGTACCCATCAACCAGAGAAAGGGTGACGAGCTGTGGCATGAACACATAGTGTGAAGGAATGCACTCCAACCACATGACCCAATGCAGATGAAGTATACAG
Organism: Myotis daubentonii; assembly: GCF_963259705.1. Classification (NCBI taxonomy): domain Eukaryota; kingdom Metazoa; phylum Chordata; class Mammalia; order Chiroptera; family Vespertilionidae; genus Myotis; species Myotis daubentonii. The sequence goes on from NC_081842.1 coordinate 117,252,080, forward strand.
ACATGACTATGGGGAAGGAAGCAAAACCACAGAAGAGGAATGCATACTGCCTTGTAGATGAAGTTCAAAAACAGGAAAAAAGCAAACTACTATTTAGGTGGTAAACTCTAAAGAAAAGGAAGGAACTCCTGCTCACAGAAGTCAGGACAGTAGTAACTGTGGAGTGGGGAAGGGTTCAGGGCAGGCCAATCACGGCATCTGTCCCCACTGACTTGTGCCTTCCTGAGTGCCCACTCCCCACCTCACCCCCCTTTTCTCAGTCTTTATTTAATAAACTCTGTTTCAATTTCACTTTTGAAGAAGTTTTTGTTTTGTTAATCCTTACCTCAGGCTATTTCTCCGTTGATTTTTTTCTTTCTTTTTTTTTTTTAGAGAGAGAGAGAGTGGAAGGGAGGAGAGAGACCAAGAAACATCAGTGTGAGAGAGACACATGGATTGGTTGCCTCCCACACACATCCCAACTGGGGCTGGGGATCTAGCCTGCAACCAAGGTATGTGCACTGGACCAGAATCAAACCTGCAACCCTTCAGTCTGCGGTCCAACACTCTATCCACTGAACCAAACCAGCAAGGGCCTTGGTGCCCACTTTAAATGCTTCTCTAACTGTTTGCATAAGTTCTCACACTCTTCTATTCACAAATACTTCACAACAAAAAGATTACTTCAAAAGGTAGTATGATTAGAAAATTCTAAGATTAACGAGTAAGTCTTTAAAATGTGTTCCAAAAAGTGTAATAAGCCAGATACAAAAGGACAAATATTATATGATTCTACCTAAAAAAGGCAAATTCATAACCATAGAAAGTAGAATAGAGGTTTCCCAGGGGCTAGGGGTGGGAATAGGAATGGGTGTTAGTGTTTAATGGGTACAGAATGTCAGTTTGAGAAGATGAAGTTCTGTGGATGGATAGTGGTGATGGCTGCACAACAGTGTGAGTGAACTTAATGTCACCGAACTGGACATTTAAAATGGTTACATTTTAGCCCTAGCCAGTGTGGCTCAGTTGGTTGGGTGTCATCCTGTGCACCAAAAGGTTGATGGTTTGATTCCCAGTCAGGGCACATGGCTGGGTTGTGGCTCAATTCCCAGTAGGGGCTGTGCAGGAGAGGAGGCAGCCAATCGATGTTGTGTTCTCACACCTATGTTTCTCTCTCTCTCTCTCTCTCTCTCTCTCTCTCTCTCTCTCTCTCTCTCTCCTTCCCTCCCTCCCTCTCTCTCTAAAAATCAATAAAAATATTTTTAGATGGCTACATTTTAACACAATAAAAATAGAATTTTCTTACATTGCAGTGTTTAAAAAAGTGACTCAGCATTTCCCCTTCTAGACATCTAATCTGCTGTCAGACACCCCCTAGGCACAATTAGGCTCATGGATGTTTACCGGAGCTGAATTTGTGAGAGCAAAGGTCCATAAACAACCAAAATCCCACCAGTAGGGCAGAAATTAAACAACTGAAATTATATCCATCCAACTGAATGCAGGTATTAAAAAGAATGTTAGATCTTCATACACTTACATAGAACAATTTCTGAATACTATGAAGAATTAAGAAGGAAAGGCTTAATGCTGAATAGCATGTATAATAAGCCACCATTTATCTTTTTAAAGGGATGCATGTATATACATGGAGTGTTTCTGGAAGAAGACCAAAGAAACTGATCAAAGTAGTTGTCACTGGGGAGGGAGGAAGCAAACTGGCATTTCACTGTTTTCCCCGTTTGTATTTTTGTGTGTTGCTTATCCTATGCAGCTACTGTCCATTCAAGAAGCCTCAGCTATAAAAAGATTCTGAGACTCAGAAGGTGCTAGCTTCCTTTGCTCACAGGTCAAGAGGTGTCCTAAACAATCCAGCCCAAAGGTTGCAACCCCTCCAGACAGTCCCCTCTCCTGGACATCAGGACATTAAAGCCCTTAAGAACTGTGAGATTAAGAAATACAAATTGCAGGTATAAAATGGCCATGAGGATGTAAAGTCAATATTATTGACTATAGGAAATATAATCAATAATATTGTAATACCTGTGTATGGTGCCAGGTGCATACTAGAATTATTGGGGTGATCACTTCGTAAGGTAAATAAATGTCTAGTTACTGTTATATAACTAAAATTAATATAATATTGCATATCCTATCTAATAAAGAGGTAATATGCAAATTGACAATCACTCCAACACACAAGATGGCCTCCCCATGTGGTCAAAGATGGCCAGCAGGGGAGGGCAATTGGGGGTGACCAGGCCTGCAGGGGAGGGAGGGAAATTGGGGGTGACCAGGCCTGCAGGGGAAGGCAGTTGGGGATGACCAGGCCAGCAGGGGAGCAGTTAGTGTCAATCAGGCTGGCAGGGGAGTGGTTAGGAGGTGATCAGGCTGGCAGGCAAAAGCAGTTAGGGGCAATCAGGCAGGCAGGCAGGCGAGTGGTTGGGAGCCAGCAGTCCTGGATTGTGAGAGGGATGTCCCAGATTGGAGAGGGTGCAGGCTGGGCTGAGGGACACCCCCCCTCCAGTGCATGAATTTCGTGCACTGGGCCTCTAGTCAATTATAATTGAATAATTAATTTTTAAAAAGAGAGAACTGTGGATTTAAAAATGCCGCAGAAAAATGTCTGTCCCTAGCAGGAGGGTGATGAGCAGGCTGTTTCTACCAAGCACCCCTTGGGACAATGTCTGTGGGCCTGAGCAAACAGCCTAGAGGTGCTGCAGCCTCAATGTCCCCAGCAGCCTGGGTTTCTGGGAGAGGGGGTGGTGAGCACCTGGAGTCCTTTACAAAGAGAGCAGAGTGAACAAACAAGGATTACTGAGCCTTGTCCTCCTGCCCCAGGATCACAGACACAGATGGCCGGCTGAGAAACAGCAGGAGCTGCTGGATGAGCCTACCCACCAGGGCCCACCCAATTCACTCCAGCCAATTCAGCCCCTTAGAGATGCTTTCCTCAACTGGCTCCTCCTCCCCCACAGGGCAGCCCCAGCCTCCACTGACTTTGCAGCACCTGCTCATCACCTTGTTTCCTAGTATCTGCCTTCCGCTACCCAAGTCAGCACCTGGCCCACCTGCTCACCACCCCAGCCTAAGGAGATACTCTGTCACTCTTGCTGACTGGCTGGATCTCTGCCCTGGCTGGGCGGCCCGCCGGGCCCCAGCTTGCACCCACTGCATCTTCCCTTCAGCTCCAGAGCATCCTCTCCCCACCCACATTTTACAGATGAGTAGGCAGCAGCCCAGAGAGAAGGCACAACTTGCTCCAGACCACACACCCCAGTCAGGGACAGCTCAGGGTCTACACCAGGCTATGTGCTCCACAGTGCCTGCTCCTGAGCAGAGCTTCAAAGGAAGCAAAGAAAGGGGTAGAGGGAGAAGGGGGAAGAAAGGGGAAGCTCAAGTCTCTCACTCTGCACCAGTCAAGGATAGCTGGCCCACCACTCCTCAGGATCCTTCCCAAGCCCACTTCCATAGCAGGTTCAGCATTGCCCACTGCCCCTCCACCACACACAGGGCTGGGAGTCAGGGGGTGGAGGGGAGACACGACAGGCTCTGGTGTCACTCTGCTTCCCCTACACCTGGAACCAAGCCTGACCTTAAGCTCTGTAGCCCAAGGTGCTGGTCCCCAAGCAACAGTGGTTTCCTGCAGGAAACCAGTCATAGGGCTGGGCCTCCCCTTCCACTGGAGCCTGCAGAGCTCCTTAACAAGGCTCCCAAGGGGACTTTCCAAACCTCGAAAGTTAGGGGTCGATATCTTCCACTTAAAGGTGGAGGGAAGGGACAGAACCAAGATTGAAACTCATCTCTGCTTGTCCCAAAGCACAGGCTGTTACTTTCTGAAACCATCTTGAAAATATTTCCATGTGCTCTTTATCATGTGGGCATTCAGGGTTACTTTATCCCATACCTGGCTAGTTAACACGTGAAGGACTTTAATGAGGAATCAACAGCCGGAGGCAGCTGGCAAACTTAGTATAAATTCTGCCATCCCACTGTGAAGACTGCAAAAATAGCCACCATTCTTTGCAGAGGTGGCACTACTGCATTTCCTGAATATGCGCCGCCTCATGACTGTGTTGCATATAACAAAAGTGAAACCTGAAGAGGCCTTGCAGCTCTGTTCTCTTTTTGGGGACCCTGCCATGAACACATTGAGGCTAACCCACTAGAGGATGAGATCACATGGGGCTGAGACAAGACTAAGCCTGGCTCAGGTCGACACAGCCAAGCCCAACTGTTGACCCATAGTAGTTACAAAACTAAACTAACATTAGCCACAAGTAATTAGCTAGGAATAGATCTAATTAAAGACATGGATGACTTATAGTCTCAAAATAATAAAAACACTGCTGAAAGAAATAAGAATCTGAATAAATGGAGGGATATACCACGCTCATGGATTAGAAACTTAATATTAAGATGACAATTCTCCCAAAATTGATACACAGAGTCAACATAATATCAATCAAAAATCCTAGCAGGCTTCTTAAACGTAGAAATTGGAAATGCAAATTCCTAGAATAGCCAAAATGATCTTTTAAAAGAACAAAACTGAAAAACTCCCACTACCAGATATCAAAAATTATTATAAAGCCCAGCCGGTGTGGCTCAGTGGTTAAGTGTCCATCCAGAAACCAAGAGGTCATGGCTGTATTCCTAGTCAGGGCACATGCCCAGGTTGCAGGCTCGATCCCCAGTAGGGGGCGTGCAGGAGGCAGCAGATAGATGTGTCTTTCTCATCAATGTTTCTAGCTCTCTATCCCTCTCCCTTCCTCACTCTTTAAAAAAATCAATTAAAATTTTTTAATTTACTATAGAGCTACAGTAAGTCAAGACAGTATGCAACGATAGTCAGCTTGACAGAGTAGAACAGAAGAGGCCAGAAATAGACTTCTTTCTATATTCCTGACAAAGGTGACAATGCAGGGAGGAAAGACATCCTTTCAATAGCTGGTGCTGAGTCAACTGAACATGCATTTGAAAAAAGAATGAATTTTGACTCCTATTCACACCACTCAAAGAAATAAATATAAATGTGATCTAATGTAAAAAGTGAAACAAGTTAAAATGTTTGGAACATAGGAAAACATCTTCATGACTCTTGGGTAGACAAAGGTTTCTTTAAAGAAGATAAAATGTACTAACATAAAAGATCAATAAATTGTACTTCATTAAAATTAGAAATTTGTGTCTCTCAGGAGACAGTGTTTGCATATACCAGTGGTCGGCAAACTCATTAGTCAACAGAGCCAAATATCAACAGTACAACGACTGAAATTTCTTTTGAGAGTCAAATTTTTTAAACTTAAACTATATAGGTAGGTACATTGTCATTAACTTAATTAGGGTACTCCTAAGGCTTAGGAAGAGCCACACTCAAGGAGCCAAAGAGCCGCATGTGGCTCATGAGCCACAGTCTGCCGACCACTGGCATATACTATCAGAAAATATCACTAAGAGAGTGGAAAGAAAAGCCACAGAATGAGATAAAATACTTGTGATCCAAAAAAAGACACATAATCAGAATACATAAAGAACTCCTATGAATCAGCAAGACAAAGAAACCCAATTTTAAAATGGCAAATAACAACAAAGTTGCCAATGGAAATATAAAAATGTGCTCAGCATCATAAATTATGAGGGGATGCAAATTAAAAAAGCATAATGAGACATTACACATCCACCAGATTGGCTAAAATGAAAAAATAATGACAACATCCTGTGTTGGCAAAGATGTGGAGCATCTGGCACTCTCACTAACTGCTAGTGGAGATATAAAATGGTAACAGAATGGAAAACAGTTTGGTGGTATCTGCTAAAGCTAACCACATCCTTTGATGCAGCAATTCCACTCGTAGGTGTATATCCAGCAAAAGCCTTCCAGAGACTCCCACTTCTGAGTGTTCCCAGTAACAGTATTCATCGCGGCCAAACACGGAAAACAGCCCAAATGCTCATCCACACTAGAATAGACGATGATTTACTCCTACAATGGAATAAAGAGCAATTTAAAAAAACAAACTACTGCTACATGCAACATGAATGAATCTCAAACATATTATCCTGTATTATTTTGCAAAATACAAGCAAAATCATACTGTATGGTTCCCAACTCACAAAATAAATTCATAAATAGGTAAGAATAACTGATGGTGATTAAGGTCAGCACTGTGGTTCCCAAGGGGTAGGGAGGCTAGAACTGACTGAGCAGGGGTACTAGGAAAACTCTGAGCACCTGAAATGTTTTATATTGTGACTGGGATGGAGATGCCCAATTATACCTACACTAGAGGTCGGTGCATGAAATTCGTGCACTGGGGAGGGTTGTCCCTCAGCCCAGCCTGCACCCTCTCCAATCTGGGACCCCTCGGGGGATGTCCAACTGCTGGTTGTGGGATCGGGCCTAAACCGGGAGTCAGACATCCCTCTCACAATCCGGGACTGCTGGCTCCCAACTGCTCACCTGCCTGCCTGCCTGATTGCCCCTAACTGCTCCCCTGCCAGCCTGACCGATGCTCCCCTGCAGGTCTGGTCCCCCCCGCAACTGCCCTCCTCTGCCAGCCATCTTGTGGCAGCCATCTTGTAACCACATGGGGGCGGCCATCTTGTGCGAGGGTGTGATAGTCAATTTGCATATTACCTCTTTATTATATAGGATGAAAATCCACTGAGCTGCTCTAGGAAGACATGTGCATTTTACTATCTTTATATTACACTTTATAAAAAAATAAAAACAGAGTAAAAATGTAAAAACAAAAAGGTTTATAGGGAATGCTGTTATATTAATCTAGATCAAACAATACTCAAGAATATCTATACTATACTTTCATACAAACTTTTAGAAAGAAAAAAACTCAGGAGATATAACAAGCAAACATTGATTAGATATGACTTTACAAAACAAGCAATATTTACTACACTTTGGGGACAAGTAGAAGAAAACAAACCTGGCCTGAGCACTAGATGGCAGCAGAGACCGGGTATGTGGAAATGTAGGAGAGTTTATTTTTAGACTCGCAAAATAAGTGTCAAGATTGAAATGTTTCCATCACACATGCACACGTACACGCACACACTAGACCTCAAACAAGAGAGAAAGAAGGGCGAGCACTGAACGGTATGGGCCTGAGCCGTCTTCTCTGAGCCCCTCACCCGGAGCGGCCTCACTGAAGGCCTGGTGTCGGGGAGGTTCCAGCTGGAAGCCCCGGACGCTGGTGGCTGTGGCTGGGGGAGCCACGCTCCGCGGTGGGTTGTGTGGGCTTTGGCCACGTGCGGAGGCTCGGAGGCCTGCCATGCCTGGCTCAGATCAGGCCCTGGGGGCTTGGGGAGGCGGTGGCTGCGAGGCTGATGGCTCAGGGACAGGCTCCTGTGGCCCCCGGTGGGGATGGTGAAGAACTCTGCCATCGGTGTGGCTACTTCTGTTCAGACTTTTGCAACTGATGAGAAGCTGATTCTGTGCAAAAAGAGAACAGCAGCTTGCATAAAATGGCAGCCCTCGACAAGCTTGGCTCTGCTCAAAAGGAGCACGTGGACCTGGCACCACTGAGAGGGTGCCACCGGCGTGGAACCCGGCCCGTTTTCAGGCACACTCTGATAAGCTAGACAGAATTCCTGGACTCCGGCACCTGCTACACACGGCCTAGGCCAGTGATGGTGAGCCATTTGAGCTCGGCGTGTCAGCATTTTGAAAAACCCTAACTTAATTCTGGCGCCATGTCACATATAGAAATTTTTTGATATTTGCAACCATAGTAAAACAAAGACTTGTATTTTTGATATTTATTTTATATATTTAAATGCCATTTAACAAAGAAAAATCAACCAAAAAAATGAGTTCGCATGTCACCTCTGACATGTGTGTCATAGGTTCGCCATCACTGGCCTATACACATTCCATGAATGAGTGAGTGGGCAGGTGAGAGGGTGGGGACTGGAAGTGAGAGACACTTCATTCACATACTGGAATCTGTCACCCTCTCCCCCACCTCCCAGGCTCTGGGAGCTCTCGGTGCCCAGCACAGAGTCAGTACTTGGCCAACACCTATTTCATTGCCCTCAGTGACCTTGGGCAATTCACTTTACCTCCTAGTGCTTGTTACCCTGTCTCAAAAATGGGTATAATGACAAGTCTCCCTCTCACAGGGGTGTCATAAGGCTTAATGCACCAATTCATGCCCAGTGATAAGCACAGAGCCTGCCACATAATGAAGGCTCCCCATGGAGGGCACTCCTGCGAGAATGGGCCATGGAGACCACTCTCCCCCAGTTTTGGGGATGTCAGCCTCACAGCCAGGCAGTGCTGCTGAGGAAAGAGCTCAGGACTAGAGCATCTGCTGACTCAGTTGGCTGAAGCAAAAGCCAGGGAGGAACACTGTGCTACACAACTGGAGGCAGCTGGAGTGACGCAGATGGGGAGCAGGGAGTGCACCAATGAACATCCCCACCCAACCCCCCAAGGCCTGGCTCCTTTGCTTTCTCACCAGAGGGGACAGCTCCTGGCCGCCAGAAAAGACACACATCTGTTCACTTAAATAAAAACACAAATCCATCCCCCCCACCTTCCAGAGTGCAGTGGCCCAAAGGCAGGGCACAAAGGAGCGCACAGTGTGCGGAGGACCTCTGTCCTGACTGCATGCTCTCACCTACTCTTCTCAGTAATCCTGGGGGTGGGAGGGAAGAGGTTACTCTCCCATTTCTGAGCAGAAACTCGGGCTCAGAGAAGGTGAGTCGATTGTCTGAGGTCCCACCGCCAGCAGAGGCAGTATTCACACCCAAGGATACACTCTCTGAGGGCCAACTGGGCTCATTCCCCAGTGTGACTCAGCCCCTAGCCCGCTTTCCCAGTGTGGAGGCCCTGCAGTAGACAAGGAGGTCCCAGCAAATCCTCAACCCACAAAATGCTGACCTCAGCCAGATGGAAGCTCCCCTTAAAGCCTCAGACACTACAGGACAATGGAGCCCATGGCCACATAATCGTGCTCAGCTTGAAGGATGTGCCAGCAGGCACACAGGCTGCCACTGCCCCAGGAGAGCCCGAAGCAGACCTCTGAGCTCCAGTTCACCGAAGCACCCAGGATTCTGGACGGCTCAAGGTGCAGTAATTCTGGACGACTTGGTCACCCTTGGTTCACAGGCCACACCTGCTGTCTCAGGCTTGGCATGTGAACAGGAAAAAGCCCAAGCTCAGAAGCCACTGCCCTCCCAGCAGAGCCCCCACGGCTGAAATCATAGCACCCAGGACACCAGCTATGAATAGAGCCCGACTGTACTAGCACCTCGTGCCCAATGCCAGCTTTCTCCCAAATGAGAACACAGCTCTGGGAGAGAGCTCTCTGTAAGCCCATCCTACAGTGAGAAACCTGAGGCCCGGGGCAGGGGCACAATATGCCTAAGTCTCACAACTAGTGAAGGACAGAGCCAGACTCAAACCTGGGGAGCCTTGTACCCGGCCTACCTTAGCAGGAAATCCAGGGATACCTTAAGCACAGGCAGACCTGGGTTCAGGGCTGGGCTCACCACTTATCTGCTGCTGGGCCCTGGGCCAGGTACATGTTTCCCCAGCCCACCCCGGGTAGGAAAGGACTAGTAAGGTCATTTGGGGACTAAGTGAGATGAGATACATGGAGCACCCAGCCCAAAGCCTAGGGTACATTCACTGCACTGACTGCCCCAATTCTCCTCCCTTCTTTTATCCACACCCTTGACAATGCAACTTCACAGTGGTTCCCATTAACAGGAGCCCCAGAACCAGGGCTGGCCCCCAACTGGCTGGCAATAGGGTATGGTAAAATCAACAGTTCTGCTAGTTCCCAACCCAGGCTCATGAACCCTGTGAACTCCTAACGTTTCACCTGGGGCCTACTTCCTGGAGGAGGGCAAGCAGGGCTAAGCCACTGAAATACGAGAGCACCAGGAGTAGAGAGGAGCCCTACCAGTGAGGCCATCCCAACCAGCCCACCCCAGGAGCTGCCCACTGACCAAGGACACGCACCAATGGGAGCCCAGCTGACATCAGCCATGCCAGGCCTCTGGACTTGGAACCAACACTAAATGTCTATTGTGTGTGATACAGAGGTTCTGGGGTGGTCTGCCACTCGCATTCTTGAGGCAATAAGTAGATGGGTCATATCGTGACCAAGGTGTGTCCCCAGCAGAAAGGACCGGCACCAGTTTGGTGAGAGTAGCAAAAAGACCCCCACAGCCTCACACAGTATTCGTGGGAGTGAAGCCAGGCTTGCTGAAGAGCCCTTGATCAAGGCAGGGGGAGAGACTGCACACGTGCAAACTAAAATCACTGCAGGACACCAATTCTACCTCCTAGATCGCCATGCGGGGAAGTTTTATGGCACCCTGCTTACTTCTCTCCTCAGTTTACATAGCCAGTTGATTGACTCTGCATCCCCAACACAGAGTGGAAGCTGCATGAGGGGTAGGAAGTTCATCTGCTTTCATAACTACTGTACTCCAGCACCTGTATGGTGGGCACTCAATACATATTTGCTGAATAAAGAAATTGGGGAAACAGGCATTCTCCTACATTGTAACTATAAATGAAAATGGTACACCATCAGAGAGGACAAGTCAACAACATCTACCAGGTTTAAACTTGCATTCTGTGTCTTCTATACTGAGCACATACCAGCCAACACCTCCCAAAAGAAATGCATGTGGCTGGCCCAAGTGGCCCATGGTTGAGCATTATCCTGTGCACCAAAAGGGTATCAGTTCAATTCCCACGCATACCTGGGTTGCGTGCAGAAGGCAACACATTGATGTTTCTCTCTCTCTCTCTCTCTCTCTCTCTCTCTCTCTCTCTCTCTCTCTTCCCCGCCCTTGACCCCGCCACCCCCTTGGGTGATGATTAAAAAAAATGTGTGTGACTGACCATCTGAGCAGATATACAAGGCAACACTCTCCCTCATGACACCAGGCTGGAATCAACCCAGGGCCCCTTGACAGGAGAATGAGCAGCCAACCTGGGCCATACAAAGGAGCACTTCTCAGCAAAAAAAGGGATCAACTAGCCCTAACTGGTTTGGCTCAGTGGATAGAGCATCGGCCTATGGACTGAAAGGTCCCGGGTTTGATTTTGGTCAAGGGCATGTACCTTGGTTGTGGGCACATCCCCAGTGGGGGGGTGTGCAGGAGGCAGCTGATCAATGTTTCTCTCTCATAGATGTTTCTAACTCTCTATCCCTTTCACCTCCTCTCTGTAAAAAAATCAATAAAATATATACTTTTTAAATAAGGACCAACTAGGAGATGGGCAATCAATGAACCTTAGAAATGCTGTGTGAGTGAAAGTCAGACACCAAAGAGAACCGCCTGTATGGCTCCCTTTATAACAATCTGACAGCTACACTGCTAAGAAGTAGGACAGCAGTCCCATGGGAGGGCACTGAGAGGCAACCTGGGCTGTCTCATGATGGTTCATGACCCAAGTGATGGCTACATAGGTGTGGTCATTTGTAAAAATGTATGATTGGGTATCCTACCTAATAATAGAGAAACGTGGTAATCAACCATAACTTCACTACCTTTCCCATTGGCTAATCAGCAGGATATGCAAATTAACTGCCAACAAAGATGGCAGCCGGCAGCCACGCAGCTGAAGTGAGCAGGAGGCTTGCTTGCTCCAGTGATGGAGGAAGCCAACGTTCCCCACCTGCCTCAGCCCAGCTCTCAGCTCCGGATGCAACAATGTTGCAATTATAGAAGCTAAACAAACCCAGAAACCTGCTTTCAGCCGTCCGAGGGCTCAGAGCTTAGAGCGCCAGTGATGGTAACAGAGTTTCAATTATAGAAGCGAAACAAACTCAGATACCTGCTTTCAGCCAGCAACGGCCTCAGAGCTGGAGCCGGCTCTCAGCTCCAGTGACAGCTATAGAAAGTAAATAAATCCCAGAAAAAAATAAGAAAAGAAAAAAAAAGAGGCTGGGAGCTTCAGTCACCCACCAGCCTGAAAACGGCCCTCAGCCCCTCACCCAGACTGGCCAGGCACCCCAGTGGGGACCCCCACCCTGAGGGGGTATGACCAGCTGCAAACAGCCATCATCCCCTCACCCAGGCTGGCCAGGCACCCAAGCGGGACCTCCACCCTGATCCTGGACACCCTTCAAAGCAAACCAGCCGGCCCCTCCGGGGCACCAGGCCTCAATCCTATATAGTAAAAGGGTAATATGCAAACTGACCCTAACAGCAGAAAGACTGTGAATGACTGGTCACTATGACACACACTGACCACCAGGGGGCAGATGCTCAATGCAGGAGATGCCCTCTGGTGGTCAGTGCGCTCTCACAGGAGGGAGCTCTGCTCAGCCACAAGCCAGGCTGACGGCTGCCAGTACAGCAGTGTCGGTAGGAGCCTCTCCTGCCTCCCCAGCAAAGCTAAGGATGTCTGACTACAGCTTAGGTCTGCTCCCTGCTGGCAAGTGGACATCCCCTGAGGGCTGCCGGGCTGCCAGAGGAATGTCTGACTGCCATCTTAGGCCCAATCCCCCGGGGAGCAGGCCTAAGCCAGCAAGTGGTCACCCCCGAGGGGTCCCAGACTGCAAAAGGGCACAGGCCAGGCTGAGGGACCCCCTACCCCCGAGTGCACAAATTTTTGTGCACCGGGCCTCTAGTTATAAAATAAAAATAAAGAAATCATACACACACTGACCCTGTGATTCCGCAGTGTGGTGTGGCATAAAGATGTTCAGGAAGCTCGCTATTTTTTTCCTATTAAGTTTTTATTGTTGAAAGGATTACATATGTCCCCCCTTTCCCTCCAATAACCCCTTCTAGCCCACCCCCACCCCTGCCCAGGCCTTCACCATTCTATTGTCTGTACCCATAGGTTATGTATATATGCATACAAGTTCTGTGGTTGATCTCGTCCCACCCACTCACTCTCTCCCACCTTTCCTCAGAGATTCCAAAGTCTGTTCTATCTTCTATGTCTCTGGATCTATTTTGTTCATCAGTTTATTTTGTTCTTTAGACTCCACATGAGTGAGATCATGTGATACTTGTCTTTCTCTGACTGGCTTATTTCATTTAACACAATACTCTTCAGGCCCGTCCATATTTTCTCAAAGAGTTTCATCTTTTTCACTGCTGCATAGTATTCCATAGTATAAATGTACCACAGCTTTTTTACCTACTCGTTTACTTGATGGGCACTTGGGCTGTTTCCAGATCTTAGCTATTATAAATTGTGCTACTATGAACACAGGGGTGCATACATTCTTTCTGATTGGTGTTTCAGGGTTCTTAGGATAGATTACAAGTGGGATCACTAGGTCAAATGGCAGTTCCATATTTAATTTTTTGAGGAAACTCCATACTGTTATTCCATAGTGGCTGCACCAGTCTGCATTTCTACCAGCAGTGCACAAGTGTTCCTTTTTCTCCACATCCTCTCCAGCACTTGTTGTTTGTTGATTTGTTGATGATAGCCAGTCTGACAGGTGGGGAACGTTGGAATCCTCCGTCACTGAAGCAAGCAAGCCTCATGTTAGTTTCAAGCTGCCTGGCTGCCAGCCGCCATCTTGGCTGGCAGTTAATTTGCAAATTGCTCTGATTAGCCAATGGGAAGGGTAGCGGTCGTATGGTAATTACCATGTTTCTCTTTTATTAGATAGGACTAGAGGCCCAGTGCACGATTTCGTGCACGGGTGGCGTATGGCCGGCCCACCCCAATGGGGGCCCATTATGCCAGGCCGGTTGGGGGTGGAGGTGGGGGAGGATCCATAGGCAGTTGGCCAGCCAGCCCTGCCCCCGATGAGGGTGTTGGGGGTGGATTGGGGGCCGGGTCAGTTGGGGGGTGCCGATCAGGGCCCGGATCAGGCTGGTTGACTGGCACACTGCACGTCATAGCCACTGGTTGTTCTGGTCGTTCTGCTGTTCCGATCACTGGGCTTTTATATATATATAGACTAGAGGCCTGGTGCATCAAATGCGTGCACTTGGGGGGGTGTCCCTCAGCCCAGCCTGTGCACTCTCGCAGTCTGGGAGCCCTCGGAGGGATGTCCGACTGCTGTGGAGGCAGGAGAGGCTCCCACCACCGTCGCTACACTCGCCAGCCATGAGCCCAGCTTCTGGCTGAGTAGTGCTCCCCCTGTAGGAGTGCACTGACCACCAGAGGGCAGCTCCTGCACTGAGCATCTGCCCCCTGGTGGTCAGTGCACATCGTAGTGACCGGTCATTCTGCCATTCGGTCAATTTGCATATTACCGCTTTGTTATATAGGATAGTCCCATTTATTTTCTTCTTAGTTTCCTTTGCCCTAGGAGATGTATCTGTAAACATATTGCTACTAGAGTTGTCTGAGATTTTGCTGCCTATAATTTCTTCTAGGATTTTTATGTTTATACAACTTACATTTAAGTCTTTTATCCATTTTGACTTTCTTCTTATGTATGGTGTAAGTTGGTGGTCTCATTTCATTTTTTTGTCCAATTTTCCCAACACCATTTATTGAAGAAACTGTTTTGATTCCACTGTATATTCTTGCTTCTTTGTCAAATATTAATTGAGCATAATGGCTTGAGTAAATTTCTGGTGTCTCTGTTCTATTCCATTGATCTATATGCCTGTTTGTGTGCCAGTATCAGGCTGTTTTGATTAGAGTGCCTTTGCAATATAACTTGATATCCAGTATTGTGATTCCCTCCAACTTTGTGCTTCTTTCTCAAGATTGCTGTGGTTATTTGGGGTTTTTCTGGTTCCATAAAATTTTTTGAGTATTTGTTCTAGATCTGTGAAATATGCTGTTGGTATTTTAATAGGTATTGCATTGAATCCTTAGATTGCTTTAGGCAATATGAACATTTTGTTTGGAATATGAACATAATGATGTTGATTCTACCAACCCATGAACACAGTATATCCTTCCACTAATTTATGTCTTCCTCTATATCTTTTTTCAACATTCTGTAGTTTTCCGAGTACAAGTCTTTTACTTCCTTGGTTAAGATTATTCCTAAGTATCTTAATTTTTTGTTGCAATGGTTAATGGGATTGTTTGATTAGTTTCTCTTTCTGAGAATTCATTATTGGTGTATAAAAATGCCATAGATTTTTGGGTGTTAATTTTGTATCCTGCTACATTGCCAAATTCATTTATTAAATCTAGTAGTTTTTTTGATGGAGTCATTAGGGTTTTTTATGTACAATATCATGTCATCTGTGAATAATGAGAGTTTTACTTCCTCCTTTCCAATTTGGATGCCTTGTATTTCGTCTTCTTGACTGATCACTGTGGCTAGGACTTCCAGTATTATCTATATACATAAAAGGCTAATATGCAAATTGTCCCCATGGGAGTTTGACCAGGAGACTGGAATTCAATCGCTCACTATGACATGCGCTGACCAGGGGACAGCACGGAACAAAGAAAGGCCCCGGCTGGCAGCTGGCAGCTGGGGAGGGGAGGCCCTGGCCAGCAGCTGGCAGCTGCGGAAGGAAGGCCCCGAGCGGGTCCAGCAGCCAAGGAAGGGAGGCCCTGGGTGGCAGCCAGCAGCAGGGAAAGGGAGGCCCCAGCTGGCAGCCAGCAGCCAGCAGCCAGGGAAGGGAGGCCCCAGGCGGTGGCCGGCAGCTGTGGAAGGGAGTCTCTGGCTGGCAGCCGGCAGCTGGGGAACAGCAGCCGGCAGCCAGGGAAGGGAGGCCCTGGCCAGCAGTAGGAAGGCCCTGATTGGCCCTGATCACCATCCAGGCCTAGGGACCCTACCTGTGCACAAATTTCATGCACCGGGCCTCTAGTGTTGAATAAGAGTGGTGAAAGTGGACATTCCTGTCTTCTTCCTGTCCTTAGGGGATATGGTTTTAGTTTTTGCCCACTGAGTGTGATGCTCACTGTAGGTCTGTCATGTATGGCATTTATTATGCTGAGATATGATCCCTCTATTCCCACTTTGCTGAGAGAGTTTATCAAAAAAGGGTGCTATATTTTGTCGAATGCTTCTTCTGCATCTATTGATATGATCATGTGATTTTTGTCTTTCAATTTGTTTATGTGATGTATCACGTTTATTGATTAGCGAATACTGTATTCCAGTAGGCCCTGGAATAAATCCTACTTGGTCATGGTATATGATCTTTTTAATATATTGGTAGATCTGATTTGCTAATATTTTGTTGAGGATTTTAGCATCTATATTCATTGCTTTTTAATGATAAAAGACTGGAAACAGCCTGAGGGCCCATCACTAGAGACTGGTAAACAAAAGATAAAGGGAGCCCACAGTGGAGCACCAGCTGGTAAGGGAACTCTCCACATACTGCACCAAGATAGGTATCTGTGAAAAATAGGTGCACACACTACACTACTGTAGTCATACTGACCAGTGGTTACCTGGAGGGTCCCTGAGGCCTTTTTATGGAGCCATGAGCTCAACATGACTTTCACAACAACACTATTTAGTTGCCTTCTTCATGCTGTTACTCTCAGGAATATACAGAAGAGTTCCCCAGAAACTACTTGACAATGTGATAATGTCATCACTTTGATGGCTAATGGAATGTGTGCTTATATATTTTGTGTTTTCTAGAATTTTCTAAAGTGAGCTCATGAAAAGATAATCAACATCAATAGTCATCAGGGAAATGCAAAGCAAAACCACAGTGAGACACTAACTCACACCCACTAGGATGGCTACACTAAAAAAGACAGACAATAACAAGCATTGACAAGGATGTAGATAACTTGGACCCTCATGCATTATTAGTGGGGAAGCAGAATGGTGCAGCTGCTGCAGAAAAACAGTTTGGCAGATCATCTGGTGGTTAAAAAGAGTTATCATACAATCCAGCAATTCTACTCATAGGTATACTCCCAAGGGAAATGAAAACACACATCCATGAAAAAATATGGACATACTCACAATAGCTAAAAGGTAGAAACGCAATATCCATCAATGGATGAGTGGATAAACAGAATGTGGTCTATCCATAAGTGGAATGTTATTCATCCAAAAAAAGGGATGAAGTACTGACAGTTGCTACTACATGGATGGACCATGAAAGCACTCTGCTAAGTGACAGAAGACAGTCACAAAAGACCACATATTATATAATTCATGTCCAGGAATGTCCAGAATATGCAAACCCATAGAGACAGACAGATTGATGGTTGCTAGGGGCTCAGAGAAGGAGAAACTGGAAGTGGCTGGTACAGGGTGCAGGGTTTCTTTTTTGGGATAAAAATGTTCTAAAATTAGAATTCTGGTGATATTTGCACAACTGTGCTAAAAACTATTGAGCTGTACACTTAAATAGGAGGATGTTATGGTACGAGAATAATATCTCAATAAAGCTGTTTTGAAAGAAATAAAGAAAACATAGTTTTAGGAGTTAAAATGAAGAAACCTACCTGTTAGGTCTGATCAAACAATCACATTTATATCTCCTCCCCTGGAAAACTGACCTTTAGATCATTTTGCAACCGACCACATTCCCTTTTGCCTTAGACCACATTCCATTTGCTAAGACCAGTAACTTTCCCCTCCGGATTTTCCCAGGATCGGACCTGTCCAAAGAATTCCCCACAAAAAAGCTCTCCTAGTGTTCCTTAAGATCTCTGACTCCCTGGGTGCTGGTGCCATTTGGGAGCTCAGTCCATCTGGTTCCAGATGATCTAATAAATTTATAATTCTTTACCTCTTTTGGCCTCGTATGTTCCTCCTTCGGCGACCCTAACACTACTGAAGGCCTAGCCTTGGCCCCAGACACTCACAGCTGTGCAGTGAGCCTGTGTGCCCAGGTGCCTGGCACAAGTCATGCTCTGGGAGGCAAACACAGGGAGAGGTTGGCTATAGGCAGCATGGACTCACTGCTGCTCCCAGGCCTCCCATGGAGGCCATGAACCCACCCCCTCTACTGGGACACTGGGGCCCCCTGCCTAGCCATACTGTGACCTCCAGAAAAGCCCATTCCCCTCTTGGAATGCCAATTTCTCTTCCATAAAATAGAAGGACCACACAGATTCTCTCAAGGTTGCCACAGGGTGAAACTCTAAGCTCTGACAGGTGTCCCAGCAGAGGAACCAACCCAGCTGCCAACCAGGGCTGGGCAGGCAATAAAGTTGATGCAGGCTGGCCCAGCAAAGTGCAAAGCACCCGCCCAGTCTAAATGGAGCCTTTTCTCAGCTCCCCTGATGGCCAGCCTATGGCTATGGACCTAGTGTGCCCACAATTACCAATTTTCAACAAAAGCCACAAAGCTGAAATTTATGTGAAGTTTTCCAATTTGTAAATGTTGTAACACAATTCTAATACTTACAAACACGCTTTGCAGAAAGAAGCTAACGGGGACAGATGAGAGGTATGTGCACCCTTTCAGGAGGGCAGGCAGGCCAAGGTGGGGCGAACGCTGGCTTCCCCCCTCCCATCCATTTTACCAATAAGGAAACGAGGATTCAGAGGGATGATGTCCCAGACCCCAGGTCACACAATGACTGGGGACTCACTGTGGACCTGCAGGGGCTGGTGGGAAGCCCAGGTTTCTTGTCTGTCTGCCCTGGTTCAGGTTGCTCCCAGAAGACCCCAACAGAGTCAGACTCGCATTTCAAGACCCACGGGCTGGGGGTGATGAGGGCCAGGACCCGCTGGGCCCAACTGTAAGCTCTCCTCCCAGTATTCTCCTGCTGATCAGAGCGGTGCTCCCCACAGGGTGGCCCTGCCCCAGCATGCCTCAGGAACCTTGAGTTCTTGCAGGAGGTAGTTCTGTTGTATCGGACTCAAGCTCAGGTATCTGGAATCACACCCTGGCTCCTGCAAGTCCCCAGGCTGTGCTCATGGGCTCCTCAGATCTCACACAAGTTTAGCCTTCCACAGGCCAATACTAGAGGGGAGATGGCAGGGTCTACAGGATCCTCTGGGAAACAGAGTCTAGGTGAACCCCCCTCTCCTACTCCCAGGGAGGCTTGGAGACCCACAGACCTTGGGAAGGCCCAGGGCTAGCTCCTGGGGCTGCATGGTGAGGGAGGGAAAACCCTGCTCCTGTAACCTCCTCCCTGCACCCAGAAGGGTGCAGCACAGATAAGATAATACCATCTCCGGTCTGGCACCTAGTGGTCCCCGACACAACTAAGTCTTCATCCCAGCAGCCTCACCCCTGCCCCTCCCAGCCGCTTCCAGCACCAGCCACACAGCCTCCTTTTAATCCAATGAATTCCCTCAGGTGCAGGGCCTTTACACATGCTGTGTCCTCTGCCTGGAACACTCTCTTCTCTCTGCTTCCATCCCATCACCCATTAACAACTCCTCCTGCTCAAACATAATTTTCCCTACGGAGCCTTCCCTGATCTCCAGGAGGAATCTGGTTCCCCACTCCCTTTCCCCCAACCCCCACCCACCACACACACACACACACACACACACACACACACACACACACACAAGCTCACAGGGCACAGAAACTCCACACCCAGTGACTAGTGGGTTCTTTACCTCCTCCATAAGCCATAAGCTTCCAGAGGGCAAAGACAATGTAGATAGATTTTGTTCAACACTATGCTTTCTTCATCTGTCACAGCCTGTGACATATCCCTCAGGAATGACTGTCAGGGATAAAGACATGAAGGCATGCAAGGGAACCTAGACCCACCACTTCCTACACATGTGTCCATGGGCAAGTGGCCTGCATCCCCTCTGTAAACTAAGGGAGTGGATATGAGGATTAAAGGGTTAATAATCACACAGAGCTTACAGAAGTGCCTGGCACAGGCATAAGCACTATATGGTGTCTGTGATTAGCATAAAGTTATTTGAGTTTAAATAGCGTCTCTGCTAACCAGACCGTCAAAGCACTCAGAGATCCCTGCCCTGCAGAATCTGATTAACTGAGGCCCTGAGGAAGGGGCCTCTTTCCTGCCGCTGCCCTGGGACCCTGCAGAGGTGGTGCTGGAGTTTTTTCCAGAAGGGGGCTGCCTCTGGATGCTCTGAGAGTCTCCACTTCCTGAGGGTCACCCTGTCCCAGGGTTCCCACCCTGTGGCCCAGGAGGGCAGCAGAGGTTAGGGGTGGTGTGCTTGCCAACCCCCTTCATCATGCCAGCCCAGCAATAGAAGCCCCCCTCACAAAGCCCCCTGAATGACAACAGCCATCACACCCCTCTGCCGGGCCCACAGAGCAGGCATGTGGCTTCCATTAGGCCACATCTGGACATGCTCAGAGGCAGCCTGGATCCCTGGCAGGGTTCCGGCTCAAAGACAGGAACCCTCCCCCCCAACCTCTGTTTTCCCCTACCTCTGCCCCAGCCAGGCCTCGGGCAATGGCTGGAAACCTCCTTCTCTGGGCCCCAGGGCTACCATGGCAACAGGGCTGGGGGTCATTTCCGACCCCATGTCCTACCTCTCAGCAGGCCCCCAGGCAAACAGGACAAAGCCACCTCCCCAGCTTCTCCTCACAGAGGGCCCTTCCATCACTGGGGACCCCTCAAGTCCTCCCCCACAACAGCAGTCAGAGGCCTCTAAGGGCCCCCACTTCTCCCAAGATGCTCAACTGGACACCTGACCCAGCCCCTATCGGGCCTCCTACCAACTCCCCCTGCACATGGTTGTGCCTATCAGTTCAACGCCTCCTCCCCAGCGAGACCTCAGTGGGGAGGCTACGCCTGCCTTTCTCACTACACAGCCCTTGGCACAGACAGAGTGCTCCCTAAACATCTGCTGAAGAGATGCGCGAACTGAAGAAAGATAGTGAGTAATAATAGCTAATATCCTAACTACTCTGCAAGTACTAAGTTCCCTGCCAAGCACTGGACATGAAAAGGACACGTACATGGGCATGTGTAGGAGACAACTAATCAATGTGTCTCTCTCACATCTCTCTTTGTCTCTCTTTCACCTCACTCTCTCTCCTCCTCCTCCTCCCGCCCTTCCTCCCTTCCACTCTCTCTAAAAAAAATAAATGGAAAAAAATATCCTCAGATGAGGATTAAAAAAACAACAGCCCCATGAAGCAGGGACTTCTCTGCTGCTTAAAGATGAGGAAACTGAGGCAGGAAAAGATAAGCCATTTACCTAAGTTACACAGTTGACAGGTGGACACTGGGTAGGTAGGAGGACAAAATATATTTGGGGGTGGTGGATGGTAGGCCAGTCTTTGTGTATCTGACCAGGGCCAAGCTACTGGGTCCCATTTAAAGCCACCCCCTTCCCCCACCCCCATATCAGCCTCCCATTCCTTCTTTCCCCACGCACCAAAAGCTGCAGCAGCCTGTCCATCCTCATGCCCTGATCATTCTCTGTGCATGTGTGGGGCCTCTGCCAGGACAGCCTTCATAGGCGGTAAGGGGCACTCAATCAGAGACCCCTATCCACAAGCAGCCTCATCAAAGGCCAGACTCCAAAATCCACTGAGAAAGCCCAGGGCAGAAAAGAAAAGAAAAAACCAGGGATCCTGAGAACAAAGCAATTCTCCAGGATTCCAAAGCCCAGAAGCACAGAGGCCTCTGGAGGCAAGAGGTGGGTAGAGGGCAGGGCTGAGTCTATTTTGGAAACCCTAGGGCAGCGTTTCTCAACCTGTGGGTCGAGACCCCTTTGGGGGTCGAACGACCCTTTCACGGGGGTCGCCTAAGACCAGCCATGGGCAAACTACGGCCGGCCCGTGGGCCGGATCCGCCCCTTTCAGCTGTTCTATCCGGCCCGCGGAGCCGAAAGAGCGGAGGGTTCTCTTGCTCTCCCCTCCGCTCCTTCACCAGCAGCAGTGTTAACATGGCAACGTCGGGAAACACAGCCGCAGCTCCTTCTTCTGAGTCCAGTTTAAGAACCCATTGTGGCCCTCGAGTCAAAAAGTTTGCCCACCCCTGCCTAAGACCATTGGAAAACACATATATAATTACATATTGTTTTGTGATTAATCACTATGCTTTAATTATGTTCAATTTGTAACAATGAAATTGGGGGTCACCACAACATGAGGAACTGTATTAAAGGGTCACGGCATTAGGAAGGTTGAGAACCACTGCCCTAGGGTATGCATGCTCTGGAGCCAGGCCCCCAAGCCCTCTCATTACAGCCCCACCTCAGCCCACACATACTCCTCACTCCCCACAGGCTCTGGGTGTGGTGGGAAGGAGGCCCCTGAAGCACAAGGGTCAGGTCCCAGCCCACCACTCCCATTCTGTGACCTGGAGCCACTAGAAACACCTCTCTGACCTTGAAATGAGAAGAAACATACCTCCCTGGCTTGGGGGGAACATCAAGTCACAGAAACAGGGCCTGGAGTACCAATAGGTGCTCTGTGAGGATGAACTGTGTGCCTACACATTGTAAGCAGGCTGGGTGCAGAACCCTCTGGGCTTTTGGACCACTTGGCCTACAGGTCAGAGGAACGTGCATGTGCACAGGCTTTGCACACAGCTGCTGCCCAGCAAGGTCTATAGCACTTGACAGATGGGAAAAGGGGCCCAGGCCAGTTAAGAGACTTGCCCAAGGCCACACAGCTGTGGGCATCAGGGTAGGTCAATGGGAATGCTGCAGAAATCCCAGAGTCCCCTCATGCCCCATCCTCCAAGAAGCCTTCCCAGATACCTCCCAGGCATCTCCCCCTCACAGCCCCCCGCCATAATGGTTCATTCCTGCCTCCCCAGGGCCCACCAAGACCTGCTCATTATTTATACCTAATAAAGGTTTGTAGAGTTATTGATATGAGACTGAACAACACACAGACCCCTAGCTGTGGGGAGAGATCACTAGATAACGAGGTAAGTCCCCAGAACACCCTCAGTGGAGAGAAAGAAAATGGAGCTGAGGGGAGTGTCAACAAGACACAAAGATTCAAGGAAGGCTCCTAAAGGAGGTGTGCCTGTGCTCGTTGAAAACAGTGAACACGTGTGTGGAACAGAGGGGGAGACAATGCTGCAGGGTTCATGGGACGGCAGGGGAATTAGGGAGAAAAGGGATGACTAGAGGGGTGGCCACAGAGCTTGTATTGATTCACTCATTCATGCACCCAGGCCCTGCTGGAGGCTCCTGTACACAGCAGAAAGATGACAGATGTGGTCCCTCTGCCCATGGCACTCACATTCTACTAGGAAAAATTACAGCAAGGTAAGAGGAAGGTATGATGTTCTTTTAGTTCGGAGCCCAAGGAAAGCCTCTCTGCGGAGGTGACCTTGAACAGAGAGCAGAATGGAGTACAGGAGTGAACCAAATGGACACCTGGAAGAGCATTTCAGGAAGAGCAAGTGGCAAGTGCAAAGGCCCTGGGACTGCTATGGTATCTAGACAGATCAGTGGGGCTGAGCACAGTGGGTAAGAGGAAGGGTTGCTAGGAACTGAATGTTTATCCCCCACCCCCATACCTGTGTTAAAACCCTAATCCTCAATGGGACAGTATTGGAGATGAAGCTTTTGGGACGTGATTAGATGATGAAGGTGGGGTCCTCATGATGGAATCAGTGTCCTTCTAAAAAGAAACAAGCAAGAGTTTGCTCCTCCTGTAATGTTATCTCAGATGAGATGTATCCTTGCCCGCTCTGCCATGTGAGGACACAATGAGAGCCTGGCCATCTGCAAACCAGGAAGTAGGCCCTCAACCCAGCCTTCACCTTGGATTCCCAGCCCACAGAACTGTGAGAAATAAGTGTTTGTCATTTCAGTCACCCAATCTGTGGTATTTTTTGTTACAGCAGACAAGGCAGACTAAGACAAGGGTGATGGAGATGAGATGCAAGAGGTCGCAGGCAGGCTGTGCAGGGATTCTACACTGAGTAGGTGGAAGCCACGGCAGGTGCAGAGCAGAGGAATGAGAACAACTTGTGTGTTAACAGAACCAACTGGAAGATGTGCCTGACACAGCCCTTGACTCACAGAAAGAGCTCTCATGTGAGACTGCATGCCCTAGGCTGTCTCCTCAGAGACCAAGGTCACAGCCATGCCTGGAAGGATGTGAAACTCATCACCTCCTGCTGGGGTACTGTGGACACTCCAGGCCCCACCTGCACTTAAGCAGGACCCTCCTCAGGACCCCCAACCCTGTGAGGGTGCCTATTGGGCCTTTGACCACAGCCATACCACGCATATAACCCAGCACTGACTTCAACAGGGACCTCACCTGCACCCACCCACTCCATTCCCAGGAGCTAAGCCAGGGAGAAAGTGGTAGCTAAGCTCATGCCCTAAAGTGTGGGGCACTCAGACCCAGCTTCCCCTGCCCCAGGCAGCTGTACAGAGACCTAGGCAGTTACAGGGCCCAGGGCTGCCTTCCCTGGACTGAGTGCTAGGGAGAAACTTGAAAGACGCTTACCTTCAGGGTCACCTCTGGGGACAGAATGGACAGAGTTGGGGTCAGTGTCCTCCTCTGGCCGAAGATGGGGCAGAGCTGGTGGCTGCTTGGGCACTTCCTGGATAGGTGGGACCTGGGTGGCCTCATGGGGAGGTGTGGTCAGGATGGTGTGGCTGCTGGGCTTTGTTGGGTTTCCGGGAGAACTCGATGTGGCCTGAGACTGGAGGACACTGGCCGTGCTTGACCCCAGCATGGGGCTGGCTCCCCCCTGTCCAGTACTTTGCGGGGTGGCCTGGACATCTGGGATAAGGTTATCTTCAGGCCCTGCCCTGGCATCTGCCTTCTCCTCTTGCAAAGGAAGACTGGGCCCGGCTGGGCCTGCCCCAGGAGGCCCATCAAGTCCCCTAAGGCCACCTGCTGCCAGTGGCTCCCTGACAGCAATGTCCTCCCTCTCCTCCTCCCCTGCCCCCTGGCTGTCCTCCATCACTCTCCTGGCTTTGGCTTGAACAGGAGCTGGCGGACCCAGGGCTGCAGCCGCTGTTGGCCTGAGGAGAACGGCCAGCCAGGGGGTGGCCTGGATGGCAGACAGTGGCTGACTTCCACCTCCCAGGGTGGCTGGAGCCCCTGTGCTTGCCTGAAGCTCGCCTGCCAAAGCCGCTGCGGCTTCTGCTTCAGCCACCTCCTGGTCATAACTGTAGGGGTCTTCATAGTGTCGCTCAGGTTCATTCTCCTCAGCATCTGAGAAGTTCCCACTGGTGGCAGTGGGCATGGCCTTGGCATCTCCATGGCAACTGGGGACCTGGTAGCAGATGAGCTCACCACCAGTGTCAGGACAGTGGCAGGCCTGGCACGGTGGCAGGTGGACTGTGTGACCAGCAGCATACTTGCGGCCAGCGTGCACACAGCCCACCTGGCCGCACTGCGGGCAGCTGTCAGCTGCCACCACAGTCTCGATGCAATTGGGTGGGAGCTCAGGGCACAGCATGAACTGGCAGCTGATCTTGCCGCCACCTGGTGGGCAGGAACACTCAGTGCTGCCAAAGTCCACAAAGTAGGACTGGCCTGCGGGTACACGGCCACGCACGAAGCCACCCTGCAGACAGTCATAGTACTGGTAGCCCTCGCAGGCACAGCCCTGCTGCACGCACGTGGCACAGCAGGCGCCCGGCTCCAGCGCCTCCTCGATGCAGTTCTCCAGCGGCGGGCACTCGACACCCGTGCAGTCCTGCCGTGGGGCTGCTGCACCTGTGCTGGCACCCAGGGCCAGGGCCAGGGCCAGGGCCAACCAGGCTCCTACAGGCTCCCAGAACATCACCATGGTCCCACCGCCAGCCCAGGTGCAGCCCAGGTGCCACCTCGAGCCAAAAGGTCCCCTCTCCTGCGAGGCCCTGGGGAAATCAGAAAGGACACCTGTCAGCACCATATGGGGCCTACACATGAAAACACATGCACCGCCAGTCACACACACACCTGCACATGGCTAGATGAAGCCTCAGGCTCTTTCACTCACACACATGCCCTTATCCCAATGTCCCCATGTCCCCAAGCATAGTGTCTGGTGGGGCAATGACAGAACAATGGCCACTTAGTGTCCGGCACAGCCAGGAAAGGAGATCTGCCTCTGCTAGCCACTCAGCCAGCACCAACCAAGCAGATCCTCTGTGCACGAATCCTTCTAGAACTTGAGGTTTATTAGCAAACTAGAGGCCTGGTGCATGAAATTTGTGCACTCGGGAGGGGGATCCCTCAGCCCAGCCTGCACCCTCTCGCAGTCTGGAAGCCCTCAGGGGAGCGAGCCTAAGCCAGCAGTTGGACATCCTTAGCACTGCCACAGAGGTAGGAGAGGCTCCCACCACCGATGTTGTGCTCGCCAGCCGGGAGCCTGGCTTCTGGCTGAGTGGCGCTCCCCCTGTGGGAGCACACTGACCACCAGTGGGCAGTTCCTGCGTTGAGCATCTGCCTCCTGGTAGTCAGTGTGCATCACAGTGGCCGGTTGTTCTGCTGTTCGGTTGATTTGCATATTAACCTTTGATTATATAGGACTAGAGGCCCGGTGCACAAAAATTTGTGCACTGGGGGGGCGTGTCCCTCAGCCCCACTTGTGCCCTCTCAAAGTCTGGGACCCCTCGGGAGATAACGACCTGCTGGCTTAGGCCCGTTTCCAGGTGGCAGAAGGCAGGCCCAATCCCTAGGTGCCTGCCCCGCAGCCCCTCGATTGGGGAGTTGGGGCGCCTCCCCGTCATGCACAGAGCAGGGCAGATCAGGAGGTTGCACTGCCACCCCGAGTCATGCTCAGGGAAGGGCCGATTGGGGGGTTGGGGCGCCGCCCCCTGTCACACTCAAGACAAGGCTGATGGGGAGGTTGCAGCGCCACCCTCTGTCATGCACAGAGCAGGGCAGATCAGGGGGTTGTGGCGCCACCCCTGTCACATACAGAGCCAGCCAATCAGGGGGTTGCGGCGCTGCCCCCTGTCACGCACAGAGCAGGGCCCATCAGGGGGGTTGGGGCTCCGTACCCTGTCACGCACAGAGCAGGGCCGATCAGGGGGTTGGGGAGCTCCCCCCCGTCACACACAGAGCAGGGCCGATCAGGGGATTGGGGCGCCGCCTCCTGTCACCCACAGAGCAGAGCCGATCAGAGGGTTGGGGCACTCCCCCCTGTCACACTCAGGGCAAGGACGATGGGGAGGTTGCGGCTCCACCCCGTCACACACAGAATAGGGCCCATGGGGGGGTTAGGGCGCCGCACCCTGTCACACACAGAGCAGGGCCGATCAGGGGGTTGGGGAGCTCCCCTCTATCAGGCACAGAGCAGGGCTGATCAGGGGGTTGGGACGCCTTCCCCTGTCACAAACAGAGCAGGGCGGATAGGGAGGTTGTGGCCCCGCCCCCTGTCACACACAGAACCACAGGGCAATCAGGGGGTTTGGGCGCTGCCCCCTGTCATGCTGCTCCAGGGGCCAGGAGGCCTCGCGGCTCCGCTGATCCCAGTGCTGGGAGGCCTCGTGGTTCCGCTGATCCCAGTGCTGGGAGGCCTCGCTGCTCCGCTGATCCCGGTGCCGGGAGGCCTCAGGGCTCCACTGATCCTGGTGATGGGAGGCATATTACCCTTTTACTATATAGGATAAAGGCCTGGTGCATGGGTGGGGGCCGGCTGGTTTGCCCTGAAAGGTGTCCCAGATCAGGGTGGGGGTCCTGCTTGGGTGCCTGGCCAGCCTGGATGAGGGGATGATGGCTGTTTTGCAGCTGGTCACATCCCCTTCAGTGTGGGGGTCCCCACTGGGGTGCCTGGCCAGTCTGGGTGAGGGGCTGAGGGCCGTTTTCAGGCTGGTGGGTGGCTGAAGCTCCCAACCTTTCCTTTTTTTCTGTTTTTGTTTTGTTTGTTTTTATTT
Organism: Myotis daubentonii; assembly: GCF_963259705.1. Taxonomy (NCBI): domain Eukaryota; kingdom Metazoa; phylum Chordata; class Mammalia; order Chiroptera; family Vespertilionidae; genus Myotis; species Myotis daubentonii. The sequence goes on from NC_081842.1 coordinate 117,279,661, forward strand.
TATTCTGGGATTTTTTTACCTTCTATGGCTGTCACTGGAACTGAGAGCCGGCTTTAGCTCTGAGGCTCGGCTCCAGCTCTGAGACCTCGGCTGCTGAAAGCAGGTATCTGGGTTTGTTTAGCTTCTATAATTGAAACATTGTTGCCATCACTGCTGCTCTAAGCTCTGAGGCCGAAGCTGGCTGAAAGCAGGTTTCTGGAGCTTGTTTAGCTTCTATAATTGCAACAATGTTTCTTAGACTGCAGCTCAGAGGCCAGCAGCGGCAGGCGGGGAACCTTGGCTTCCTCCATCACTGGAGCAAGCAAGCCTCCTGTTCGCTTCAGCTGCCTGGCTGCCGGCCGCCATCTTGGTTGGCAGTTCATTTGCATATCGCCCTGATTAGCCAATGGGAAGGGTAGCGAAGTTACGGTTAATTACCATGTTTGTCTATTATTAGATAGGATAAGACCGGCTTCATGGCCATTCTGCTAGCACTGACCCTCTGATGTAGAAAGGGAGATCATAAATCCACAGCAATTCAGTGGGTTTCTGAATGTGATAAGTACAATGAAGAAATAAATGAATGAGAGCAGGGAACCGGAACAGGGAATAACCAGGATGGTGTAGCTGCTGGCTTTGGGTGGAAAAGAGCTGATTTTAGCCAGGGTGGCCAAGCAAGGCTTCTCTAAGGAAGTAGCATTTGAGCTGAGATCTGAGTGAATCAATGGAGACAACCACCTGAATGTCTGTAGGCAAAGTATGTAAGGCGGCAGGAATAGCAGGTACAAAGGACCTGGGGCAGGACCAGAAGGAGGGAGATGAGGAACAGTAGAACACCACCACTGCTGAGCAAATTGAGCAAGGGTGAATGTGATGGCAGCCAGATCATGCGAGATTCTGATTACAGTGCGGGCTGCTGGAAGCCATGGCCTGGAATGACTTGATGGGCTCTGTTAGGGCTGCTTTGTTGAAAATATGGGAGCCGGGCCAAAGCCAAGAAGCCAGTCATAGGAGGCAGGAGAGGACAGTGGACAGGGGAATTTTAAAGTAGAGTTGACAGGATTTGCTGCTAGACTGCATGGGTGTAACAGGAGAGGAGTCCACAATGAGCCCAGCTTTTGGCCAAAGCACCTAGAAGGATGGAGTTGTTGCTTCCTGAGGCAGGGAAGGCTGTGGAAGGAGGACCATGGACCCACAGGGGAGACATGCAGTTCAGTTTGGCAGAACTGAGTTTGAGAAGCCCAGGGATCATCCAAGTGAAGATGGTAAGAATGCTACCGGGGACAGGAATCTATGCCCAGGCCAGGGGGCCAGGGAGGTTGCTGGACTCCAAGAGGTAACATGCACATCCCCCAAGCTGAGAAGCCACTCCAGGAAAGGGGAGGGCTCCGTACACCCAGGTTGATTCGGAATCGGTCTCAGGGAGAACCAGGCCTGCTGTCCCCGTAACAAAGTCAGCGACTCTCCATGGAAGTAGAGTAGACAGCACAAAGACCTTGAGTCAATGCTCAAGTGTCATTTAAGAAAAGAAACATTTGCAGACCTAAATCCTCCTCCCACCCTCCATCTGCCTTTCCATTCATCACACACTCACATGAACAACACATCCTAAGAGGGAAATATTCCCACCAGAGTTTGGCAGGCTCCTCCCAGAGGACCTTTGTTGCTAGCCAGGCCTGCTATACCCCACCCACCCCACCGTGCATTCTCCTACAAGTCAGTCCATTAGTTCTGCTCACACTCTTGGCCCCCACAGTGACCTGGCCCTGGGACCCTATCCCCCAGCATCAGGCTCTGCCCATACTCAGATGATTCTATATCTTGGATTCACCCCTGCCCCAGGCCCAGAGTGATGATGAGGAACATTGGAGCCTGACTTTGTGTTTTCCTCATTCGCTGTGCAAATCTAAGCAAGGCCCTTGCCCTCTCTGAATCTCAGCTCTGCATCTGTGTACAGTGAAGAGGTTCTACCACACCTTTGGTTCTGGCTAGGAGGCCACAGGTACTATCTAGCCCAGTGATGGCGAACCTTTTGAGCTCGGCATGTCAGCATTTTGAAAAACCCTAACTTAACTCCGGTGTCGTGTCACATATAGAAATTTTTTGATATTTTCAACCATACTAAAACAAAGATTTATATTTTTGATATTTATTTTATATATTTAAATGCCATTTAACAAAGAAAAATCAACCAAAAAAATGAGTTTGCGTGTCACCTCTGACACGTGTGTCATAGGTTCGCCATCACTGATCTAGCCCACAACTGCACTTGTTTATCCCACATGGTGGGTTTTTAGTTTTAAATTAGTTACCAATTGGAAATGTTCACATGAAAATTCAACTCCTCTTGAAAACCACTGAACCCTGGTCACCCTAAGATGTCACCCAGGACATGGGGCTCTCAGTCCCACAAAGGCCATATGACCTCTCCACTCATGGTGGCAGGGTCTGTTTGAGATCAGAGTTTCCCCAGGCTCACCTCTGAACTGGGAACCCATGGTCATTCCCACTGTGGCCTCCAGCTGGGAGAGTGGAGGTCTGGGCCCTGCATGCTGCTCAGAGCCCCTGGTGCTATCTAAAGGTTGTGTGCCCATCCATGAGGGGGATGGGGCCAGCTGGGATGTATCTGGAGGAGGTGGGCCAGTAAGGAAGGGGGGAGTTAGCTTCAAGAGGCCCTGGTATATCTCTACAACTGCTCTGAATGTTTCATGGGCCCATGGGTGTGTATGTGGTGGGTGGGGGGTGGGGAACAGGCACACTCCCAAGATGGGAGCTCACCAGGCCCAGGGAAAAGCAAAGCAAAACCCACACAGTCTCTGCCCTATTCCTGCCAACTAAAAATCTGGATAATGCATGCACATTAATAATAATATGATTACTCAATTCCCAGCCAAGGGCATGTACCTAGGTTGCAGGTTCAATTCCTGGCCCCAGTTGAGGCATGTGCAAGAGGCAACTAATCAAGGTGTATCTGTCACATCAATGTTTCTCTCTCTCCTTCTCTCTCTCTCTCTCTCTTCCTCCCTCCCCTCCACTCTCTGTAAAAATCAATGGAAAAAAATATCCTCCAGTGAGGATTAACAATAATAATAATACTATTTAAGACTAGAGGCCCGGTGCATGAAATCATGCACTGGAGGGGGGGTCCCTCAGCCCGGCCTGGCCCCTCTCACAGTCCGGGAGCCCTCAGGGGCGGGAGGCAACCTGGTGATCAGGGGAAGGTGACGCCCCATCACACCTCTGCTGCTGCCACTGCCGACAGCACAAGCCTCAGCCAGCCCTGGTTACCTGAGTCTTGGGCGGCCCTGGGTGGCTGGGCAGCCTCCATCCGAGGCTTGCCTGCACCTCAGGCCGGCCCTGGGCGGCTGGGCAGCCGACATCTGAGGCTTGCCTGCGCCTCAGGCCAGCCCTGGGTGGCTCAGAAGCTGAGGGGACTGGGGGACTCTGGAGACAGGCACCCCGGCGGGGCTGAGGGGACTGGGTGCCATCTTGTGGCTGTGGGTGCCGCCATCTTTGTGATGGCATGAGGGTCAATTAGCATATTCCCTCTTTATTAGATAGGACTAGAGCAGTGATGGTGAACTTATGACATGCGTGTCAGCGGTGTCACATGAACTCATTTTTTTGGTTGATTTTTCTTTGTTAAATGGCATTTAAATATATAAAACAATATCAAAAATATAAATCTTTGTTTTACTATGTTTGCAAATATCAAAAAATTTCTACATGTGACACGGCACCAGAGTTAAGTTAGGGTTTTTCAAAATGCTGACACGCCGAGCTCAAAAGGTTCGCCATCACTGGACTATAGGACTGGTACACAAAATCTGTGCACTGGGGGGAGGGTGTCGCCCAGTCCAGCCTGCACCCTCTCCAATCAGGGACCCCTCGGTGTATGTCCAACTGCCGGTTTAGGCCCGATCCCACAGGACATACTCTCACAATCCAGGACTGCTGGCTCCCAACTGCTCACCTGCCTGCCTGCCTGATTACCCCTAACCGCTTCTGCCTGCCAGCCTGGTTGCCCCCAACTGCCCTCCCCTACCAGCCTGATCGCCCCCAACTGCCCTCCCCTGCCAGCCCGATCGCCCCCAACTGCCCTCCTCTGCCAGCCCAATCGCCCCCAACTGCCCTCCCCTGCCGGCCCAGTCGCCCCTAACTGCCCTCCCCTGCCGGCCCAGTTGCCCCCAACTGCCCTCCCCTGTCGGCCCAGTTACCCCTAACTGCCCTCCCCTGCCAACCCGGTCCCCCTCAACTGCCCTCCCCTGCCAGTCCGGTCACCCCTAACTGCCCTCCCCTGCTAGCCTGGTTGCCCCCAACTGCACTCCCCTGCAGGCCTGATCACCCCCAACTGCCCTCCCCTGCAGGCCTGGTCACCCCCAACTGCCCTCCCTGCTGGCCTGATTGCCCACAACTGCCCTCCCCTGCGAGCCATCTTGTGGCTGTGGGCACTGCCATCTTTGAGGGTGGGGCAGTCAATTAGCATATTCCCTCTTTATCAGATAGGATGATGATGAATATAAGGCCAGCTGACCTAAGTGAACACTGGGCGGACACTCTGAACAGCAACCTATATGCAATTAAGCCTATCTGAGCAGTGTATGATGCTGAGTTCTCGTGCCCAGTGAGGTACCTAAAGACATCACTCCAGGTCCACACATCCATGGTGGTCCTTGGGAATTTGTCTGGTGGTAGGAGGAAACAAGGCAGAGGTAGACCACCATGCCAGTACCTGTCCCAGATCCACCCTGTTCTCCACTGAGGATGCTAACCTGGTCAGAATGTGTCCCCAGGTTCCAGCATCTTCCAATGGCAGCCTCCAACAGGACATCACAGGATGGGAGAGAAAGGTTGGGCTGTTCATTTCCCACCCCTTTCTCCTTCCCTCCCAGGCAAGGGGTTGGTGGTGGCTGTCCCTGCTCCCCCAAGGCCATAGCTTCTGGAGGGTGACCCTGCTGGGTTCTAAAACCTGCCTCTCCCCCACCCATGCAGGCCCAGCGTGCTAAGGACACCCACCCATCCACCCACCATTGCTACGCCAAGAGCTGGTTCATCCCCTGTAAGTTCCCCCAACCCTGCTCCCACGTGTTCTAAGTCTCTTCATTAACTACTCTTCCCATAAACCCCGTATGGACCCTGAGAAAGAAGATATCTACCAAGAAGGTTCCTGGTAGTTTGATTGACCTCGAATTTTAAAACAGAGCCAAACAGCCATTTCTGCACAAGGGCCTCTCACACAAAATGCACTTCAGGGAGAAGCCTGCACTGAACTACCTGCCTGCACTGTGTTCCTGCCAGCTAACCAGGCTCCTTATCAAGGAGTTCCTAGAATTGTATTTCAACCAATTGGATTGAGGCTTTCCCAGTCCAGTCCCAGCTGTGCACCTATATCCCCCATCAGCATTTTTACCAGCCAATACCATTCAAATGGCAAGGACTCGAAGTTTTCATTTGCATGAAGATGAACCAATCGGAAACCAGGCAGGGACTTCTGTCTATATAAGCCGGCAGCCCTCTGGCTCTGAGAGAGATCTTTCCCTTTCCATCAAAGACTGAAGACTGCATTCCAGGCTGAAATGTCAAATGCCTTGCTCCAGCCTAGCTGAATAGGGGCCTTGCCCCTGGGCCACCTCACCCAGGGCTTCTTCACAGCATAGTCCACAGCCGTGCAGTCTCCTAATTGAGCTGTAACACTATTGAGCTGTTTTCACAGCCCTGCAATATCACAATTGAGCTGTTTGCACTAAATAAAGTTTCCTTCTTCACTGAACCCCAAATTGGGGATTTCTGTTGGTGTTGAAATGGCACCAAAGACCATCAGCTGACACCCATGCTGGGACCCTGAGAGTCACACACCTGTGAGGACCCCACAGAACTAGAAGCCAACGATTCAGTGTACACAATGCAACAAGGATGGACCTTAAAAATAGAGCACTAAGCGGAAAAGGTAAGAAATAGAACAAGATAAAGAGCCAAACACTACTCATGTCACATAAAAATGCACACTCAAGGTAAAAAAATAAATAAATACCACTTGCAAAACATGAGCACATAAACAGATTCACACAGAACAGAACTGGAGGTCTGCCTATAGTGAGGAAGGGAAGGGCTTAGGAGCAGAGATTGTAGATAAACCAACCAATAAAATACAAGCAGTACCTTGCAGAGAGCAAGATAATAGTGTGTTATTAGTTAAGAAGTGAATTAACTCAATTCTTAGCTGGGGTCTAGCTGAGAAAACCAAAAAGATTCCATACTGGGCCCCTGTCTAAGCCAGAACCCCAGCTTGGCAGGGAGGGGGCTGCATCCAGCTGAGGTGGCCAAGAAGGTGTGACCACATCCAGCCAATACACAGACCTCATCTGTCACTTAGCTGGGATTGGCTGAGGGATGGGTCTGGAACCATGCCTAACCAATGAGACTCAGAGCTATGACTACTCCTACCAAACCCCTCCAGGAGGCCTGGCAGCCTCTACCTGTATGTCTAAAAGCACTGAACCACTTGAGAAGATGTGGGGCCACCCTACTGGAGAGACCTGATCACTGCACTGGGCTTGAGCAGGAGCCCATTTGGGAGACCTTCTCTGTGAGGAGGCAGGTGTACCACCATTGTCCCCAGCTAATGCCACATCAAGCTAATAAAGGAGCCTGGCCTTGCCCTGAGCAAATTACATGACTATTGCTGCTTTCAGCCTCCAAGGGTAGCTGGTTATGCAGCAATGTCTCACCTGAACCACTGGTATCTAAATCAACAATTATAAGCAGACTAGAGGCCCTGTGCACAAAATTCATGCACGGGAGGGGAGGTCCCTCAGCCCAGCCTGCAGGATCCCTGTAGGATCGGGCCTAAACCGGCAGTCAGACATCCCTCTCACAATCCAGGACCACTGGCTCCTAACCACTCACCTGCTTGCCTGCCTGATCACCGCTAACCACTCTGCCTGCCTGCCTGCCTGATCGCCCCTAACCGCCTCTGCCTTGCTCCTGCCACCGTGGCTTTGTCTGGAAGGATGTCCAGAAGACATCCAATCTAATCCGATCTAATTAGCATATTGCCCTTTTATTAGTATAGATAACCCAGCAGTGAGGCATTTCTATAGGACAAACACCCACCTCCTCAGCACACAGGAAAAACAGGGAGAAGCTGCTCTGGACTAAAACAGGTCTGGGATATAACCCAAGAGCTTGTGGGATTCCTAATGGGACTCAGCATGAAGAAGCCTATTGAAAGACATGGGGACTAAGTGAGGGACCCCAAGGACAGACTGAGGACCAAATGACAGCAAGGAGCAGCAATCATTCTGTGAGGTGTGATGTCTGGCAAATGCTGGCATTTAAAAAAAAAGTTAACATTTTTAAATATAATCATGTCTGTGACATACTATAACATATTTCATCATGAAAAATAGCCAAAGGCAATATTATGCCAAAAAAGTTAACAACTCTTGGGGGAAAAGGGGGCGGGGGACATCTGTAATAGTGTCAGCAATTTAAAAAATGCTAACAATTGTGAAATCCAGATGATGGATATCTAGGTGTCCTTTCTGGGCTTCTCTATTTTTTTGTTTTGTTTTGTGTGTGTGTGTTGCCACTCTCCACAATAAAGAGCCACAAGGACAGGTTCAGGTGGGAAAGAAGGACAGGGAGCCATCACCATGCAGAGTCTAGGAGTGTGTCCAGCCCTGTAAAGGTCTGTGACTCCCAAGCTGAAAATCCAAAGTGAATTCAAGGCAGAAGCAGAGGGCAGGTTGAGGTCATAGTCTGGGCTGTTGCAGCTTTGGTCTTCATTGATCAGATCCCTGCTGTGGGTGGAGGCAAAGCTGGAAGGGAGGTTTGTGGCATATCAGTGTCAGAGGTGACTCAGGGTGCTGCTCAAACATCAGCTACCTTCACTCACCCTGGCTACAAGTTCCTCTCCCTGCTGTTCCCCCTACACACACACACACACACACACACACACACACACACACACACACACACCCCTACAGTATGGTAACACCACCTCCTTTGACAAATTAACCTCGCACCCATCCATAGCAGGCCCAGATGAAAACTCTCTGGGCTGGCAAGGCCACCTTGGTGCCTCCTAGAGGACCCCAGGGGACATAAATCCATCACCAGAACCACCATTACTAAGAATAGGGTCTGGCCTCACATAACTTCAAATCACAAGGTAAGGAAATTCTGTCTTTTTCCACTTCTCAGATCCTTAGGATACTGACAAGAATATGCTTGCCAGAGTTAGCAAATAAAAATACAAAGCATATAGCTATACTGGAATTTCAGATAAATACTGTGTAATTGTGTAGTATAAATTGTCCCATGAAACACTTGGGACCTACTTATTCATCGTTTATCTGAAATTCCAATCCAGCTGGGAACCTACATTCTCACCAGGCAACCCTGGATAAAAGCAGCATCAGGGTGGTGCTGGCAACGCTTGCAGGGGTCTCTCTTTTAAATCAGACACTGGGCCTTCCACACAGCCAGGGGTGACAGGAAGGAAATCAACATACAGGATACCTGTTGACAAACCAATTACAAACACAGGAGTATCAGGAGCACCTGGCCTCCCACAGTCTCTTCTAAAGGCAGCACTTCAGCTCCTACACAGCAGCCCTTTCCCAAGTCCAACCAGGAGAGCAATCACCTGCCAGCTGCCAGGCCATCCATCCACAGACCATGTTCAGGGCCCACATGGTACTTTTGAAATTAGTTGCAAACATTAAAATATTGCAATGTTATTGATTTAGGTTTTAATATTTAAAATCAGAACATCTTGCCCAGGCCAGGTAGCACAGTTGATTAAAGCATCCTCCCAATACACTAAGGTTGTGGTTCGATCTCCGGCTAAGGCATGTATAAGAATTAACCAAGGAGTCCTGGCCAGGTGGCTCAGTTGGTTAGAGCGTTGTCCAAGAGGTTGCAGGTTTGATGCCCAATTGGGGTGCATTTGGGAAGCAATCGATCCATGTTTCTCTCTCATATCAATGTTTCTCTCTCTTTCTCTCTCTGAAAATTAATAAAAAACATATTTTTGGGTGAGGATTTTTTTAAAAAGTAATTCATCAATGAATGCATGAATAAGTGGAACAACAAATCAATGTTTCTCTTGCTTTCTCTCTGAAAATCAATCAATAAATAAATGACTTTTTAAATAAATAAACCCTGGCCAGTGTGGCTCAGTTGGTTGGGTATCATCCCATGTCCATACACCACAAGGTAGCCAGTTCGATTCCCAGTCAGGGCACATGCCCTGGTTATGGGCTCCATATCTGGTAGGGGGCATGCAGGAGTCAGCTGATCAATGTTTCACTCTCCTCTCTCTCTCTCTCTCTCTCACTCTCTCTCACTCTCTCTCTCTCTCTCCCCAACTCCCCCTTCCATCCTTCCTTCTTCTCTAAAAATCAATTTTAAATATCTTTAATAAATAAATAAGTAAATAATATCAGAACATTTTACAATGAAGCTGAATTTCTTTTTTTTTATTAAATCTTTATTGTTCAGATTATTACATTTGTTCCTCTTTTTTCCCCCCCATAACTCCCCTCCTCCCAGTTCCCACCCCACCCTCCACCCTCACTCCCCACCCACTGTCCTCATCCATAGGTGCACGATTTTTGTTCAGTCTCTTCCCGCATCCCCCACACCCCTTTCCCCCCACCCAAGAATAGTCTGTCCATTCCCTTTCTATGTCCCTGATTCTATTATAATCACCAGTTCATTCTGTTCATCAGATTATTTATTCACTTGACTCTTAGATTCACTTGTTGATAGATGCGTATTTGTTGTTCATAATTTGTATCTTTACCTTTTTCTTCTTCTTCCTCTTCTTAAAGGATACCTTTCAGCATTTCATATAATACTGGTTTGGTGGTAATGAACTCCTTTACCTTTTCCTTATCTGTGAAGCTCTTTATCTGACCTTCAATTCTGAATGCTAGCTTTGCTGGATAAAGTAATCTTGGTTGTAGGTTCTTGGCATTCATCACTTTGAATATTTCTTGCCACTCCCTTCTGGCCTGCATAGTTTCTGTTGAGAAATCAGCTGACAGTCGTATGGGTATTCCCTTGTAGGTAACTGAGTTTCTTTCTCTTGCTGCTTTTAAGATTCTCTCTTTGTCTTTTGCTCTTGGCATTTTAATTATGATGTGTCTTGGTGTGGTCCTCTTTGGATTCCTTTTTTGGGGTTCTCTGCGCTTCCTGGACTTGTAAGTCTATTTCTTCCACCAGGTAGGGGAAGTTTTCTGTCATGATTTCTTCAAATAGGTTTTCAATATCTTGCTCTCTCTCGTCTTCTGGCAGCCCTATAATTCGGATGTTGGTATGCTTGAAGCTGTCCCAGAGGCTCCTTACACTATCTTCATATTTTCGGATTCTTTTTTCATTTTGCTTTTCCGGTTGGGTGTTTTTTGCTTCTTCATATTTCAAATCATTGACTTGATTCTTGCGATCCTCTGGTCTGCTGTTGGGAGTCTGTATAATATTCTTTATTTCAGTCAGTGTATGCTTAATTTCTAGTTGGTCCTTTATCACAACATCGAGGGTCTCATTAGATTTCTTGTACATCTCATTAAGTTTATCGGCAGTCTCTAGAAGACTCTTGAAAGACCTCAAAAGTGTGGTTTTGAATTCTATATCCAGAAGCCTGCTTTCCTCCATTTCTGTCATTTGTGTCCTGTTTCTTTGTCTCGGCATTTTTTATGCTTCGCTGTGTCGATAGAGTGGCTTTCTGTGCTGTGTCCCAATTACCTGAGGTAGACACTCTTGGTGCACCCCCTTGTGGTCTTTGTGCACAGTCTTGTTGTAGCTAAGCCTTGATTGTTGTAGGTAACACTGAGGGGGATTTGACCTCCAGGCCAATTGGCTGTGAGAATCAGCTGTGTCTGCAGTGGGAGAACTTCTGTCCTGGATCTCTAGGGCGATGCTAATCTAGCCTCTGCCTGATGCTAACCAGCAAATGCCTCCGTGCAAGGCCTGGGCTGGGCAGGTCCCAGGGGATCAACAGGGTGGGCTGAGCGAGCAGTTATGGCTGCTCTCAGTCCCGTCCCCAGAGGCTCTGCCTCTCAGTGTCCCAGAAACCGCTGCAAGTACCTCGGAGAGAAAGCAGCCCTCGAGTTCCGACCGATGCCGGTTTGAACAGTCCCGCTTCTCCCGTTTGAGTCTGGGTCCCCAGAGACTCGACCGAAACTGGAGCTCAGAGCCTGAGACTCCCTCCCGATTGAAAACAACAACCACGCCCTCAGCAGCCAGCCCACTCCGTACGCACCTCCGCACCTTTGTATTTTACTTCAGCACCGCACCTCCTCTGACTCTCGGTATGCTTTTCTCTTTCCTTCTAGTTATAGAATTTCCCCTCAGCCAGCCTTCCTGTGGTTCTGGGTGATGTCCGTTCCGTCTTTTAGTTGTATTTTTGAAGTGGTTGTGCGAGGCAGCAATCTCCGGTGTTTACCTATGCCACCATCTTGGTTTCTCTCCCGAAGCTGAATTTCTAACTTCTCTGGGAAATCAGAAGGTGGGGCCTGACAGCAGAAAATCACTGGTCCATGTGATCCACACCAATTCTCCACTGCCATCACTAGGCTCAGTGCCGTCTCTCTGTCCTCCTGGAACCTCCTGGGCTCTGGGCTCCTCTTGTCCACACCCAAAGGAAAGAGGCCCAGAGGAGGTGGAAGTTCCAGTTCCCTCCAGCCCAAGGTCACCTGAATGTCCAGGTTTCCTGGGTTAAGACTGCCTCTTCTCTAAGTGATGGACAGTAGACATTTTGTCCCTTTCTAAGGAGCCTACTCCTACATAGATGGCCAAGTAGACCTTGGTATGCCAGTCACAGAGGAATCCAGTGGCATTCTCCCAGCCATACAACACCACAACTGTGGGAGGGAATACAGGGCTCACAGTCTTAGCCAGGGCCTCTAGAAGCAAAGCTGAGATGGATTCTTGTGTTTGTGGTTCACTGGGAGGGGGAGGGGTGGTGACAGATGCTCACAAGAAGGAGAAAAGGGGAAGGAGGATACAGGAAAGGATGAAGCTGGGCAAAGATGTGGCCTCAGCTGGAGTCTGGCACCAGCCTGATCCCATGGGAGCCCTGCAGTGTGACTGGCACTCCGGGGCTCATCCTACTCACAGAGGCATTACTCAGTCACTGTCATGGACCCAGGTAAGGAGAAAAAGGGAAAGTTATCTCCCAAGCATGTCGGGGAGGCAACTCCTGTGGACCCAGGGAAAGCATTCCAAACCTGGGGCCATTAGCAGCCCAAACCTGGGGCAGCTGGGAGAAGAGTGCACCTCAAGGGATGGGGAGCCACACAGGACACCAGCAGTGGCCAAACCGTGTACCACACGGACACATACACACACCCGGGAAGATGCTGGTAGGACAGTTTGGTCCTAGAAACTGTCCAAAAAAAATACCTTTAGTTTATAATTCAGACTGTCCTCACCTCAGCCTCAGAGAGGTAAGAAAGTAATGTACTAAAATAGTGTTTGCACACCCTAGTCAAAGCAGCATTATTCACAATAGCCAAGTGGTGGGAGTAACCCAGTGCCCATCAACAAGTAAACAGATAAGACAAAATGTGGAATATTTTTCAGCCCTAAGAAGGAAGGACATCCTGACACCTGCTACACCATAAGTGAACTCAGAGGACATTGTGCTCAGTGCAGTGTAATAAGCCAGTCACACAGGACAAAGACTGATTTCATGCATCTGAGGTCCCCAGAGACAGCAGGGGCTGGGAGAGGAATAATGGGGAGTTAATGTTTAATGGGTACAGAATTACAGTTTTGCAAGATAAAAAAGTTTTAGAAATGGATGGTGGTGATGGATCCACAAAATGTGAGTGTACTTAATGCCAATGAAGTGGACAAACATGGTTAGCCTTGGCCAGGTGGCTCAGTTGGTTGGAACATCATCCCATACAACCAAAAGGTTGTATGGGTTCAATCCCCAGTCAGGGCGAGTATGGGAGGCAGCCGATCAATGTTTCCCTCTCACATTGATGTCTCTCGCTCTCTCTAAAAATCAATAAAATATGTCCTCAAGTGAATATTAAAAAAAACAATTTTTAAATGGTTAAATTGTTCACTTTTGTGTTATCTATATTTTACCATAATAAAAAAAACAACAGTAACACATGTGTACTATGGAGCTAAAAACAAATAATCAAAGAGCAGAGACAGAAAAGGGAAAAAACCACACTGAAGACCCAACAGGAAACAAAAGGCTATTCCTGAGACGGCCCCTTAGTAGTAAGCTTCCTGGCAGCCAGGACCAAAAGGAAATTAGAAGATAACCCCACGCTCCTTGTCTGATAAGAGGAAGTCATCTAGTTCACTGGGGAAAATAAACTTGTTTTGGCACAAAATGTTAGGAGGAATTGTAACTGGTGATAGGTTCATATTTATAACCATCACTTCCTCAGTGCTGACACAATGCCAAACACTGGACTGAGAGTTTCCAGGAATGTTTAATTACTTAGCCATGCTCTACAGATAAGGAAACTCAGGCCCGGACAGGGTTAATGATCTGCCCAAGTAAATGGTGCTTCGCTCTCCCTCACTTAGAACCCAGGTCTGTCTGGCAAGGCAATATGTATGCCAGCGTCCTTCAGTATGTAGATATTAATCAGGCACCTACTACCTGCCAGCCCCTATTACAGGTACTGGGATGTGGTAGTAAACAAGACCAACAAAATTCCTACCCTCATGTGCCCATCATTCTGGTAGAAGGAAGAAACAAGGAACAAATAAATAACAAGATGATGTCAGGGTTGTGAAGAAGAGGGACCAGAGTATTCCTTTGGCAAGAGTGGTCAGAGCAGGCCTCTCCTAGGAGGCAACAGTTCAGCTGAAGCTTGCCTGTCAAAAATGTGGTGCCATGCGAAGATCTAGAGCCGTGGTCAGCAAATCCCGGCTCACAAGACACATGCGGCTCTTTGGCCCCTTGAGTGTGGCTCTTCCACAAAATACCACATGCGGGTGCGCACGTACAGTGTGATTGAAACTTCGTGGCCCATGTGCAGAAGGCGGTATTTTGTGGAAGAGCCACACTCAAGGGGCCAAAGAGCCGCATGTGACTCACGAGCTGCACTTTGCCGAGCCGCAGTTTGCCGACCACTGATCTAGGGGAATGGAATCCTAGGCAGAGGTAACAGCATGTGCAAAGGCCCTGAGATAAGAACCAGCTGGACACATTGTAGTTGGCATGCACAGAACAAAGGAGAGAGTGGGAGTGCAACAGGACAGAAAGAAGTTAGGGAAAGCTCCCAAGGAGTGAACAGACGTCACAGGCAGAGAAGCCACTGGGTGCTCTCACCAGAGCCCCCACCTGTGCACTTGATCCAAGAGAAGCAGTTAGTGGCAGGAACCCCTGCCGTGGTGGCAGAAGCCAACAACAGCAGAAACTCCTAAAACCAGGTCAGTACAAGATGGAGGTAAACTTAACCAGAGAGGGCCCCAAGCTCCTTATGGTGAAAACTGATACCACAAATACAAGGGGGAAAAAACAAACTTGGAACAAGGTTCTTCCCAACCACAAAATTCAAAAACTGGAAACATATAAAGTCCCAAGAACTAACTGACAAGCACACAACTTGGACATGCACTTTGGCCCCTTTCACAGCGGAACCGTTGCCCGGCCCTCCCTTATCTCTACCTGGAGGAAACTTACTTCGCTCTCCCTCACTTGGACTGGCACTCAGACTCATTCTTGAAATCTGTCCTGCAATGAGTCAAGAACCTAAAGGTCCAGCACAGAACCAGTTGGGTGACAGGAGGAAATGAGGTAAGCAGCAGAGGAGAAAAAGTGAGTGAGTGGACATGAAAATCAAGAAAGGAGAACCCCGGCCGGCATGGCTCAGTGGTTGGAGGGTGGGCCCCATGCATCGAAGGGTCTCGGGTTCAATTCCCAGTCTAGGACATGTACCTGGATTGCAAGTTAGATCCCCAGCCCTGGTCGGGGTGTGTGCAGGAGGCAACCAATTGATGTGTCTCTCTCTCCTTCTATATCTGTCTCTCCCCCTTCCTCCTTCCTTTCCACTCTCTCTAAAATTCAATGGAAAAAATATCCTGGAGTGAGAATTTTAAAAAAAAGAAGAAGAAGAAGAAGAAGAAGAAAGGAGAGAAGCTCAAAAGAGAAAAAAGGTCAGTCACCCACATCTAGTGCTCCAGGAACTCCACAAAGCATCCAGTACATTTAGTGGAAGTTGTTCCGATGGAGTGGTAGGGGCCATCCATTAGGTCACAGCACACTGGAAACTCAATAAGGAACTGAAGACACCCGTTTCAAGAAGTCTGAGGAAGACTCCAGTCATATAAAATACAAATTAAACCTAAACATCATTTAAGGCACACAAATGTACAAGGCAGCCCCAGAAAGCCAGCCAAGCCAAGCAGTCTCCATAAAAGTTTGGTGGTGGGTGGCTAGGTGGAGAGAGGCAGGTCCAGGAGGTTCCCAGGAGCTTGTGGGGGTGGGTGGTGTCCTTCTGGTGATTACTCCAAGGTTTGTTCAACTGCTTTTATGTTCCTTTTGTATGTGTGCTTTTTCACAATAAAAGAGACTTTTTAAAGAAAAGAAAAAAGAGCCAATGAGAGTAGTATATAAAAAGCTAACAAAGGTCAGACAGGGATTTAACACAAGATATGGGGAAGAGGGGAGGGAGGTGAAAAATAGTCACAAATTATCAAAAGAAAAGTGATAAAATTTGGCTTCTGTCGTTAAAGTCATATTTCCCTTCATTTCCTCGTGGGCAAAAGTCTGACTAATTGATGGCTTTATTTGCAAAAAGACATGTCAGGCTGTGAAGGGTAGGGTTCAGGGAAGGGGCCTGGGAAAGGCCTGTGTCCTTGCAGGTGGGAGAGCTGGAGCAGGCCAGGCCAGGAGACCACCAAGGAGGAGGGAGGAATATGTCTGGGGTGCAGGGGGACACTGGGTTCTGAGGAAACACTAGGTATAAAGTGCTGAAGAGAAGAGGGACCCCAGGTGGCAGGCAGAGAAGGTGTCAGGAGCCCCGAGTCCTCACACGCTCACTGGTCCCTGTGGACCTTCAACAGGTGAGCTCATGAAATCACTAGGGAAATTCACCCTTCAAGAGGAATAGCCAGGTTTTTTCTCCCGAATAAAAAGCTTCTTATACCCTGTGTGAGAGCTGGCCCTGCATATGTAATAACTACCTCATTACCAACATAGCAAGTAAGAAATTACAAGATGAATGTCCAGGATTTACAATCAACCTTTGAGAAGAGAAACTATGTTGCTCTCACGGCACAGGAAGCTGAAGCCTCCTCCCCGTGAGGCAGGATGCTGGAAAGAAGAAACACCCAGGCGGGTGAGGAAAAACAGCCCCACTGGCAGCCAAGGCTGAGCTCACTGCTCTCCCCACCTGGCATGCCCACACCCTCCACGCAGCCCCAGATGGATAGGCGGCTTCGCACCCTGACCTCCCCCTCTCCTGGTGGTCCTGTCACTGGGGACTTCTCGTCTGTTCTCCCACCTTTACTCAAAATCCTGAATGGGTCCTGGCCAGGTGGCTCAGTTGGTTAGAGTATCGTCCTGATACACCAAGGCTGTGGGTTCAATCCCAGGTCAGGGCACATACAAGAATTAACCAATGAATGCATAAATCAGTGGAACAACAAATAGATGCTTCATTCTCTCTCCCCCTCTCTCTCTCTAAAATACATAAATAAATAAAATTGTAAATTATATCTTTTAAAAAATGCAAGGGTAGTTCAATATTAAAACATCAATGCAACCCACTAAAAGAAAAATTCTGTATGATCATCTCACTAGATCCTGGAAATAAGTACAGTATTCAATAAAATTCAACATTTTGTGATTAAAAACTCTGATAAAAGTAAACTTCTCGTGATAAAGAGGACCATTCTATGGGAATGACCCCTCCTTAGCAAGCACTAAGAATGAGTTCACCCGTCTCCCCTCCCAGAGAATAAACTGGCCTTTAAGGGTTAAATGTCTCCCTTCGGGAGCACAAAGGTGGGATTTTAGGGGCTTTGCCAGGCCAGTGGGAGATAAACTTTGGGATCCACCCCTCCTCAGTAGCCTCTCAAACCTTGACTCAGCCCCTTTCACCAGAGGTGAGCAGTCCCCCAGGAAGGGCCTGAACTAGGTTGTACCCTGCCTCTAGGCTCAAGCAGATACTCCTGCTTTCTTTTCCCCTTCTCTTTTTGATACAAGAAACTTTTTGCAAGGGAAGCCAAAAGACAGAGTCCTTTCTAGAAGAGATGAGAATACTTGTGAGTGAGTGTGTGTGTGTACGCGCATGTGTGTAGGAGTTTCAGTGTGTGCATGCATCTGTGTGCATGTGAAACATAATTGTATATGAATGGGTATGGAGTGGGTGTGTGTATAAGGTGTGAGTGTGGGTGTAACTATGTGTATGACTGTGAGAAATGTATATGTGAAGTATAAGTGTGTGTATATGAGTGGGTGTGTGAATGTGAAGTGTGTTTAAGCATGTGCAAGCATGTGTGAGTCTATATAGGTGTATGACGGCAACTGTGAGCATGCATGTGCATGCCCACACACGTGCTGAGCCTGGTGGGTCCCTGCCCCATGTCCATTCTCAGCCAGTGGGTCACTGCTCCCCATGGGTCCAACCACTCCCCTCTCCCTGCCTGGACACTGCCTCCTCAGGCCTTGCATGACTGGGTTCCTACTCTCGGGACACATCCCTGCCCCTGCCTCATTTGGTCCATCAGAGTCCATCCAAACTGTGGACCACCACTTCCACTCCGGACCTAGGTGCACAGAGCCCTGCCAGCACCACTCCACGGGGCTCCAGAGTGCCCTGAACACACACACTGTGGGCTGCATTCCAGAGGGCCCGCCTCCTCCCTCCAGCCACAGGGTGGTTATCAGGAGCTGGGGCTGGCAGGCTCCGTCCTTGTTCCTCGGAGCTGAGAGTTTGTGCTGCCCTGTCCACCTGCTCATCTCCCTGACTAGACTGTGGCTCTAAAGCAGGGACCCACTCTCCTGCTCAGCCGGACTGAGGGGCTGGCCCATGTGGACACTGGAGAATGCTTTTGGTGGGTGGGTGGAGATGGGTGGATTATTTAATTTGTGCGGCCCCAGCACAGGACTAACAAAACATGGAATGAGTTACAAATGTGTGTCCCTGGCTGGTGTGGCTCAGTTGGTTGGAGCTGTCCCATGCACCAGAAGGTCAAGGGTTCAATTCCCAGTCAGGGCACATACCTAGGTTGCAGATTCGATCCCCAATGGTGTGTGTGTGTGTATGTGTGTATGTGTGTGTCTCCTCTCTCCCGCCCTTCCTCTCTCCACTCCTCCCTCTCTAAAAATCAATTAAAAAAAAGATGCAATGAAATTAGACCACCAAATTATGCCATACACAAGAATAAACTCAACATGGATAAAATGTAAGTCATGAAACCATAAGTATGAATAAACCATAAGTTAGAAGAAAACAGTAAAATCTCAAACATCTCACATAGCAGTATTTTCACCAATACATTGCATAGGACAAGAGAAACAAAGGAAAAAAATAACAAATGGGATTACATCAAACTAAAAAGCTTCTGCACAGCAAGAGAAACCATCAACAAAATGAAAAGGTAATAAACCATATTCACCAATGATACATCTGATAAGGGTTTAATTTCTAAAATATACAAAGAACTCATACAGCTCAACAAAAGGAAGACAAACAATCCAATCAATGGCAAAGGACCACTTCTCCAGAGAGAACAAACAGATGGCCAATAGACACATGAAAAAAATGCTCAAAGTCATCAGAGAGATGAAAATTAAAATGACAAATGAGTTATCACCTCACATCTGCCAGAATGGCTACCATCAACAAATCAATGAACAACAAGTGCTGGAGAGGATGTGGAGGAAAGGGAACCCTTGTGCACTGCTGGTGGAATGCAGACTGGTTCAGCCACTGTGGAAAACAGTATGGAGTTTCCTCAAAAAACTAAAAATGGATTTGTCAGTTGACCCAGCGATCCCGCTTCTGGGAATATATCCTAAAAATCCCAAAACACCAATCAGAAAGAATAAATGCACCCCTATGTTCATAGCAGCATTATTTATAATAACTAAGATCTAGAAACTGCCCAAGTGCCCATCAGTAGATGAGTGGATAAAAAAGCTGTGGTACATTTATCATGGGATACTATACAGCTGCAAAAAAGAAGGATATCTTAACCTTTGAGACAGCATGGAGGGACCTGGAGTGTACCAGGTGTCCGGTTAATAATTCGGATTTTGTGATCAAAGAAAACATGATAATTTAAAGAGAAACATCAAAAGTGCTTTATTCAAAGTAATGTCCATCGCTAGCTATATATTTCCCCCATCTTTCAGGTAATTGGTGGATACCGTCCCAATAGAACTTTTCTTGTTTTGAGGCAAACCATTCAGAGACCCAATTTTCCACTTCTTTGTACATTTTGAAGTGCTACTCAGAAAGTACATGTGCCATCTATTGGAACAAGTGGTAATCTGAAGGAGCAAGGTCTGGTGAATATAACAGGTGGGTTAATACTTCCCAGGCAAGATCTTTTAACATGTCTTTAACTGGTTTTGAAGTGTGTGATGGTGCGTCATCATGAAGCAAAATTACTTTGCCATGTCTTCTGGCCCATTTTGGTCATTTTACGATCAAAGCATGGTTCAAATTGATTATTTGTTGTCAGTAGCTATCAGTATTAACGGTTTCACCTGGTTTTAGAAGCTCATAATACACCACACCTTCCTGATCCCACCAAACGCAGAGCATTGTCTTCTTTCCGAAGTGATTTGGCCTTGCAGTCAATGTTGATAGTTGACCTGGATCAACCCATGATTTTGTGAGTTTGGGATCCTCAAAATAAATCCACTTTTCATTGCCAGTCACAATTCGATGCAAAAAAGACTTTCTTTCGTGCTGTTGAAGCAACATTTTACTGATGACTTTTCGGTTTTCCATTTGTCTTTCATTCAGTTGATGTGGCACCCATTTTCCTTCCTTTAAAATCTTTCCCATTGCTTGTAAACAATCGGAAATTGTTTGCTGAGCAACGTTTAATCTTTCTGCAGGTTGTTTTTGAGTTTGACATGCATCTTCATCCAATAATGCTTGTAATTGTTGGTCTTCAAACTTTTTTGGTTGACCTGGACGTTCTTTGTCTTTCACATCGAAATCATCACTTTTAAAGTGTTTAAACCAGCATTCACAAGTATCTTGAGCTGGAACATGTTCACCATAAGCTTCCCACAGTATACAATAACTTTCAGCAGCACTTTTCTTCAAAATAAAGTAATGAATTAAAACTTCCCGCAAATGCTCTTTTTCTTGGCATGAAATTCGACATTTTTAAGCATAATATCTATGATGTTAACATCTTCAGAAAATTTGACATATGAACTTTTGAAGCTTGCAGTCAATACAACAAAATAGCATACATATCAAATCACATATATATCAATATATGTGTAACTCCATCTATTGAAAAAAATCCGCATTATTAACTGGTACACCTGGTATTATGCTAAGCAAAGTAAGCCAGTTAGAGAAAGACAAATATCATATGATCTCACTTATAAGTGGAATCTAAAGAACAAAATAAACTAAATGAATAAAATAGGGCCAGAGGTATGGATGCATGGAACAGAAAAACAGACTGCAGCCAGAGGGTGGGGTGAGGATAGGAGAGATTAATCAAAGAACATATATGTATATATCCATAACCCAGAGACAAAGACAATAGCATGGGGAAGACCCCCTGATGGGATGGAGGGGAGCAAAAAGGGAGAAAATGGGAGACATCTGTAATACTGTCAACACTAAAATAAAATAAATTTGTTTAAAAGACCCGCCCTGGCCAGTGTCCTCAGTGGTTATAGTGTCAGCTCGCACACTGAAGGGTCACAGGTCTGATCCCCAGCCCTGGTTGGGGTGTGCAGGAGGCAACCAATCGATGTATCTCTCACATGTGGTTTCTCCTTCTCCTTCTCCCTCTCTCCCTTCCCCTCTCCCCCCTCTCTCCCTCCTTTCCACACTCTAAAAAAAAAAAAAAAAAAAAAAAAAATCAGTGGAAAAACTATCCTTAGGTGAGGATTAACAAAAAGAAAAAAGAAAGAAGACCCATAAAGGTGAGTGCCACCAACAGGGCCTCCATAAATGGAGAAACTTGCTTGACGTCACCTGCAAGTCAGTGGCTAAGCTAAGCTGGGAGCCTCAGGTGGTCACAATCCCAGTGCGCATCTACCCTTCAGCCTCATCTCACACGTCCTTCTTTCAGCATCACAGGCCTGGGTAAGGTGAAACAGGGACAGGCAGAAATACCGAGAGAAGCAGACCGAAAGCCAAGCAGACACACAGGGACAGAGAGAAAGCAGTCCCTCAGCTCTGAGGCATATGGAAAGAGGCACTATCCAGGGAAACTCTGCATGTTCCGCAGGCCTGTCCCCATCACGGTAGCCACTTGGCAACACTGGAAGGACTCAAGGAGATGATGATCACAAATGTCAAACAACAGCTGAAAATACATATTCAATGTAAAAAACAATTACTGGCCCCAGCTACTCTAAATTTCTCACAGTGCACCCAGCTAGTGGTTGAGTATCGACCTATGAACCAGGAGTTCACAGTTCCATTCCCGGTCAGGGCACATGCTCGGGTTGAGAGCTCAGTCCCCCTCAGGGGGTGTACAGAGGCAGTGATCACTGAATCTCATCATTGGTGTTTCTATTTCTCTCTCCCTTCCTCTCTAAAATCAATAAAAATATCTTTTAAATAAATAAATCTCTCACAGCTCCTCAAGTCTGCACATTCCTTTGTTCCCTCTGCCAGGCACACTCTCCTGCCTCTTAGCAAACTCCTATTCATCCCTACAGACCCAGCTCAATATCCCCTCTTCCGGGAAACCTTTCATCAGAGTTCTCTGCTTCCTCTTTTGACCTCTCTACACTCTACACAGAGTTCCTGAACCTTCAGAAGTCACAGAAAAGAAAAAATAAGTTTTAGAGCAAACCCTTAGAGAATAACTGATTCTGCCCACATCCTCACCACTCTGGGTGAATATGGTTTGGTTGGAAATCAGGACCCCATCCATAGCCCTTACCACCTTTCTTCAACTTCCTATTCTAACATGAGCCACCCAGATGGTAAAGAGCTTCTATGACTCATAGCAGAACATTCTCACATTCTCTGCAGGATGGGTCCCCCGTGTGAGATAGGGGCAGGGAAAAATACACGGCCATTTACCTGGAACAGGCCAGAGATGCTGTGGGGATCTCCGCCCACTTCTCCTGGTATGAAAACCCCAATTTTCCTCTGGGAGCCACCCTCTCTCACCCTCAGGCCATGTGGACTGTTGGATGGCCAAGAGAGTGACTGGTAAGGAACAGTCATACCAGCCAGCCATACCAGCCATGCTGAAGCTCCTCAGCTCAAAGGAGTGAGCCTGGACCTGCTGGGTCACCTGACCATCCCATGGCAGAGCTTACCTTACAATTGCACAACATAGCGAATGCAGACACAGCCCTGATGGCCTCTTCAGAGCTCCTGGAAACAGCCAAGCCTGAAGCTAGTCCCCTGTATATTTTTTGCTTAAGTTGTACTCTCTATCACCTGCAACCAAAATAATCCTTAAAACTATGACAAGAAAACAAGATCGGCAACTGTGTTATGTCTGTTGCTGACTAGACTCCAAGAATGCTTGAGTTTCTGAAGTTACTAAACTTTGTCTGTATGGTGGACACCTCTTAGGCTGCAGCCTGCTTCACTGAATGCCTATTCTCAGAGAATGGATGGAGACAGCCCCTAAAGCCACATCAATATCATGACTTGGTGACCCGGCCAGGGGCCGACGATTAGCCCAGGGTGCCTGTTAAGCTGGGCCAATCAGGGCGATTCCCCAGGACTTTGATCTTGGAAATAAAAGAAAACACAGACCATTTCTAGCAGAAAAAAACTTTGAGCCGGGATGCCTCCCAGCTGAAGGTGGGCACATTTAAATCATTTTGAGAAAATCAACTAGAGAAAGTGCAGACCAAGAAAGAAGGGTATGAGGAGTCCCTAGCTACTGCACTCCCTGGAGCCAGCGTCCTTTCCTGACGATGCAGGGAAATCATAGTGAGGGTTGGGGCCAGGTCATGGATGCATGTGCTACTGTGCCACATGCTAAGGAAGGGCCACTCCTCCCACCCCTCGCATGGGAAGCCGCAGCCAATCTAAGGGGTATACCTGGGTCAGGCACATCTGGCCTTGGGGTCTTAGTGGGGCATTTCAGGGATAGGTAGCTAATGTCACCACAACCTTTCCATTCCCAGTAGTCCATTAAATGAGTTTCTTGCTCTCATGAAAGCCTAAGATTGGGTACTCAGTTCAAGAAAACAAGTGGGTAAGGAGGGGGTATGGTAAGAGGACTAGAGCAAAGTTCCCTCACACCAGGTCCTGTAGCTAATTAAGAACCTGTAGCCAATTGGCTATCACTGTGGGTGTTATTGTATTGCCCAGGAAAAGTAATGTTAGTGAGCTCTGCTCACCCAAGCTCAGCGATTTACAGTGCACAAGGCACTTCCAAATTGGCCAGGCTTAGATGCCCACTTCACTCAAGCACTAGACCCAGCCCAGAGATCCCCACAGCCAGCCCCCATTGTCCTCTCCTTCAGAGCTGGAGCCCAAACCTTAAGCCCCAGCCAGCCTGTTACCCCGTGGCACAGACCCAGGCTGCAGGACACCCCAGGCTAAGCTGTTTTCCCCTCCAGAGCTCTGCACAGCCAGCACACAGGGTGCAGAGTGGGGGAGTATGAGCAGCGGCCCAGGTCCCCTTTTTCCCCATGAGAACAAGCACCAGCCACGACCTAAGAATCAGGCCTTAGTTTTGGAGAAGACATCCTCACAGTCCCACCCAGCAGGAAACATGCCAAGGAGGGCCCAGAAAGCAGGAGGTTCTGAGAAGAAGTGGTGTGTGATGACCCCAGAGGGGCTTTTCCAAGTGAGGCTAGAGAGCCATGCTAGGTGAAGCCAGAACTCAGGGCAAGGCCTATGGTGAGTAAGCACCCTGTTCATCTTCTCTTTCAACTAGTCACAATCACAGAACTCTCAGGGCTGTGAACATGTGCCTGCCACTTGACAATGTTCCTTTTCAACAAAGAGAGGGCAGGACTCACTGGCTCAAGGCTGGGGCAGGGAACAAAAAGGGGCGAAAATTTGGTCCTACTTTGCAGCTATTTTCATGGGTATTGCTAATTCCAAGCAAATGAGCCTCATTTCTATCTACAGTTATGATAGAAGGTCTCCTTTTAAAATAAATATAAATAAAACAGGGGAGGGATTTTTTTTAAATATACTCGGTATAATGTAAAGGCATGGAAGTAGGACAATAGATCGAATTATGCTAATCATCACTTTATTAAAAGAGGAAGCCAACACCCATTGGATTCTTTTTCTTTAATATATTTTTATTGATTTCAGAGAGGAAGGGAGAGAGAAAGAGAATCACTGATTGCTCCTGCACACCCCCACTGGGAATCAAGTCCACAACCTGGGTATGTGCCCTGACCAGGAATCGAACTGTGACCTTCTGGTTCATAAGTCAATGCTCAACCACTGAGCCACACTGTCTGGGCACCCATTGGATTCTTCCCAGGGGGCCTGCCTATATCAGCCCTGTAATCAGACAACAGCAGATGGGGATCCTGGGGTGTCCATGGTCAGACAAGGTGGAAGAATTAATCTGCTATGAAGATACACAGGGGAACAGTTAAGAAACACTGATATGCTATGTCAGTACCAACTACCATGAGGACCAAGAAAGTTGAGAGTGTTGGGGAGGCAGGGGTAAAGGAGGATATACGTAGTTTGGTGTGCTTTTGAGGGGTTGGCTATGTGTCAAGACCCCCTGCTTCCTGAGCTGGCCCTGATCCTCCCCATCCTGCTGCCACAAGGTCCCCACTCTGCCTGTCCAGTGCATTCCCCAGCAGGCTACACTCTCCTGCTCAAAACCCTACCCTGCCTATCACTCCAACAACAGGCCACAGGCCCCTGTTGTGTTCTCAGGGGTCCCAAGAGTTCTCTACCAGAATATTTTTTTAATGTTGTGTTTTCATTGTGAGGAGAAGCTAAGAATAGAATTTTCTGGATCACCAAAAGCTCACTTAGTGACCAACTACATGGCTGGAAATTTAGGGCCCTGATGGAGAACCCAGGCTAAGGAAGAAAGAACGCTGGTAGACTTATCAAGAACTGGTGTGTCCCGTTCACTGTAGCACTATTTATAATAGCCAAGCTATGGAAGCAACCTAAGTGTCCATTAATAGTCGAATGGATAAAGAAGAAGTGTTACATATGTATATATGACTAAGCCATAAAAAAATGAAATCTTGCCATCTACAACAAGGATGGACCTAGAAGGCTGAGTGAAATGTCAAAGAAAGACAAATGTCATATGATTTCATTTATATGTGGAATTTACAAAACAAAATAAACAAACAAGCACAACAGAAACAAACTCATAGATACAGAGAACATCTTGACAGTTGTCAGATAGGGGTGACTGGGGATGAAAAAGGTGAAGAGATTAAGAAGTGCAGATTAGCTCAGTTGGTTAGAGCACTATCCCGATATGCCAAGGTTGCAGGTTTGATCCCTGATCAGGGTGTTACTGGACAGGGGACCTGGCCCCGAATAGGTCTGCCTAGGACCGGCCAATAATGTATAAGTTCTTCACTTAGTGAAGGAAAAATTTTATAACACAAGTCCAGGTAATTATGAGGGTATGTTTATTAAACAGTAAAAACAATGAAGGGCTAAGGATAGAAGAAGCAACAGGGGAGCCAGGCTGGCTGCTTGGGCTCACTGGGAAGTCAGAGGAAAAGGGCCTTGGAAACAGGTTCAGGGAGTTAGCCCAGGATGAGCTGCTGCCACCACTGCTCCCCTAATTGCAAGTCTCATCGGGACCCTTATAGTTTACAGTGGTTGTCAACCTTGGCTGCACATTAGAATCACCTGGGAATCTTTTTAAAATCCTGATTTCTGGGCCTCATCCTCCAGAAATTCTGTTTCTTTGTTATGGGGTGGGGCCACATTAGTAACAAAGAAACAGAATTTCCGGAGGATGAGGCCCAGAAATCAGGATTTTAAAAAGATTCCCAGGTGACTCTAATGTGCAGCCAAGGTTGACAACCGCTGGTTTAGGAGATGCGTACCTGTGGAGGAAAACAGGGGGAAGGGAAAGGTGAGGGCACTGGGTCCTTTGTTTGAGGGCTTTTATCTCTCTCTTGCAGGGGAAAATCTTAGGAAAGGTTCAGGGGAAGGTTTCAGCAGAATAGTCATCAGTTTTCCAGGTGTGCTCCTCCGGGTAATTGTCTCTACGGATTGGTCTGTGCCAGGGCAGGGGGTCATTGGACCATTGATCATTGCAGCTGGTCCTGGTGTTGTCCATCTGATTTTGCTGCTTTTCTGGGCCTGGAGCTGAAATACAACTGAGGCCTAGATGTTATCCCTAGGGAGGTGACCTGTATCTGGCTGAAAACTGGTTGGCCGGTTTGTTCAGTGACCAGTCTCAGTTTCCCCATTCTACCTGCCAAGGAATTTCTCTAGCTTCTTAGTATCCTGCTTCAAGGGCACGTATAAAAATCAATTAACCAATGAATGCATCAATAGGTAGAACAACACATAGAGGTTTCCCTCTCTTTCTCCTTTCCTCTCCATCTAAAATCAGTAAATACGCAGTTTTTTTTAAAGAAGTGCAGATTAGTAGTTACAGAATAATCATGGGGATGTAAAGTACAGCATAGGGAATATAGTCAACAATATTGTAATAGCTATGTATGGTGCCAGGTGGGTACTAGGGTTATCAGGGTGATCACTTAGTAAGTTATATAAATACTAGAGGCTCGGTGCACGAAATTCGTGCATGGGGGTGGGGGATGGTGCCTCAGCCCAGCCTGCACCCTCTCCAATCCAGGACTCCTAAACCATCAGCCTGCCTGCCTGGTTGCCACTAACTGCCCCTCATGCCAGCCTGATCACCCCTAACTGCCCCCCCCTGCCAGCCAGGTCGCCCCCAACTGCCCTCTCCCTGCCGGCCTGGTCACCCCTTACTGCCCCCCCCACCGGCCTGGTTGCCCCCAACTGCCCCCCATTGCCGGCCTGGCCGCCACTCACGGCCCCCCTGCCGGCCTGGTCGCCCCCTGCAGCCTGCTTGTTCAGTCATTTGGTTGTCCCTCACTAACTCCCTGCCAGCCTAGTCATAGGCAGCCATCTTGTGAGGGTTAATTTGCATATTACCTCTTTATTATATAGGATCTAATCACTGTATTGCACATCTGAAACTAATAAATATAATGTACATCAACTGTAATTAAAAAAAAATCAAAAAAATATTTTTAAAAATAAAAGAACTGGTGTGTCCCAACAGTGCCCAGGGCTGACCCCAGTGCACACAATGCGCCTCAGTGATCAGAACAGAGAAGAGCAAGAGGACAGGACGGCCCACCTCCCCTCCCACCCACGTCTCCAAAAGAAGCCAGGTTTTCTCCTGTCACTGTGTACCCCTCACACTACTTTCACATTACAGTGCCAGTAATACCTCTTCCAGGAAGCTCTCCCCCCGCCACCCCACCATCCAGGACCTCTGTGCTCTCCTCCAGGACAGCCCAGGCAAAAGCATTTCAGAACCTACGTAACACGTTCATTAAGCACTGTATGCTTGCCAAGCCACACCTGGGGCTTTCCATACATCCTTCAGACTTCATGCCAACCCTATTAGGTGGGCACTACCACCAGGTCCCTTTAACAGATTGAGAATCTGAGACTTGAAGAGAAAATCCTCACTCTCCAGGGTCATGAGACTCAGGCCAGGCAGGCACACTAGTGCCCCCTGTGCTTCCCACATATCTGGCCGGGCCTTCACCCACTGCCCTCTTCCCACATTTCAGGCCATTCCTGGGGACTAAATGATAGCAGAGCCGGTAGGGCTGTTTCCAATTCACAGACGAGAAAAATGAGAACTTACAAGGTAAGGTGGCCTAAAGTGCAGGGTCTATCTGAAGGCAAAGGCCGCCTATGCCTAAAAGCAGCCATCACACTCCCTAGGCACATGGCTTCCCACCCGCTTTGTCAGGCAGACTCCCAGAGTCCCCTGGCCCCAGCCGGGAGCAGGCATGCAGCACCACTTCCTCACCAGCACTGTGACTCGGGCGGGCGAGGTCACTCTGGCCTACAATACAGCCCCTGCACAAAAAGCCAGGCTCCCCACCCTCAAGGAAGGAAATAACCTTTCCTCAATTAGTACTTTCATTGCAGCAATCTCCATATATGAGAAGACAGAGGCATTTTTGCAATGTTTCCAAATCGCAATAACTGTGAGGACAATGGTGTACCATGATGCATGGCTTGACCTGACAGGGGTGCTGGGAGGGGACCAGACTGGAGAAGTTGAGTCAGTGGTGTGTACGTGCCAGTGGTACTCTGTAATCAAGGGGTGGCCTGCCTGGGGCAGGACCTAGAGATGGACAGACCTGGCTCCCATTCCAGTTCGTCTTCCTCCCACGTTCCCTCCCACCCACATCTCCAAAAGAAGCCAGGTTTTCTCCTGTCACTGTGTCTCCCTCACACTACTTTCACATTACAGTGCCAGTAATACCTCTTGCAGAAAGCCCCCCTCCGCCCCCCCTGCTGACCACTCCCGGTTCAGCTGAATGCTCCCCCGTCCCCAACCCCCCCATCCAGGACCTCTGTGCTCTCCCTAGAACAGCCCTGACAAAAGCATTTCAGAGCCACATGTGTGAATCCCTGCAGCCTTCAGGATGGCCATGGAAAGGACCATGGGCTGGCCCACACTAGAGGCTACTGCTAGAGCTGTGTGTGAGAAAGAGAACCCAAGACCTTGGTCACATATCCCTGGCATGCATGCCACTCACCAGAAACCCCAATTCCACAGCCTTCCCTGGCTGCTCCCAATAAGGCATGGTCATGGTTGCTAACCCTCTGGGAGGAAGGCCACAACTCCACAACTCCCCACTACCCCATAAGGACCGGATGTAGGCCCCACCCTCTTCCCCTACCCAGAAGGGGCTGGAGGGAAGCTTTAAAATCCCATTCAGACCTCACCTCTCTGGGAATTGAATCCTCATCACACCCAGAATACAATCAAAACCCCAGATCAGGCCCATCTCAACTGCCCTTCCTGTTCACAGGGATCTTGTCAACCAGCTGCTCTGGGTCACTTGCACCTGCTATGCCCTGGGCCTGATTGTCCCCACTGCACCCCAGGCCTGCTCTGCTAACCTCCTCTGACATGCTCCCTAAACAGCCGCCCCCCCACCCCAGCACCAGGGCAGTTTGTCTGCTCTACCTCAAAGGCATGGAGGCACAGAAAGCACCCACTGGGCTTCTATCTGTGTCGCCCACCAGAAAGCAGGCTCTTTGGATGCAGAAGACATTGCCTTGGTCACTGTTTTATCCCTAACACTCAACACAGTGACCAGCACCCAGTAGGTTCTCAATAAATATCTGCTGAATAAAGGAATGAGTGGTCTCATTTCCTCTTTCCAAAAACTCTGAGAGATATAAGTATGGCAACCATTTTACAGATAAGAGAATTGAGGCTCAGAGGGTGAGTCACTGGCCCAAGGGAACACAGTCTGTGAGTGGCAGAGCTGGATCTGAATCTTGCAAGGTGCCAAAGCAGGGACCTCCCTGTACCCACTGCCCCTGCTCTGGCCCCATAGGGTCTGGATCTGTCCCAAGTTTCCTGGTCAGCAGAATGTGGAAACAAGCTCCCGACAGAATGGTAAGCCCTGCAGTGCCCACCCCAGGAAGAGCCAGTGGTCTAATCACCAAAGGAAACACACCCACAGGAAAAGGGGGAGGAGAGAAAGGGTGGGTTTTTTGTTGTTGGTTTTTTGTTTGTGTTTTTTTGACCATTTGCCAAACCCTGCAAAAGTGACTTTGTTACCATCTCATTTTAATCAAGTGGAAACTTTTGTATACCAAGGCAGGAAGAAGTCAGTGTGCTCCACCACAAGATCATAAAGCAGGGGATTTAAAAACCATCCTTAAACACTTAGTTCTTTTGGTTAGAGTCTCATCTCCATACACCAAGGTTGCAGGTTTGATCCCTGGTCAAGGCACATATGGGAATCAACCAATGAATGCATAAATAAGTGGAACAACAAATCCATGTTTCTCTCTCAAATCTATTTTTTTTAACTCACAAATGAACAGTCACCCACCAACTTCCCAGTTGCTTTTGAATTTGAGGTAATGTTTTCAACAGGCAATGCAATCACATAGTTCAAAAACTAGAAAATATAAAAGACACAGTGGGAAATGTCATCTCACCTTTGTCCCCCACCTGCCCCACATCCCCAGGTAACCATAGATAACCACAACATGCTCCTGCTGTCTCCTCCAACTTTGTTTTGTACACCCAAGCAATTCTGTACTTATATATCTTATTTTACACAAGAAGTACCATGCTTTACACACCATTCAGTACCTTGTTGACGTGTGTGTAACAGTCACGTGTGTAGCAGATATGAATGCATTAGAGAGACACGCTCATTTAACAGAAACACAGCTGACTGATAAAGAGGCAGGTATGTCTGAGAGAAGCCAGTGTGTAAGGCACGCATGTATGTAACATGTGTGCACAAAAGGGCAGGGTGGGAGAGATGAGTGTGAGGAGCCCAAACATATGTGAGGGCGATTTGGGGCGGGGGTGGGTCCTGAGCATTGGACTAAGAGCCCAGTAGAATGGTGTGACAGAGATGGCGGTGGGTGCGCCCCATGCAGGGGGCTTCTACTGGCCACTAATGTGAGTGCGTCTGGCAGTGTGACTGGGAGGGGGAGGGGGAATGGAGGATGTGTGAAGGCGGGGTGTGCCTGACCTCGGGTTCCAGTCATCCCCTAGGGACGGCAAGGTGGGGGTGGGGAGCGGGCCTCGCGACCAGGGGGACAGTGGGGGAGCAGTGGGGTCAGGAGGGGAAGGGGGGGTATAACCGGCGGGACGCTGCACCGGAGGGCGGCGGGACCTGGCGGGTGGGGACCCTGCCGCCGAGCCCTAGCCCACTACAAAGTGCCCGCATCCCTCCAATGGGCCCCGCGCGCTGCGTGCGGCGCCGTCTCCCCCGCTGGGACCGGGACGCAGAGAGCGTGGCTGTGGGGCCGCCCAGCCGTCGGGGCGTCCGAGCGCTCAGAGCATCGAGCGGCGGCTGGCGAGGGCGCCGAGACGCCAAGGCCGAGGGAGGCCCGGGCGGGGTCCGTGTGCACTCACCGCGGGGCGCTACGCACGTCTGTCGGTCGGTGTGTCTGTCCGCCGGGCCGTCGGCGCGTCCAGAGCTCGGCGCGAGGCGGGGCGGAGGCTCGGAGGGGCGGGCCGGAGCCGGCTCTTGGGGTGGGGCGGGGGGGGCGGGGGGGAGGCTGCTCCGCCTCCGGGGCGGGGTCTCCACCGGGCTGGGGTGGTGGGTGGGCAGCCTAGTCTGCTCCCTCCAGGCCGAGGTGTGCAAGCCGAGGCCCAGAGATGGCTGGGCTGCGCGTTCGCCAAGCACCTCGACCCCTTACCTGCACCCCTTCCCCCGCCTAGTCTAAACTCTGAGTTCCAGATTTCGCACTGTTGCCTTCATCGGGGGGGACTTTGTTCCAGCCACCTCAGCGAGCGTGACCCTCAGTGTCCCCACATGGAAGATGGGC
Source organism: Myotis daubentonii (assembly GCF_963259705.1). Classification (NCBI taxonomy): domain Eukaryota; kingdom Metazoa; phylum Chordata; class Mammalia; order Chiroptera; family Vespertilionidae; genus Myotis; species Myotis daubentonii. The sequence goes on from NC_081842.1 coordinate 117,311,310, forward strand.
TCAGAAACTCTGGGCGGCTGGGAGGACCTGAAGGGCCTCGGTACAACACTGCAAAGAGGCAGGCCAGCTTGGCCCCAGCCTCCACTGGCCTGCTGGCACTTAAAACCACGACTACAGGTCCTTAGCCACATGGTTTCCAGCCTCCAGCTTTGAGACTAAGTTTGTCAATTTTCTCAGCCCACACAGCTGCCTGTGACCTCAACCACTGCCTAGACCTCTCTGAACCCAGCCTCCTCATCTCTTGAAAGGGTTAACCCCTGGCTGTTGATGGGGAGACATAGAGAGCCCCTTGTCATGTCCTCAGCAAGGGCCCACCCAACAGCTGGTGAACAGCATGCAAGTTGTAGCTCAAAACATGAATTACTGTGACTCAACTCCTACCCAGGGTTGGCATCCCATGGTCTGGTACCCACTCACCCTGTTTGGCAGACTAGGTGCCTGTACCTGCTAAGAGGCCCTGCGGGGAGCGGGCAGTTGGCAAGGGACTACCTCCCAGGCCCTTTCCCCTAACCAGGGGCTCAAAACCCCACCCCAAAACCTACACAAGCAAAATCCAGTACTGCCAGAGCAAACACTGTCCCCAGAGCAGCCCAGTGGGCCCTGCAGGCCTGCACAGAGCCCCCTCCTCTCAATCAACTTAAGAGTCCCAGAGTCAGGCCCAAAAAGAGTCAGGACCCTGGAATTCTGTTCTTCCATCCATCTGTCACTCTCTGTTTGCCATCTTCTGTCTTTGTCTATTTATTGTAGTGAAATTCACATAGGGTTAGCAGGCAGCCTGGGGTGATAGAAGACACCTGTGTCACTCACCCAGGCAACTCACTATCCTCTGATATGGTTCCCTTCCCTAAAGCAGGTTCCTGAAGCCTAGAGGAGAGATAATAAATGGAGATTTGGCCTCACAGCAGCCTGCTGAGCCCAAAGCCAAGACAGCTTTCCAGGAGATAAAGTGGAGACATGTTGCCAGTCTTCTGTTATCTGAGCCAGAGACGCAGGCAAGGCAGCCATGCCCTGGGAGTCCTGCCAGTTCTGTTATCACAGACACGGTGCACATCACCCACCAGGAATTTGGGGCCCGGATCTGGCTGAGATGCAGTTGGAGGAAGTTCCAGGCTGATAAAGTCTGAGTCAGAATGCTCAGAGTGGGCAGCAAAGTTATTCACATCAGTGACACTCTCACCAGCCCCTGGGCATTGTGGCACCAGGGCTGGCAGGTATGGGGCTCACCTCACCACCTGGCAACCCAGATGGGGAGGAGAAGGCTCACTGGGCTTCTTGGGTCTGCATCCTTGCCGAATAGCCTTGGGGAGGTCACCTCCCCTGGCATCTGAGAAATGAGAATAACAATAATAATCACCCCATATAACAATAACATGGGGTTTAGAAGCAGGGACTCTGTAGCCAGGTGGCTTTGGTTTAAAGCCACATCCCCCTGGGTGACATTGAGCCTTAGTGGCCTCCTCTATAAAATAGTTTCTGCCTCATAGGATTGTTTTGAAGATGTTTAGAGCAGAGTCTGGCACATGATAAGCCCTGGATTAAATGTATATTGTTGTTGTTATTGTTGTTGTTTTTTCTTCACCCAGATTAAACCAACTTGAGTCAGCAACAGCACCCAAAATCTCCCTGCACACCTGGGTGCAGACAGCATGGGGGCTGCCCTCTCCTTGAATGGTGGTCCCGGACTCCCCACCAGAACTTCCCCTGCTGCTGCCTCTGAGGGCTGATATGGCTCCCTCCCTCCAGGAGCGGGCTCTGCACTGGGCCTGCTTCCTCCTAGCTCTTGCCTCCCATTGAGCATCTGTTGCAGGCACACTGACTGGACGGAAGGGGCAGCTGTCTCTCATGGGCTGCAAAGGACACTAGGAAATAAGTGGGCCCAGCAAAACTCAGGAATATTCCAGTCTGGGAAAGATATTTCAAAATGACGGGCAGTGATTTGCAGGCAGAGGTGGGGCACCAGCTGCCATCCTGCTCCTCAATAAACCCTGGCAGCACCGGCCAGACCTAGGCTTTAGAACGTGGCCATCCTTGGAATCATCTGGGACCTTTTTTGGAAACATCAACATCTACACTCGACTCCAGAACCATTAAACCTGAGTCTCCAGAGGGGTGCAGCTGAGCATGAATGGCTTCTGGAGTCCCCATTGACTATAAGGTGCTACCGAGCTTGGAAGCACCTTATTCAAACCTCTCTCTGTCCTCCTTGTGTCCTCCCCAAGGAGTGAAGGGTCTGTGAGAACAAGGGCATGTGCCCACCTGGACTCATGATGCCTCATTCCAGTTCCTGCAATTCCCTACAGTGGAAGGAAAAGGGCTCTAATAAATCTAGCAAATTCACTGTCTGAAAGTAACTCACAGGGTGATCTGATCATAAATTCCCAATTGGACAGGTCATGGGGAGTAGGCCTATCACTTCTTTAGTAACAGGCTTATCTTGTCCTTAAGCAAGCCTTGTCCATTGTTTCTGTGCATCTAGGTTAACACTCCTTTGCAATGCCTCTTTTTCAGACCCCTCAGAAGCATAACCTCCGTCAAGATAGCACATGAACTACCAAGCAAAATAGAGATAGAGTCGTAGATAGAGAGCAGGCAGACAGCTCTGGAGGGGAAGTGGGTTGGGCGGGGGGCATGGAGGGATTGAGCAAAAAGAAAAAAGAAAAAAAAGAGAATTCATGGATGTGGACAACAGTGTGGTGATTGTGGGGGAGGAGGGTAGAGGTGGAAGAGGGTATAGGAGGGATAAATGGTGATGGAAAAATAAAATAAAGCACATCATCTTGTTAACTACTCTGCAACTCAGTCCCCACCTTGCTTTTTCTCACCTCCATGTAGTCTTCCTTAGTTCCCTCGTAAATCCCAAATGCATAAAAGAAACTACAAACACTCATCGTGGGGAGTATTTGAGATCCTGCTCTCCAGCATATGTTGTCAGTTATAAAAATTCTCTACATGTTTGGACGTCACTTACGTTTCTTACATTGACACTGCTCAAACTGCCCTGAGCCCTGGGTCTATGTGGACCTCTTCCCTGTCCCTCCCCTCAGGAGTAGGCATCACCACTGTGGACACACCCCAGGCCTGAGGGGTGGCCAAAGGCAGCTGATGGCTAGTGGTGTGAATGGAGCTCAGACATGTGGGCACACAGTCAGTCCTTGGAAACTAGGTCTGGCCCTCTCTGGTCTGAACACCACTCACCTCTCCAGCCTCTTTATCCACACACACTCCTGTCCTTAACCCCCAGCATCCTACTCTTCAACCCAAAAAGAAGCTGATTATACACCAGGAACTTCCCCACCTCCCTGCCTTTCCACCCACCCTGGATGCTGTTCCACTTAGGGCAGAAACTACTTACCTCCCACAATTCATGTCAGAAACGTAACTATAGGAACTGTGCACAGACCCAGGACTGCCCAGCTGAGACTACATTTCCAGTCTCCCTGGAAGCCATTGAACAGGAGCAGAAGTGATGTAGCTTGCCCCTTCCCACTGGCTAAAGCGAGGGCCTGGTTGTGGACACGGAGCTTGAGTAGCCACCTAGTAGACTCCTGGGTGGAAGGATTCCCTGAGCCTCATGAAGCCATCATACCTCTCCTGGACCTTCACATGAAAGAGAAATAAGCTTTCAAATATGCTGAGCCATTGTCTTTTAGGGCCTCTTTGATATAGCAGCTTAAATTATACCTATTAACCTCCACCCCCCACTTCAGTTAGCTATCCACCCACTTCATTTAGCTATCTCAAAAGTTCTACTAAGCAGTTGTAGCACACATCTTGCACCCATCAGCACAAGAGCTCGGGTTCAGAACCCTCGGGAAGACTGGTGCAGTCTGCACCTGTGGCTTCCACACATCTGAGTCCCCTGCTGCAGCTACCAGCCTGAGTCTCCTCTGCAGAACCCTCTTCTCTCCCTTCTGGATCTATGTGGTTCCTTCAATGGAGCTTATCCTCCCTCTCCTCCTGGGTGTGGCCTGCTAGAGTATTCCAGGGAAGGGCTTGTGACTCAAGAGAGGGGACCTTTTTATTTAAGGCCCACTGTGGGTATGAGCCTGTGGCTTACAGGCTACCTCCAAGGGCAGGGGTGGGCAACCCCTGGCACGCGTGCCAAACATGGCACGCCAGTAACTTTTGCTGGCACTCGAAACCCTCTCTTATAATCTTCCATTTACAATTTTTTTCTTAATATCGACTTTTTTATTTTTCAGATAAATTCAGTGTATATGCATCTTAGATAAATAAATAATTTTACATAACAAGTTATCTTAAAGACCATAGACATGGATTGACGAGAGAGGGGAAGAGCAATTTCTATGCCTCTGCCTTAACTCTCCCTGCCTTCCTAGATCCGACCAGTGTTTTGGTTGCATCCACATACGCTTGTGAATCTTTGTTCTCAGTGATGAATTTTGTTAACTCTCATAATAGGAGTAGCCTGACGGATGAAAGTAGTAGCTCATGCATATCTCTGAAGGTCACAAAATATAAACCTGATGTAAAATCTCTATCATCAGTGATGCAGCAGCAAAAGTCCCACTGATAATATCAAATGGAGTCATAAAGTTTTCTGTCGGACTATCAGTGTACATGTATACATTAAAAAATAAATGTATTTTTCATCATCATATAATGTGTTTTTGTCTATCGAATGAATTTTATTATTTCTTCAAGGTTCTTCACATACGTACACCTTAAGAGATATCAAGTAAGCATAACATGTTCTCAAAAAATTAGGGTTGGCACGCAGAAGAATTTTGAGTCAGAGATTTTGCTGGTTTGGGCCACGCACTCACAAAAAGGTTGCCCACCCTTGTCCTAGGGAAACCTGCAGAGAATGAAGCCAGTTCAAAGGAAAGCAGAGCTGAGAAGAAGAGGAGGGGGAGGGGCAGGGGAGGGAAGGAGAGGGGAAGGAGGAGGGGCGAGATGGAAGGAGAGCTTTTTGATGACCTAACATTTAAGCACCTGATTATAGCTTGGCTGGAACCCTACCCCTAGATTTTTCAGTTACAAGGGCCAATAAATTCTCTACAGGTTTGGAGTTTTATTATTCACACCCGAGAGTCTTTGCTAATTTGTTTCATTGATGCAACATTACCTACCGAATCTGGAGTGGAGCCTGCACTTCCCAGGCCCTCTTTGGACACAGGTGAGCTATCAAGGATCAGCGCTTATGATGCCCAGACTCTCCCAAGAGTGTCTTGCCTTAAATAAATGGGACAACGATTGGGATGAAAAATAAACTCCTGTTTGTTAATGCCCAGCATTTTAATAGACACCCTACATTGATTAATCCATTTAATTCTAAAAAAAATCCTAGAGGTGCTAGATATTATTACTCCACTTCACAGACAAAGAAACTGAGGTTCAGTGACATAGAGGGCCCCAGTCCAGAGCAGTGTGACTGCAGAGTCTCCACGCTTTTCCCTGCCCTTGCAGAGGGCGGAATGGAGCTCACTGTAGGAGGCAGCGGGTTTACCATGCCCAGGGTTTGTGAACAGGGACTGGGTAACCCCCTGGCAGATGGAATGGGGTGTGTGGAGAGAGGGGATAGGGAGAAACATTACAATTTTTTTCTCACTGGGGTTTCTCTACACTTTCCCAAACTGTCTGCTTATTCCTGGAGAGCTGCCCGGGCTGATGCCTCCCATCTGGGAATGATTAGCTCCTACCTCCTATGGCCCAGCACATTCATGACTCACCCCCAGCCCAACCCTCGCCTGGTGTGATGAAATTTCTGGCACTTCAGAAAAGTTCTGGTCACCCTGGACAAGACTGGTCCCAGCCTTGCTGTTCAGTCCAGCTTTCCTGGCTTGTGGGGGGCGGGGGGACTGAGGGGTCCAGGGGTGCTGAGCTCAGGGGCTGGAACCTCACTAGAGGGCTGGAAAACTAGGCTGAAGGTTCTTAGAGACTGTTCCCTACTGGAGCAGCCCAGAGAGTGAAGGGATTAGCCTATGGCCACACAGTGAAACCCTAAGGAGCTGAAAGGGGCCCCAGGAGAGCAAAGGTAGCCCAGAGACAGGAAGCCTGGTTCCAGAAAGCCTCTTGCCCATTCTGAGCCTCAATTTTCCCATCTGTGAAATGGGAGGGGCTGACACTAATTTTATTTAATTGATTTATTTTTAAATCTTCACCTGAAGATATTTTCCCATTGATTTTTAGAACGAGTGGAAGGGAGGTGGAGAGACAGGAGGGAAACATCGATGTGAGACGTGTCAATTGGCTTCCTCCTGCATGCGCCCGGACTGGGACAGGGATCGAGCCTGCAACTGAGGCACATGCCTTTGACCCTTCAGTCCTCAGCCGACACTCTATCCACTGAGCCAAATTGGCCAGGGCTGACTCTGATTTTAATAAGTAAGTCAGGAAATACAAGAATAAATCTTTCAACACCAGCAAATCTACCTCCACAAGAGACTCTCTTCCCACCACTGTTGTCATATACATATATATGCACACATGAATGTATTTATGTATGCCCACAATCAAATTCTAATGAACATGTTTAATGCTACCTTTTTATGAGGTATATATTGGCCATTTTCTAAATCAAAACATATATCTACATACAACAGTCAATAGCTGTCCAGCATTTGACTGTCTGCTATAACCAGTTATTTCTCTGATCCTCCATTGATCATTTCCAATTTTCTTTAGTATAATAAATGATTTGAATATTTTTGGCCTTGGCAGGGTGGCTCAGTTGGTTGGAACATCATTCTATGCATCAGAAATTTGTGGGTTCGATCCCTGGTCAGGGCATGTCTGGGAGGCAATCGATCAGTTTATTTCTCATATCAATGTTTCCCTTTCTCTCTCTCTCCCTTCCTCTCTTTCTAAAATTAAAAAAATATCTATTTTTGAATCTATATTTTTGGGTACTTGTCTACCTCCAAGAAAAATGTAAGGGCAAAGGGCCTGTACACTTTTCAATACTTTTTAGCAAGGCCCCCCAAAAGTTGTACAAATCTCCTCCCATCAAGCATGGATGATGCCCTAGCTGGGTAGCTAAGTTGGTTATAGCATCATCCCCATACATCAAGGTTGCAGGTTCAATCCCTGATCAGGGCACATACAAGAATCAACCAATCCTATCTAATAAAGAGGGAATATGCTAAGTGACCCTCATGCTGTCGCAAAGATGGCGGCACCCACAGCCAATGAGGAGTGAATATGCTAATTGACTGCCCCACCCTCAAATATGGTGGCGCCCACAGCCACAATATGGCTGGAAAGGGAGGGCAGTTGTGGGCAATCAGGCCAGCAGGGAAGGGCAGTTAGGGGTGACCAGGTTGGCAGGGAGGGCAGTTAGGGGTGACCAGGCCAGCAGGGGGGGCAGATCGGGGGACCAAACCTGCAGGAGAGGGCAGTTGGGGGCAATCGGGCTGGCAGGGGAGCAGTTAGGCGTCAATCAGGCTAGTAGGGGAGTGATTTGGGGGTGATCAGCCTGGAAGGCAGAAGTGGTTAGGGGCAATCAGGCAGGCAGGCAGGCGAGCGGTTGGGAGCCAGCAGTCCCAGATTGTGAGAGCCAGCAGTCCCAGATTGTGAGAGGTATGTCCAACTGCCGGGGGTCGGACATCCCTGAGAGGTCCCAGATTGGAGAGGGTGCAGGCTGGGCTGAAGGACACCCCCCATGCATGAATTTTGTGCACCGGGCCTCTAGTCTATATATATAAAAGCCTAAGCGACCGTTATGGTGGAATGACTGGAACAACTGGTTGCTATGATATACACTGACCACCAGGGGACAGACAATCCATGCAGGAGCTGCCCCCTGGTGGTCAGTGCACTTCCACAGGGGGAGCGCTGCTCAGCCAGAAGCCGGGCTTATGCTGGTGAGTGCAGCTGCCACGGCGTTAGGAGCCTCTCCGTACACGGTGGCAGCACTACCGAGCAGCGGCAGCAGGTGCAGCAGGCCAGGATGAGTGAGAGGGGCACGGCGCCTGGCCCTGATTCGGGCTCCTTCCTGGCCTCCTGCCACTTGGTGCACTGCTACATCCCCCGAGGGGTCCCGGACTGAGAGAGGGATGTTCGACTGCCGGCTTAGGCCCGATCCCAGTGCATTCTCTGTAGAAGGCAGTCAGTCTGAATAACTCAGGGGCTCAGGGAAGCACCGGGAACTCAGGGTGAGCCTGCCTCCGCGCTTGACTCACCCACTCGATGGTGTTTGCAGGACCGACCGTGGTGGTCCAGCCTGTGCATGTGCAACAGCTGCTGAAGCTCAAGCAGCAGGCCGTGCAGCAGCAGAAGGCCATTCAGCCACAAGCCAGCAGGTGGACATCACCTGAGGGTTTCCCAGACTGCGAGAGGGCATAGGCTGGGCTGAGGGATCCTCCTCCCCAGTGCATGAATTTTGTGCACCAGGCCTCTAGTAAATGCATAAATAAGTGGAACAACAAATCTCTCCCCTCTCTCTCTCTTCGTCTCTCTCTCTCCCCTTACCCTCCTTCCTCTCTCTCTCTAAAATCAATGATTTTTTTAAAAAAGCATGGGGAGGGTATCTTTCACACATATTGGCCACACCACCAAGTACACCAGGCACCATCAGCCTTCCTAGTTGAGGTCAACCTGTTAGGTGAAGATGGTGTCCATTATTTGAAGTTAAATGTCTCTTTAAATGTTGATTAGACATATGTGTTTCTCCTGAGAACTCAGTGTGCATGATCTTCATTCATTTTTACTAGTGAGGTATTCATCTTTCTTTAATAAGTTTAAGAAATTCTTTGTGTAGTAGAAGTGCTGGCTTTTTGTCTGCTAAATACATGCTGCAGTCGCTATAAGAAGCATCCAAACCTTCAGATGCCTCTGTTTTAACTTTGGTTTTGTATTTATTTACATATAGAACTTATAAAATTTGATGTAGAAAAACTTATCAGTATTTATTTTTGTGCTTAGATTCTTCCCCATTCTAAGATAGACTTAGTAACCTACATATATATTTTTCCAGTTCCTTTTTTATTCATTCACTCATCCATCCTTCATTTATTGTTGCCTTTGAATCCAATCCCAAGGCCTCTGGCTACCCCATCCCACATAGCTGGTGGTTGGGTCCTGTATGTGGCAGGCTTTTACAGTGATTTCTGGAAGCTTACCCTTCTAGGAAAGTGGGGGGAGAATGGGCAGGTACACATCTCTGTTTAAATAACAAACATTGGCTTCTAAGGCTCCAAATAGTCTCTAGGTATGAGACAAGGTTCTACCCAGCCAGTCCTTGAGCATTGAGAATTTTAGGATAATACTGATTCCGGTGGCATGAGAATGCATCGCTCAGATCTGCTCCAAGCGGCGTGGGTGATTGTCCTCCCCTCTAGATCTGCCACCTTAAGCTCGGTATCCCCCACAACCCGGCACTCCCCATCAAGAACAGAGCACAGTGGTTGCTGTCACCATAACAAGCATCCAAACCTGCAGAGAATTCTTATGAGTTTACTAGTGGCCCAGTGCACAAAATTCATGCACATGACAAGGGATTAATTAGAGGAAATATTTTAATATTGCTATTTGCCCTTTCTCAATAATAGAAGTGTCAGATATGAAAGAGAATTAGTAAAATGTATATGAAAATCTTCCTCTTGTCAGAGTCTGGGGCATGCTGCGGGACCCAGAGTCAAGTCCTCACACACCCACGGTGCCTCAAAATCACACGAGACCCAGACCCAGCCAGCCCCACCCTTGTCAAGCCCTGCCAGGCAGGGGGCGTGGCCTCAGGTCCCCCGGGCCGGGATGGGGGGTGTGCCTTGAGGTCTTCTGTCATGCCCTGCTTGGCAGGGGGTGCAGCCTCAGGTCGTCTGGCCTGGCACCAGGGGTGGGGGGTGCAGATCAGTTCCCCCGTCAAGCCCTGCCAGGCAGAGGGTGTGCCCTGAAGTTTCCTGTCAAACCCCACCATGCAGGGTATGGCCTGAGGTCCCCTGGCCTGGTGCCGGGACATGGGGCATGGCCTGAGGTACCCCGGCCCAGTGCCACACAGTCTCAGGTCCCTGTTGATTGCTAGTTAAGGCTCATTATGGGACCTCGGCATCCGCTGTGGGCACAGCCATCTTGACCATTATGGCGTGGTGGTCAATTTGCATATTCCCCCTTTATTAGATAAGCTTTGCACTAAACTGATGACGTATGCTGGGAAGCCAGACCTCAAACACTTCTGAGAATAACAGCTTTGCAGCTTCTTTTATGTGTTTGGAATTAAGAAGGAACCTAAGGAAGTTGCATGAGAGTGGGAGAAAGCAGCAGAAAGAGCCCAGGTCTCCTGCCCAGATGAAGCCAGAGCCAGAACTCAGCTCTGGGTGGGAGCCCAGCACCTTTCATTCCAGGACAACTTCATGTGCTGAGAGAAAAGTCTTCACACAGACAGGCGACTCCCTTCTTGAGTGCTGGCCCTGCCCTCTGCGCCCCTAACTGTCCTGCTCCTCCCCAGTCAGGGCCTCAGGCTGTTATTTTCCAGACCGGCCCACCCCAGCTCCCCCTGTGCCCTGGGGCCAACTCAGCCTGTCACTCTCCCAGTGCTGAGCACAGGGCCTCAGGGCAGTCTGCAGTCCAGAGAGAAGCTTCACCTTCTACATTCCAACCTTAACCTCAGGTAACCTGACCCCAGTTGGTGGTAGTTATTGGGGTGATTGTGTTGAAGTGTCAACACACACTGGCTTTAGGGCTCCTCAGTTGCCCAGCCAAACACGCAGAGCTGCTTCCCTGTGCTAACCCAACTGGGTATGGGAACTAGTGGGCAGGCAGGCCCATCTGTCTTGGGCATCGGCACTGAGTTGCCCTCTGGTTTCCTTCCAGCCCATCCAGCTCTCCCTGGAGTCTGCCTCAGCCTCTTCTTCCTTCGAGCCTCCTCACCAAAGCCCTGCTAGAGGCATCTGGTGGGAAACCCACTCCTTCGCAGCACACCAGTGAGGAGGGTCCTTATCCTACATTGCCATTTGTTCAGCCCCAGTCTTCTGACATGCTCAGACTATAGGTGCAGTCCAGGCTCCGCACTCCTGATCTCCACTCACCTGAGCCCTGTTGGAACATGACCTCAGTGCCCGTCCATCCATCCACCCATCCATGCAGAGGCGATGCAGCTACAAGCACAGACTCTGGAGCCAAGAGGCCTGGATCTGCATAATAACCACATGGCCTGAGGGAAGTCCCTTCTCTGTGTCTCTGTTCCCAGCTATAAAACAACTGCCAACCTCAGCATGCAATTGTGAGGCTAAGTGAGCTAATGTATGGAAAGTGCTAGGGGAGGGGCTTGTACAGGGTAAGTGCTCAAGGACTATTAGCTAATATTACTCACTCAGCAACTCTTTCCTGGGCATTCAGTCTGTGCCAGGCACTGGGCATCCCACTGGGGGTCCAGCAGGAGGGCAGAGTCACCCCTGCCCACATGGAGCCCACACTCTAACAAAAGACAGATACAAATTGAAAGCCAAAAGTAAGAACTGCCCTAAAGAGAAGGTGCAGGGGAGGCAATGTGGTGCAGTGGAGGCTGGAGCCAGAATACCTGAGTTCTAACTGAGTCCCAACCTCTCTGGGCCTTGTTTCCTCCTCTATAAATAGGGATAATAGTGCCTATCTCATTGAGTTTCATGAGGAATCCTATATAATAAAAGGCTAATATGTAAATTGTCCCCTTGGGAGTTCAACCAGGAGACCAGGAGTTCGATTGCTCACTATGCCGTGCGCTGACCACCAGGAACATGGCAGGTGACCAGCGGTGGTGGCAGCAAGGGAAGGAGGAGGTGGGGAGGCCGGGGGTGGGGAACCTGATCAGCTGCTGGAGACCAATTCCAGCATGACAGCAGGGCTGCATCTGGGAATGGCTGAAGGCATTTTCTCAAACCTGAAAAGGGATTATTGCTTGGCTGCCAGACAGCTAAAAGGGCATCTTAATCTACATGTTATTGCCTCCTACTGGCCAAACACCTGAACAACCATAGGCTAATTCCCCCATTCTGACAATGAACTCTGTACTGAAACCCTGACCCTTTGAAGTGTATATCTCTGCCTTGCCTCAGGACAAATTGTGTTAATAAAAAGCATGGAGTCCTGGGATGAGGAGACCTGAGAATTTAGATCTTGGATCTTAGCTCCTTTAGCTAAGCTCCTCTGACCCCCAAATGCTTTTCAAAATTATATTTCGTCTCTGGACTCTTACTTAAAATCTACGCACAGCCTTCTCCAGATTCCTGAATCCTTCTTGATGTTGGGACAAGAACCCCGACAATCGGCCCTGATTGCTGGCCAGGCCTAAGCACCCTACCTGTGCACAAATTCTGTACATCAGGCCTCTAGTAAATGAATAACAGGTGGGAAGGAATTTTGCAGGGCCTGACAGACACAGTAAGTTCTCAAGGAACATAATTTAATGATATAGAAGCTAAGGAGTCCCTTGAAGGAAAGGTTGAGGGAGGACTTGAGGGTCCCAGTGGGCTGCAGGAGAATTTAGTGTTTATTCTGAGAGCTATGGGAAGGTATGGTAGGATTTTAAGGAGGAGCTGGGACTAGAGTCCAGGGAGAGCTGATGGAATCCCAACAGGGTAGCTGCATGGAGAAGTGATAGAACTGGAGAGATACTGGGTAGAGAGACTATGCAGACTGGTGTGATGTTGGGAGCCAGGGAGAGGGAGAGCCAGATAACTCCCTGGTTTCTGGCTCAGGAGGCGTTATTGATGAGTTGGGAAGGGGAGTGGGTTTGGCCTTTCAGTAAACTTGACTCAAAGAGGCTTAAGCCAAAAAAGGGGACATATTGAATTCCATAATGAAAGAGTAAAGACGAGAAGTGGATCTAGGTGCTCAAACGTCTCCAGAAACAAGTTCCTCCCTCCTGTCCCTCAACACTCCTCCCCACGCCTCCATTTTCCATCTAAAGCACTTCTCTGGTGGCCAAAATTCCCAGCAGCTCCAGCCCACAACCCTCAAATCCAGGCAGAAGGAAGCAGTAGTCCACTGAGTTTCAGGTTATCTCAGATTGGAAGGTTTTAAGACAGATGGCCAGGCCTGAACCCTTGCAGCTAGGTTATCTGCTCTCCAAAAAGCTCTAGGAGGGCAGGGTGAACCTCTAAATGGAAATGGGGTTGTTGCCAGATGCTACAGAGGAATCCGTGAATGTACCCAATAGGGCGAGTGAGTTTGCATCCCTGGGTTAGAAGTCAATTTCTTCTACACCAGATTCAGACACTGTCAGATAATAGCACCCATTTTTAAAACAAGTTCTCTGTGAAATCCCCAATAGGCACGTGGTGACATCATGATGCTTGCCAGTGATTGGCTCAGTCTGTCCAATGAGATGCCCAGCTCTCACATTGTCATTGACTCACAGAGGCCAGGCAAACAAACACGGGTCTGATGGGAAAGTGTTGCCTGGGGTTGGTGACTAATAATACAACAATGAGGTTACACCCATTACAAAAATGTTAAGCCAGAGAGAATGTGACAGGAGCCCAGTGGCTGATTCCAGTTATGTGAAAATACCAGAAAGAGGGTCTGTGAAAGGCAGAGGCTGCCAGATCGAGGAATCCTGGGTTTTCTTAAAAGCATGACCACCTCTGTATGCATCCCCAAAGTGTTCATTAGTTTGGGCTGTTTTGAAGTTGATATAAACAGACATTGTCTAGTTATTCCTATTGCATTGAGAACACCCATGTCAGTCCCAGCAGCTGCTCTTACCTCTCTAGCACATATAATGGTCCACTAACTGACACATCGATGGATTCACTTGTCTGTGGATATTTAGTTTGCTTTCTGGTTTTCTCTATTGCAAATAATGCTGCTATAACTATCCTTGTACCAGTCTTCCAGTGACATTTGTATTAGCCTTCCGGCCATCCAGGAGCCAGAGTGCTGAGTCATGGGGTGTGCATGTGTTCAAGTTGATCAGCTCATGTAAACTGTTATTTCAAAGTGTTTGCGCCAGTGTGCGCTCCCTCTGGTTGCTGGTGAGGCTGCACCTCCTGGCTAATTCTTGTTAACGTACCTCGGAGATGTGAAATGGTGTCTCGGTGTGGTTTCAATTCGTATGTCCCTTGTCACTGAGGATAAGATGGACATATGTTTATCAGACATCTGCATTTCGTCTTTCGCGAAATTTCTGGGCATGTCTTTTACCCCTTGTTGTTCTCTTCAAAATCACTGAGCACAGTCAGGCCATGTGACTCTGCCTGTAAGCCCTTTCATGGCTCCCTAGGCGCCTCAAAGCAAAGCCCACGCCCAGCGGCCTGGCCAGCAAGGCCTTACAGTGGTTTGGCTCTGGTCTGTATCTCCACTCTCAATAGAAGCATTTCCTGAATCCCTCCTCTCATGTTCTCTCCTCCCCTCAGCTCCTACAGAACTTCCTCCACTTCTTTGCCCACATCCTACTCTGTGCCACCTTATAGCTCCTGCTTGTGCTGTGGCACCTGCCAGCAAAACCCTACTTCTCCCCACTGACCCTTGCCTGGCTGCTTGTTTCTTAGTCTTGCTTAGATCTTGGCTAAAACATCACTTCCTCCAGGGAGACCTCCTGGCTTCTCCCCACCCAGACTGCGTGGCCACAGTGCCTGTACACTCTGTCTCAGGGCACTGCTCCTGTGCCATATTGTTACCAGGCTCATCAGCCTTTGCCACTGGACAGTAAAGTCCATGAGGGCCAAGACCGTGACCATTTTGCTCACATTTATATTCCTTTAACTAAGAATGTGGCTACACAGTTAGAAGGGTGGGAAGACAAAGAGATGGACAAGGCAGTGAGGGGCTGTTGAAGCACTCACTGTGCTTTCTGGGATCACCTCCAAATAAACTCTTTGCACCAACACAGACTGTGGGAGGGACTGGGGACCACTATGAGCCCATATTAGAGTGGAGGAAGGGGAACACTGCATTGGGAGCCAGGGAGCTGGGTTCTAGTCCTTCCTCTACTGCTGGCAGGCTAAGATCTCTCCGTAAGTGTCTTGTCTTCTCTGCCCATCTAACGGAGGGGGGGCCTGGCCTTCTTTCCATCACAGAGAGTGCCCTGTCAGGCCAGCCCAGGGAGCAGGCAGACCCCTAACCAGACAAAGGGGCCTTGTTCCCGGAGCTCTTTCATGGAAACTCCTTCTGCAGCAGCTTGGCTCTAACTGAACAAAGCAATATGCCAACATGTAGGAAGAGGAGCGGTGGACAGGCAGCACCACAGCACCCCTCTCACTGTCCAGACCCCACCCAAATGCCAGATGCCAGGATCTCACTCTGAAGAATTCTCCCCTACTGTCCCTGGCCCCACCCCCAGCGGCACCAGGCCTTCCTCTGAGTGTCTCATGGAGCTGAGGAGCCAGTTGAGGCATGTTCCCTTTTTGCCTCATGCAATACTCAGTTACCCTCCAGGCGAGTGTTTCCCCAGGTCATTTCAACAGATGAGGAGCTTGAGAGGCTTGGAGGACATGGCCATAAGCCAGCAGGATCAGTGGCCGGTCCACACAAGGGCAGCCTGCCTCCATGAGTGCACTGCCTGGAGCCTCCTCTGGGACCACGCCACAGCACTTCCAGAGAACTCAGGAGCGGGGATGGGGGTTCTCTCTTCACCAAATCTCACACTGGCCTTCCCATGAGAAAATAAGGCTCAGAGCAACCTGCCCTCAGCAAATCAGAAAATGGGCAGGGGCAGATGTCATCACCTGGCCTGCGGGACAGCTTCGGGGAAGGAGCAGGCCTCACCCCACCACCACTTTGGAAATCTGTTGAGCATGTCCCCCTGGCTCTCCACCCCGGCGTGCCAGCAGCAGCAGATCTCCTGTGGAGAGTCCTGGCTCATTCCCCATCCTGCCACCTGCAAGTTGTGTGCCATTGGGCAAGAGGCTCACCTTTGAAGCTATCTGTGAAGTGTGCCCAAGGCCGCTAGGGAGGACAGAGGACCTGGTGCATGTGAACAACCAACATGCCCCTAGATTTGTAGAAGGAAAAAGATGGAAATATTGTGGGCAAGGAAGTGAAGCAACTGTAATTCTTGTCCACTCCTGGTAGAAGTTTCATTTTAGAAAACTGTGGGATGAAACTGACTAAAGCTGAACACATGCTCACACGAGGACCAGAAATCCCACTCCTAAATTTCTGCTCAGGAGAAGAGCACGTGTCCTCCAGGATCTGGACACGTTGGTCGCCTGCAGCATTGCTCCTAATTCCCACACTGGGCACCACCTAAAAGTTCTTGTGCAGCGGGAGGGAGAGGATGTCATGGATTATCCACACTGCTGAGCACTGTATAGCAGTGAAAACAAAAACTTTATGGCCACACGGATATAGTTCACAAGCACAACCACATGGATATAGCTCACAAATTCAACTCTGAGCCAAAGGAATCAGGTGCAAAAGATTGCACACATGTGAGTCCATTTTTTAAAAGTTCTAGAACAGTCAAAACTAATCTGTGCTTTTATTTATTTTATTTTTTAAGTCCTCCAGTGGTGACTCAGTGAACATACCCTTTCCCCGCCTCACCCTCTCACTGTGCTTTCTTCCAAATAAACTCTTTGCATCCGAATCCTTGCCCTAGGTCAACTTTTGTGTCCCTAAATGTCTGGACAAGAGGAAAGAAGGGGGGATTGTCCTTATCTGGGAACTAAGAGGCCAGGAAGCTAATTCAGATCTAATCAAAACACTCCTTGCCCAAGACCACAGCAGCAGAGAACCATGCTTTGGCAGGAACTGGGCACATAAGAAGGGGTTCCAGGTCAGGGCCTCTGCAGAGAGGCCTCTCCTGGAAGAATTGCACGTGCCTACAAACTGGTGGGATGGAGGCCACACCAGGACACTGCTGGTATTGATGGCATGTCAGTGCAGCCCAGAAGGCTATAAAGACTGACTATGAGAGCACAATAGAGTCATATGCTGGCCTCCTCCAAGCAACCTCCTGCCTCCCCATACTGGATGCAACAGAGGCACAGAGAGTAGGGAAAGACAGATTACACTGCCTTCACCCAGCCCCTGGACCATGGACCACATCCAACCTGGGGAGGGAAGGGGAGAGAATTCATAGTCCACAGTGGCCCAAACACTGGGATTTGCGAAAGATGGCCACCAGGGAAAGTGGGGTCCACAGGACTGAGGAACAGTACCAACAGGAGACGAAAATCCTTTCCCCTTCGTCCTCCCAGAAAGTCCAGGCTGCTCAATAAACTGGTGGCACTTGAATTGGGCGGTTGTGCTGCATAAAGAAAGAGCAGAGGTTTGTGGGGAAAGGCTTAGCCCCATCCTCCCCTGCAGGGCCCCTCCCCCCCCCTGCCATGCAGAATGAGGGTGTCTCTTACCCACTCTGTGTCTTTGCCAGCAGGCATCAATCTCATACACCATGAATGGTGCCTCCAGGTCCCCCCAGGCTGCACAGATGGCTTCATGCCTCACCAGGGCCCAGAAAGCTCTGCCCCCAGCCCAGGCCCCCTTAGATGGCTGAGATGGTGAGCACAGCCAGGGTATGGGGTGTAGGTGGGCTGAGAAATAGAACATTTCTCCCAATGTTTTCCCTATGAAGAAGGAAAAGCATAGTCCAATCTCATCCAGAGACACAGATGCAAACTTCCTAAACAAATAGGAAGAAACCAAACCCAGCCATCTCTAAAAGGCAATGCACCACATGCAAATACGGTTTATCCAGGAATGCCCATTTGGCTTAATCCTGGACAAACACATCATCTGGTTCACATATTAACAAGTAAATGGAGAAAAACCATTCAATCATCTCAATCAGAACAGAAAAAAGATGTGTCTGGTAAAGCCAACATCTCACAAACTGGGAGTGGGAAGGAACTTAATCTGATAAAGTATGTATCTATACTAATAAAAAGGTAATATGCTAATTAGACCGGACATCTTTCAGACATACTTCCGGACAAAGCCATGGTGGCAGGGGCCGAGGCAGAGGCGGTTAGGGGTGATCAGGCAGGCAGGGGAGCAGTTAGGGGGCAATCAGGTAGGCAGGCAGGTGAGCAGTTAGGAGCCAGCAGTCCCGGGCTGTGAGAGGTATGTCTGACTGCTGGTTTAGGCCCGAGGGGCTCCGGATTGGAGAGGGTGCAGGCTGGGCTGAGGGACCACCACCCACCCCCCATGCACAAATTCGTGCACCAGTCCTCTAGTATGTATATAAATTCCCTTTCTACAGATGACTGAAGGTGAGTTAGAGATGCAAGTCTCATTTCAATACCAATTCCTTCTTTCAGACTAGGGTCCCTCATACCTCCCACGCCAGAGGTCATAGAATAACACAGCGTCACTGCCCTCCTGGAACTGACCGTGCCAAACCATCATCTTGTTGCCAAGGTAGCTTTCCTGGAGGTTGGAGAGAAGGCAGGATTGGCCCTGGCACTACCACACCAGCCTCAACAGCTTGCCTTTCCCTTCCCTATGTGAACAACTTTGCAACTTTTAAAAAAATGTTCAATTATGGTTGACAGTCAATATTATATTATACTAGAGGCCCGGTGCATGAAATTCGTGCATGGGGGAGGGGTGTCCCTCAGCCCATCCTGCACCTTCTCCAATCTGGGACCCCTCAGGGGATGTCTGACTTCCAGTTTAGGCCTGATCCCAGGGACATCCCTCTTGCAATCTGGGACTGCTGGCTCCTAACCACTCACACGCTTGCCTGCCTGATCACCTCTAACCACTTTGCCTGCTGGCCTGCTCCTCCCCAACTGCCCCCCCACTGGCCTGATCACCCCCAACTGTGCCCCTGCCAGCCTGCTTGCCCCCAACTGCACCCCCTGCTAGCCTGCTCACCCCCAACTGCACCCCCTGCCAGCCTGCTCACCCCCAACTGCACCCCCTGCCAGCCTGCTCGCCCCTAACTGCACCCCCTTCTGGCCTGCTTGCCTCCAACTGCCCCCCCCCACCAGCCTGCTCTACCCCAACTGCCCCCCCCCCCGCTGGCCTGCTTGCCCCCAACTCACCCAACTGCCCCCCTGCCAGCCTGCTCACCCCCAACTGTCCCTTCCCCTGCAACCCCCCGCTGGCCTGATCACCCCTAACCACCTCTGCCTTGGTCCTGCCACCATGGCTTTGTCCGGAAGGATGTCTGGAAGGTCTCCCAGTCTAATTAGCATATTACCCTTTTATTAGTATAGATTAGTTTCAAGTTTACAGCATAGTGGTTAGACATTTCCATAATTTACAAAGCGATTCCTCTGGTAAGTCTGTACCACCTAACACCACACCATAGTTATTACAATAATGCTGACAATATTCTCTATGCTGCACTTTACATCCCTGTGACTGTTTTGTAACTACCAATTTGTGCTTTTTCACCCAGCCTCCCACACCTCCTCCCATTTGGCAACTCTCATTTTGTTCTCTGCATCTATGAACCTGTTTATTTTTTGTTTGTTGGTTTATTTTATCCTTTAGATTCCGTATATAAGTGAAATGATATATTTGTCTTTCTCTGTGTGACTTATTTCACTTAGAGAAATACCTTCTAGGTCCATCAATGTTGCATAAATGTAAAGATTTAATTCTTTTAATGGTTGAGTAATATTTTATTGTTTATATGTACCACCTATCCTTTATCCAATCATCTATGGTTGAGCTTGGCTATTATAAATAATGCTGCAGTGAACATAAGGGTATATATATCTTTTTAATTAATATTTTGGATTTCTTTGGATAAATACCCAGAAATGGAATTGCTGGGTCATATGGTAATTCTATTTTTAAGTTTTTGAGTAACCTCCATACTGTTTTCCATCGTGGCTGCACCAATTTACAATTCCACCAACACTTGTTTGTTGATTTATTGATAGTAGCCATTCTGACAGGCCTGAGGTGGTATCTCATTGTGGCTTTAATTTGCATCTCTCTGATGATCAGTGATGTTGAGCATCTTTTCATATGTCTACTGACCATCTGTATGTACTTTTTGGAGAAATGTCTATTCAGGTCCTCTGCCCATTTTTTAAAGCAGATTGCTTTTGTGGTGTGCAGCTGTATGAGTTCTTTATAAATTTTGGATATTATCCCCTTATAGGAAGTATCATTGGCAAATATCTTCTTCCAGTTGGTAGGTTGTCTTTTCATTTTGTTGATGGCTTCCTTTACTCTACAAAAACTTTTTAGTTTCATACAGTCCTGTTTATTTATTTTTTCTTTTGTTTCCCTTGCCTAAGGAGATATATCAGAAAAAATATTGCTAAGAGAAATGTCAGAGAGTTTACTGCCTATGTTTTCTTCTTGGAGTTTTATGGGTTTGGGTCTTACATTTAAGTCTTTAATTCATTTGAGTTTATTCTTGTGTGTGGTGGGAGAAGATGGTGTAATTTCTTTTTTGTTGTTGCTGCATGTATCTGTCCAGTTTTCCTAACATTCTTTATTGTCTTTACTCCATTGTATATTCTTCCCTCCTTTATCATAGATTAATTAACCATAAAGAGGTGGATTTATTTCTGAGCTCTGTATTCTGTTCCATTGATTTATGTATCTGTTTTTATGCCAGGACCATGCTGTTTTTGTTTGTTTGTTTTTTCTGGAGTTTTGTTTTGTTATTTCATTTGGGACATGTTTCTTTATCACCTCATTTTGGCTGCCTCCCTGTGTTTGTTTCTATGTATTAGATAGAGCTGTTTTGATTCCCTGCCTTGGTAAAGTGGCCTAATGCAGTAGGTGTCCTGTGGGGCCCTGCACCACAGCTTCCCTGGCCACTGAGCCAGACACTCCAGGAGTGTTCTTGTCTGGGTTGTGTGTGCCTTCCTCTTGTAGTTGAGCCTTGATTGCTGTGGCACATTACTGGGTGGGGTTGACCCACAGACTGACTGTCTGTGAGGTTTGGCCAGGAACACAGCATACGAGCTACCACTGTGCAGGGGCTGACCCCCATGGAGCAAGATTCACTCCTAGTGGGCTGTGGTGCCTGCGGACATCTCTCTATAGGTGACCAGGTGTGCCGCTTGTGGAGTTCATCAGGTGGTGCTCTGTTGTGGTGTGAAGCTGGCTGGCAGATCTGTTGGTTCTGGGACTTCTTAGGAGAGGCTTCTATGTAGGCCAAGGTCAGCCGCTCTCTGTGAGTGGCTGGGCTACCTGGTAGTAGCTACAAAGTGAACTGTAGTTGTTAGCTCCCTGCTCTGGGTCTGGAGGCATGTGGGAAAGGCCACCCTGCAAGCCAAGGCTGGCTGTCACTAGTAGCAGGCCTGGGGCCACTCAGGAGAAGGCACAGGGACCCTGAGGCCTGCCATCACCTGTGGGCTTCCCATAAGCCTCAGTGCAGAAAGAGCCTGGGTTGTCATGTGAGTTGGTTGGGGCAGGATCTCAGGGAAGCACCAGGGTGGGGCAAAGTGGCAGCTGTCCCTCCAGCCCTCACCCAGAAGCCACCAACTCAGTTTCTCCCTATATATCTCTGGGCTCCAGAGCCCGAGCCCAGGGTGAGTGCCTGCAAGTGCCAGTATGTGTGTGGGCCCTTTAAGAAAACTCCTGTTCTCTTTTTTTTTTTTCTTTTAAAAAACATATATTTTTATTGATTTTTTAAAGAGAGAAGAAGGGAGCGGGAGAGTAAAAGAGAAACATTGATTGACTGCTTTCCGCATGCCCCCCACCAGGAATGGAGCCCATACCCAAGCATATGGCAAAACTACCTAGATGGATCTCCAGGAATCGAACTAGCAACCTTTTCCTGAGCCACACCGGCCAGGGCGAGGATGCCTGATTTTCCAGTAGCTTTCCATCTCCCCTGGATGGGCGAGAACCCACTGATGTCATGTGGGCTCCTTTTCCTGGCACTGGAACCTCGGGCTGTGGAGTCCAGTTGTGGGGCAGGGATTCCTCTACCCTCAGGGAGGACCTCTGCCACTGAGGTATCCCTCCCGTTTCTCAACGGCCACTTGTGGGTTGGGGCCAGTCCATTTTGCATTTCCACCTGTCCTGCAAGTCCTGATGTGGCTTCTGTATTTCCTTAGTTATAGGACTTTAATTCAGCCAGTCTTCAGGTTGATTGTTCTATAATTTATTGTAATTTTGATGTGGTCACCGGACAAGGTGAGCACAGTGTTCACCTACTCTGCCATCTTGACTGCAAACCTTGGTTTAATGGATCAGAGATTTCTTAGAAGAAGTGACATTTAAGCTTATAAAGAAAGATGTGATTAACGACCATGACATGAGGAGATCCATCTAGGTAGTTTTGCCATAAGCATCTTTTTCCAACTTCTTTAAAAAATTATAGTACACGTAAAAAATTCATATAACAGAATTTACCATGTTAGCCATTTGTAACATGCTCAGTGGCATTCAGTGCATCCACAATGCTGTACAACCATCACACCATCATCTACAGAACTTTTTCATCTTTCTAAACTGAAACTTTGCCCCCATTAAACAACCACCCCCTTTTCCCCTTTCCAGCCCCTGCACCACTCTCTCTGTGAGCTGGCTTCTCTAGGGCCTACCTCATATGAGTGGGATCATCCAGTATCTGTCCTATTGTGACAGGCTTATTTCACTGAGCAAAATGTCCTCAAGTTTCATCCACATGGTAGCAGGTGTTCGAATTTCCTTTCTTTTTAAGGTTGAATAATATTCCGTTGTATGGATAGACCACATTTTGTTTATCTAGGCATGTGTGGATGGACTCTTACGTTCTTTCCACCCTTTGGCTGTTGTGAATGGTGCTGCTATGAACATGGGTGTGCAAATATCTGTCTAAAAACCTGCTTGCAGTTATTTTGGGTATTCATATCATTCCTACTTTGTGCATAAAGAAACTGCCCCAAACCCTAGGGTTTCAAGCCTTGTACCTCCCAGCTCAGATGCTGGGATGGAGGAGTAGACTTGCTAAAGAACTAAGGCATGCATTCAAGCAGAGGAGAACCTGGGGTGGGCAGGGGAGGCAGAGGAGATGCATATGTTGGCATTATCCACATATGTCATCTCAGCTAATCCTCACAGCAACCAAGATCTGGGCCACAGATGCATTTGCTAATCCAGGATAGTTTTTAAAAATCAGGATATTCCAAAATTTCTATTTCTGATTTCTGTTGAAAAGTCAAAGAGTCTACTTTGGTTTGTGTTCTGATAGCTGGAGCCAAGTGGCACCCTTGGCATCCTTAGCCTCCTTAGACAGAGCCTGGGCTCTCTAGGTGTCCACAGTTTTCTACAGCCCTTCCCTCCTGGCCTCCATAAGCACTTGAGTTTGTAAGCCCTTAGCTAGGAATGAATCATCCCATTTTACAACTGAGGAAAGTAAGGCAGAGAGGTTAAGTAAGTAGCTAAGCCCCAACTTAAATCCAAGACTCTTGAACTACATAACAGACACTGAATGGAAATTTGACTGTGTGGGTAGGGCTACATGCTTCAAGAGAAATGTAACAACTCATTCAAACACCACATCTCCATCCCCTTTGCTCTCAGGACCCCATCACTGTCTGCCCAGCCCCACATGCAGCCCATTGCCAATGGAAGGGCTGTGACCCTTTTGCTTGTCTCCCCATTCTTCTATCCTGCCATCTCTTCCCTCATTCACCCTCGGCTGCCCTCATTTTGTCCTGCCACTGCCAGGCGCCCCTGCAATTTGCCCAGACACTAGCTGCAGGAAGGCTCTTCTGGAAACATGCATCTGCTGGTGGTACTCCCCTGCCTACACACCCTCCTCAGCCCCAGTGCCTTCAGAATGAGGTCTGAATGTATCAGCCTGGTCTTCAAGACCCCTAAGAACCAGCACAGCTGTCCCCTGCTCCCCTGCCTCATCTCCCACACATCTGCCTCCAGCCAGACTGAGCTGATGGGCACAATACAACATTCACACCTCTGTGCCTTTGCAGAGGCTGGTTCCTCTGCCTCAATGCCCTTCCCTAACTTTTTCTCCTAATTCACTTCTACTCACGCTCCAGAACATGGCTCAAGCATCGGCCTTGCCCCTGTGCTTCCACCATTACACCGTATGTTCCTATTGTACTTCTCTCGTCAGACTGAGACCACATCTAAGTCATGTCTGAGCCCCCACACCCAGACTAGGGAGGGCCTGGCACAAAGTGGTTAAAATAACTAAATGGATGGAGGAAAAGATGGAAGGGAGAAAGGAGAGGGGAACGGGTGGGAAGATGAAGGGATGAATCAAGGGAGAAGTAGACAGGTGGGTGGATGGGGAAGCATAGATGGAGGGAGGGGGGAAAGAGGGAGGAACAAAGAGTTGGATACTAAGAGAAATGGAGGGATGGAAAGATGGGTGGATGGGTGGAAGGAGGGAAGGGTGGAGGGACTGGTGGAGAGAGGGGTGGGATGGGCTGGATCTCCTTACCCCACTGTGTGCCAAGGCTCTCAGAGAGGTGTGGGGGTCTTTATTTGCCCTGTGAGTCCTCCAAGGAGCCCAGCAAAAGGAGTTCAGTAAACTAACAATGACCAAATCCGGAATGCGTTGGAAGTGGTGTTTAGGCTGAGGAATGGGGCCATTGGGTGCAATGGATAGGGCAGTCCTGATAATGGTGCCAGGGCCAAGGCAGGGGGGGGGGCTTTAGTGAGATTCTAAACCACTATGATGGAGGCAGAACTAGCTGGGCTTGGTGACCAGGGCATCACAGAGAAGAAGAGGGGTTCATGTCCCTGTAGTGAGGAACAGTGGTGACCCAGAATTGGATGTGCTGAGAATGAGGCCACCCACTGGGGAGCTGTCCAGGGGCAGGGCCAGAGCTCAGGAGAGGGCTCTTGACCAGAGCCAGGCCTGCAGTTTCTAACAAGAGACCAGCTAGATGAGCATGTGGGATTGAGAGAAATTTCCAGAAAATCTTGGTGGAAAAAGCAAAAGATGGAAGCAGAGCCTTGGGAACAGGAGAGGAAAGCCAACCAGGAAGAAACAGAAGGGAGAGGTTGGAGGGAAGCTCCAGAGAAACCCAGTCCCCAGCGGGCAGTAGAGAGGGCACATGGTGGGTAGGATGTGTTCCCTGTCCTTAGTCACCCTCTTCCATTCTGTCCGGACCTTGGAGTCAGACAAATGCTTGCAAACAAAGATGAAGGAGATGGGGCTGGGACAAAATAGCCCTCATTTGCAGCACCAGAGCGCCAGGGCTGTCCACCAAGCAGAAGCAGCAGTCATGTTAACAGAGAGATGATGTGCAGAAAGTGAGAGTATTGGGTGGTTTTTGGCAAACTCCTCCTCTCAGCCACATCAGCTCCTGCCTGGTCTGGACATCACCTAGAGCCACGCCATCTGCCCTTAGTTTGGGACCTCTGACCTTCCTCCACTTCAGCTGTGCCTCAGCACACCCCCTCCAGCCCCAGCCTTGCTCTGCAGACTGCTGTCCCTAATCCCGGGTGCAGACAGGACCAACCTCCCTCTCACAAAAGGCTCTTGTTCTGCTGCTGCTCACCCCTGGCCCCCATCACGAGGAAGGCCTTCTCCCAGTCAGGGAGGAAGGAGGCCTCTGTCCAGCATCTCCCACTGCCAGGCCTCAGGCTGCCCGCCCTTGTCCTACAGCTGAGGAAGGAACTAGAAAGGCCAAGCTCGGGCTTTAATGCCATGCCCAAGGCGGTTGCTCCTGATGGCCACACACCAGCCGCACAAACCTGGGCTTGTTCTTGGGTCTCTCTGAGCCTCACTCCTCAGACATGAAGATGTTCTACCTTACAGAACAGATCTGAGTGCAATGGGACATGTGTCCCTCTCTCCTTGCAGTGTCTCCAAACCCCAAGCCAGTTCTGGACATCGGGCCTTGGTGCTCACAGGGCCCTCTGTCTGAGCCTTCCTCCCCCACAGCGCTTGTGCACTGTCACCATGTCCCCGGTTATTCTGAACAAGCAGCAATCTCCCTCACTCTCTGAATTCTTCTTCAGTGTGATTCCCTAGCGGTGTACTAACCAGTGGTCCTCAAATATTTTGCTCTCAGGATCCTTTACTAAGAATACCAGGTGTAGTACATAAGTAAAAACACAGAATAACCAGTTCAATTGGAATTTCAGATAAAGGACAGGTAGTTTTTTTAATGTAAGTATGTTCCAAATATTGCATAGGACATACTTGTATTTTATTTGGCAACATTATCTTTTTTTGGGGGGGGGGAAATATTACCTTTTATGCTCTTAAAAATTATTGAGAACCTCAAAGAGCCTTAGTTTATGTGGATTATACATAATGATATTTATTCTATTAGAAACTAAAATGGAAAATTTGTTAAAATATTACTGCCAATTGCCTTTCTGGTAAAAAGTGGAATTCCATAACAAGAGCTAGTTGAGCTGACAACTCACACGCCATACATGTTCTCTTCCCTGAGAAAACCATCAGATGTGGGGACGCACTATGCACACTTCCCATTTTATCACATACAGCATTAGAAAGATGAGTGCCAAGGGGTCAAGATCAATACAGAACTTTTCAAATATCTATTGAGATAAAACTCATATACCATATAACTTACTCACGTAAAGTGTTCAATTCAGTGGTCTTTAGTATATTTACAAGGTTATACAACCATCACAATTAATTTTAAAACATTTTTATCACCTCACAAAACAAAATCCCATGCCCACTAGCCGGTGACACCCACTTCCTCCTTCCTTCCAGCCCCTGACAAGCACTACTTCCTGTCGCTGTAGATTTGCCTATTCTAGGCCTTTTGTGTGGATGGAACCATATGCTGCGTGGTCTTCTGTGTGGCTCTGTCACTACTCACCTGCTTTCAGCTCTGTCCACGTGGTAGCCTGTGTCAGGGCTTCATGGTTTTTTATGCTGAAAAAGTTCCACGTTTTGTCTATCCACTCATCTGTGGATGGACATTTGAGCTGTTTCCACTTTTTGGCAGACATTTATTTGCACAAAACTGCTAACCATATCCCCACGTTCACCCCCAACCCCCCCTCGTGAAGGCAGATAAGTGCCTTACTATAGTCCAGTGATGGCGAACCTTTTGAGCTCGGCGTGTCAGCATTTTGAAAAACCCTAACTTAACTCTTGTGCCGTGTCACATATAGAAATTTTTTGATATTTGCAACCATAGTAAAACAAAGACTTCTATTTTGGTATTTATTTTATATATTTAAATGCCATTTAACAAAGAAAAATCAACCCAAAAGATGAGTTCATGTGTCACCTCTGACACGCGTGTCATAGGTTCGCCATCACTGCTATAGTCACAAGTAAAAGAGGACTGAGCTGAGTCTTAAAGTGAGGGATTTCATGTCACAATGCACAACAAATTTTACTATTTGTTAGTATTTTTGGTGACTTTCTATTACAGAAAATTTCCAGAAGTAAAGATCATGGTGGAGTGCCCTCACCACGTGCATACCACAAGCTCTGCCCCCCCGCCCCCGAGAGCCTGCGGCTCAGGGTCCTGTGGGACTATCAGCCCCTCACAGGAAAGGGTGCTGGCACTAAGTCCTGCTGAGGAGCCGTTCAGCTGGGCTACCCCCCCGATGTCCAGGGCCAACTGCCAGCTCCCCGCACCCCCGATTGAAGATTTGGCCTGGGACCAGGCAGCCCGAGCTCCAGATTGATAAACCCAAGTTTCCCTGTGGAGCTGTCTGGGCGGGAAGAAGCTCTGTGGGGAGGGCCTCCCTAAGGTAAAACTGGACCCAGAGGCAGCTGACCACACTTCCTCCCACTCAGCCTTTCCCGCCCCTGGTCTTGTAAGCCCCTCCATCCAATAAGAAGCTCCAGGACCAGCCTGGAAAGAGCTGGAGTTGGGGAAGAAGAGGCCCAGAGGAGTCGGGATGCTGTCCACAACCCCAGGAAGCTCAGGATGCAAAGGGGCGAACTCCTTTCAGAGACCCTGCTGACTCCTGAGAGGCCCAAGAAGGAAGGCCACCCATCTCAGCCCCCTGCCTGGGAAGGAGGAAGTGGAGGGAGGTGGGCCAAAATGGGGCTGCAGGAGGAATACAGCCTGAGCCTGAGCCTGCAGGGATGGGAATGGGTGGGAGTGGAGGCCTGAAGGCCCTCCCAGGGTTCATTCCCAGGGCTCTCCATTTGTGCTTCTTGCTTGTCCCTAAGTCTTCACAAGATTTTCTAAACAGTCCAACCCTGGTGCCACAGGGTCCGAGGTCAGGACCCCCAGCACACTGGGGCCAGGAGGCTGAGAGAGAAAGGTCACTTGCCCCTAACCACCACCCCAAGACCTGAAGTCGCTGGTGAAGGGAAGAGGTCCTTGGGATCAAGGTCATTGGAGGCACTGCGATTCAGCTCCCCCCCCCCCCCTCAGGAGGGTGCCTCTCCAGGACCCAGGACCAGTCTGGGGAAGGGAAGCACCTCTCCCGAGGGCAGTTCAGAGGTGCCATGTCTAGTGACAGGAAGACACCTGGGTTCAGGGAGCCCAGGCCCACACCAAGCCTGAGCGTGCCAGCTGTGTCTGACCTGCTCAAAGGCAGGCTGAGCTCCAGCCTTGGGCTGTGAGGCCCTGGGCAGGGCTTGCTGGGTCTAGCCAGCTCTCCCAGGGTTGGAACTCTGGCTCCTGAAGCCTTGGCCCCAGCCCAGATACCTGGTTTCCTCAGGTGCTGCCTCCATCCCCGAACCCAGCAGTCCAAGTGCCAGCTGCCAGCAGGAGATCCCTAGGTTAGCTCTGCTCTAAGCAACCTTTGGGAAAATATTTGCTCGCTGCCCGCAGGCTTCCCCGGGCTTCCCTTTCCAGGCATTGGTGGGGAACACCGCTGTTTGCACTGGGCCCTGGCAGCCAGCCCCTGGCGCTGAACTCTGCGGGCAGTGCCCACTCTCCATCTCAGGCCCAGTAGACCTTGGCAGAGCCCTAGCCAAGCCTCCACCCTGCCCTCTCTCCTCCCCTCCTTCCTGGCATAAACCCTCGTTCCCGGGAGCAGCGAGTCAGTCTCTGGGCTGGCATCATCTGAGAGAGGCAGCAGAGGCCTGGCCAGGATGTTTCCAGGGACTTGGAAACCAGTGCCAGAGTAAACCCTGCCCACGCCTGCTTCCTCAGGCCGCACAAAAGAAGGAAGGTGGCAGATTACAGAGGCACGGAGCACCGACTGCATATCAGGCCCCTGGTGTACATAAGGCCGAATTTCACATGTTGAGGGCATTACTTTCCTACTTTGTAGAAGAGGAAATGGGGACTCAGAAAGGAGAAGTGCCTTGCCCAAGGTCATACAGTCAGGAAGTGGCATAGGCAGGATATGAACCCAGGACCTAGTCTCCAGTGTCCGCAAAGCCGGCCTCTCCTGCTTGGGGCCTGGGCCTGACCTGACAGGGGGAGAACAGCAGCTAGAGGTGATGGATTGGCAATGACTCTGGGGCCCGAGTGTCCACACACTGCCACCTCCCCGCTGGGCCATGTTTGTCAGTCCCCATGATCTTCTTGGCGCTGGACAAGCTCCCCTAGCCAGTGTAATCAGTCTCCCTCTCTTTCCCAAGGGCCCCTGTCCCATTCTGGGAAACATGGTCCATCCACAGCTCAGAGGTTGCTCCTGCCAGCACAGATGTGTGGGGTGGTGGTGGGAAGGTAGAGACTTGGGAAGAGACCCTCCCCCCACTGCGTGCACACACTGTCCCAGGCATCTTCTTCCCTAAAATGACAAGGAATGCAAAGTCCTGAGTGGCTCCTGGTGCCCAGTGGGCACTCATCAAATGTCGGCCCCCTGCTGCGTGCCCCTCCCTTCCCGGCCTCCCCCCCCCCCCTCCACTCCCTACCCCGCAGTTCATCCCTCTTGTCCTCTTCCTCATAGGTCTTGGGTCAGAAGAGCACTCAGAAACTGACAGCTCCATTCCCTGGTTTTCAGGTGGAGGCAACGGATGAAGGGCCTACCCAGGGGCTGTCCTAGGGGCTGTCCTAGGGGCTGTCCTAGGGGCTGTCCTAGGCCAAGGAGCCAGGGGAGCTGAGCTGGTGGAGGGGGTGGGGGGGGGTATCGTGGCTTGGACTGATGACTGCTTATCTTCCAAAAAATAGCAAGGTCAGGACAGCTTGTTCCCACATCTGGACCCAAGGGAACCTGGCTGACCATGCCTCAGCTATGTTGGACCTGACATCTGCTCAGCTATGCCTCAGCTATGTTGGACCTAACATCTGCTCAGCAGCAGCCTGTAGCTGCTCAGTCCTTCATTTTTAATTCTACACAAAGTGGATGGGACAGTGGGCCATAGGTCCACTGTTTCTGTGGCTGATGAAGCTGGCAGGTCCTCCTAGAAGCCAAGTGGTGGCCCCTGCATCTGGGGGCAATTCCCAGGCTGGAGGAAGAAGGGAGGGAGGGAGAGCAGTGGGAGGAGAGAGGGAGTTTCCCCTGCTCAGGGTCTCCTTCAGGCAAAAGACTTTGCACAGTCTCTGCTCCCCATACACACAGGGGCACTGAGGCTGGGAGGTGGGCAGTGACGGGCCTGCTTTAGTGCAGCTGTGACTGTCAAGTGAAGCCTGGAACCCTGGCCTGGCCGCTCTTTTCTGGAATGTCCACCATGTGCCAGGCATTATTCTAAGTGCTTTGCATGGGCTGACATTCATTCCTCATAGCAAATCTGAGAGGTCGGTGCTGTTATTATCCCCTCTTTACAGATGAGGAAATGAGACCAGGGAGGTTAACTCACTCACCTAATGTCAGGAAAGCGGACTTCAGCCTGTGCCATCCACTTTACTCCAGTGCTCATTCAGTGGTTGGAAAGTGTGAAACGTGGTTCCTCCCACACCCGCTGGCCCCCAGCCTGGCTGCTAGCAACTCCTTGGAAGCTCTAGGTGGAAAAACAATTGTAGTGTTGGTCCAGGGCTGCTGGAGGGGCTGGGAGCTCCCTTTTCTGAGTCCCACAACTCTGACTGAGAGAACCTGAAAGGACCTGGAGCGGGTGGGGATGGGGGCACTTGCTCAGGAGTGGGATTGGGCCTCCGTGGACTCAGAGGGCAAATGGGCCCATCCCTCCCAGAAGTGGGATGGAGAAAGTGGTCTCCACCCTTGCCTGGTCCCCCAGAGCCTAGAGGGCAAGACAGCCCCATTAGGCACCAGCCCGTTTGTAACTGGAACAATAATGAGTGTTTATGGAGCACCTACTGAGTGCCAACAGGACCTGTTCTGGGGTTAGTGAGAGGGAGCAGACCCAATCGCTGCCTCCTTACTGTCTGGCAGGGAGAACAGACAATAAAATGCGCAGTAAAGAAAGTACCTGCTTCCCAACATCCTGGGAAGAGGTGAAGTGATTGCCACCGGCACTCAGTGAGGCCGTGATGAGATTCACAACCAGCCTGTGCCTTAGTGACAGTGCTCTGCACCCGGCCAGCATCACCCTGGCACGTCTCTGTGCATTAACACCTAGTCTGCAATGGGTCATTCCCATGCCCATGTGAACCTCCCAAGGACCCCTCAGGTGGATGTCAGTCAGCATTCCCATTTTCCAGAAATGGCAACTGAGGCTCCAAATGGGGGAGCACTTGTGTAGGGTCATCTACTTGGAAAAGGTAGCACCAAGACCCCACCCCAGATCATTGACAGCCTCCCTTCAATCTCTTTCGGGAACTGTGCAGAGTCGTGGCAGGGCGGAGTGGGGTCAGGGCGCCAGCCGGCAGGCAGACTCCTCCTGCACAGGGACAGCTGGGGGCTGGGCCTCAGCTGACAGCATCCTTTCTTTTATAATGATACATTATTTATATGGCCCCAGCCCCACCTATGGTGAACTCCCTTGATAATTTTGGTCTATCTTTTTAAGCAACAACACAGCTATAATTTAACATTTAAGAGGAAATGAAATCCACACAATGTTTCCTTTGTGTTCCTAAAGAAAAACTACCATCACCAACCATGTTCAGGCCACAGCAGAACAGAGTAAGAATCTAGGTGCTTATTGAGATAAGAAAGGTTACTTGCAGCTAAACAAATGGCCCCAAGCTGATATTTTGTTGTTTTTGTGTCAGTTCTGTCTCTTCTCTTATAGTCCGACTATTATTTCTAAAAGCACCTAGGCTTTGCTTTAGAAAGTGGTAAACAAGCTTGATACCACTTAACAACACATGGACTTTATCATGAGAATAAATTCCACCAAATATTGCAAGGTCAGAGAGCTCAGGAACCTGCCACAGCACAGCAGCTGGCTTCTTCAACAATTTTGTGCCAAGTAGAGAAAGGCTCTACTTCCTGGAGACACTTACTGCCCTCTGCTGGAAAGCTGTCTTGATAAACACACAAATCCACCGTGTTACCGTGCTACCATAACCAGCAGCCTTTAGAATTGTGTAGTGTACAGCTTGTACAGCTATCAGTCCTTCTTGATGTCACCAGAATTCCCTCTTTCTCCATCATGGTTTCTCTTTTCCCTTCCATTTTACTCTTTCATGCCTTATTCAGGCTTTATCACTGGAGTAAAAATATGGCTCTATAACTCAGGAGACAAGGTCACGTCTCTCCCACCCCCAAATAACGAAGTCTAGGTAAGGACTCTGGCCAAACAAGTCACACCACATCACTAACCATCTCTGACCAGGGAAAGGGGATGTGTAACAGGATAAGCAAGATTATGCTGTGTCAACTGATGGTCATTGGTGCCACTTCAATGCCAACCAGAATCCCCAATCTTGGATGCAGTGAAGGAAGAGAATTTATCTGGTGCAAACAGCTCCATTGTGATTCAGTTGTAATACAGCATGACAGCAGAACAGCACAGCTATGAAACAGCTTGATAGTGTTACAGCTCAGTTATGGAAAAGCATGGCTGTGGAACAGTGAGGCGGCTCTGACAGAGTGGTGCTGGCCCCAGTGGTACCAGCCAGACAGCTCCTTTCTGTTCTGTTCTGCCCTGGTCCACCAAGACAGCTCTGCTCAGTTCCACTGGGGCAAAACAGCTCCTCTGCCTTACAGCTCCACCTGGGAAGGACAGTCTTCCATGGAAAGGGAAAGTGCACTCCCCAGACCTAAAGGGAGCTGACTTATATAGAGAGAAATCCTTGCCCCTGCTCCCTGATTGGTTCATTCTCTTGAAAATGAGGACTCTAAATCTTCACTGTTTGATTGGCCCAAAAGCACTGTCCCAATTGGTCAGAATGGAGCTGCTCTGATTGGTCAATGGAGATGCTAATGAGGATTCTAGCTGTGCAAGTCCAATTGGATGGGGAAAGTCTCAGTCCTATTGGTTGAAATATGATACCAGGAACTCCTTTATAAGGGCTGGCTCAGATGCAGGGACACAGTGCAGGCAGGCAGTTCAGTGTGGACAACAGGCAGTTCTGTGCAGGCTTCTCCTGAATCACGGCTTGCATGAGAAGTACCTGTTTAGCAACAGCTGCTAG
This sequence comes from Myotis daubentonii, assembly GCF_963259705.1. Taxonomy (NCBI): domain Eukaryota; kingdom Metazoa; phylum Chordata; class Mammalia; order Chiroptera; family Vespertilionidae; genus Myotis; species Myotis daubentonii. The sequence continues at coordinate 117,344,396 of NC_081842.1, forward strand.
GCGCTGTTTTGTTTTTTCTTCTTTTTAAAATTTTTGAGCCAGCTTCTTCATAGGTATTTTCTTTCTCAGGGTTAACTGCAACAAGCCATTTGAGACCTCAGTTAGCTTAAAAAAGAAAGGTTTATTTCTTGCTTCCACTGAATGTCCACCACTGTTTGGGGGAACTACTTACCTTGGACTTTCAGGGATCCAGACTAACAAAGGTTATGGGTCAAAATGTGTTCCTGCCATCACTGTGGTAAAGCCGGGGACACATAGAGAATCACTCACTGGCCTAGAAAGCATCCACCCTGGAGAGACACCAGCCACTGAGCTCAGAGTTCATAAAGCAAGTCTGTGGCCACATCTAACTTCAGAGGGCAGATGGGTGCAGCCCTGTTCTGGCCTGAATAATGGGGGCTGGACTAGGATGATCTGAACTTGAATCACAATCTACTCTTAGGGCAGCAGGGGCTGGGCTAGGGGACTGTGACTGTTACAGCCTGGAATTGATGGGTAGGAGTTCCTCAAGGAAGAGAGGAGGGTGCCACCTGTCCCAAACAACTGTCCAGGTCAGTAGCCAAGAGTCAGTCAGTCCAGGGTCGGAGGGCCACGTGTGAGTGAGACAGCGCAGAGCTGCCACACGCAGCCTCTGGACACTGCAATCAGAAGGAGCCCTGAGGGACCCACAGCAACCAGAACTCCAGGGAAGCAGCACACGTATTCTAGCCATGAGAAAAACACACGAGGGCCCAGCCTGGACCCCACAGAGAGGTTTTATATGTAGAGCCTCTGCATTTGTTTCTCTTTCTGGTTCTTGGGTGGCTGTGGGTGGGCAGAGGTGCCAGGTAAGTAAGGAATGATTATCAACATCTCTTAGAGTTTTCGACACCATTTTACAGAGGCTATCGGTACTTGGATCAGCTAAGGAATTTTCTCAAGTTCGTGGAGCTAACTGGGAAACCCACATTTTCTAAACACATGCTAAGCTTGTGTTCACTTCTCAGGAGCTCCTTCTCTGTTACAGGAGCAAAGAAGCACAGAGGTTGAGGGGCCCATTGCCAAGCCAGGCAGACCCAACTCCAAAGCTCAGCCCTCCCCGCCCCCTCTGGAGTCCTGGGGAGGAGTGTGGGGCAGGGGAGCCGAGGGGAAGGAGCACTGGGCCTTTGAAAGAGTGATGGTCTAGCACAGCTGTGGGCAAACTACGGCCCGGCCCGTTTGAAATGAATAAAACTAAAAAAAAAAAAAAGACCGTACCCTTTTATGTAATGATGTTTACTTTGAATTTATATTAGTTCACACAAACACTCCATCCATGCTTTTGTTCCGGCCCTCCGGTCCAGTTTAAGAACCCATTGTGGCCCTCGAGTCAAAAAGTTTGCCCACCCCTGGTCTAGCGTGTGATCAAGGAACTTGGGGAACCACATGGATGTCTGCAGGACTGCATTTCAGGCACATTCCTGAGCTCTGAAGGGAGAAATAAAAATGTTCCCTTGTCTGTGAGCTAAAGAGACAGCAATATTGTAGTGTAATGAGGACCAGATGGACTTCAGGAATTTCCAAAGCCCTTTATAGAGTATTAGACAAAATAGCCTCTGAGCCACACACTGTAACTTTGTTTGTCTGTCTGGGTATCGGCTACCAAGACGACCCATGGGCTACACACACTGGCTGGAGGGTCCTAGAAGGAAGTGGGCCTCTGGCTGGATCCCTGGCCACGCCCCCAGCTTGGGCAAGTGCCTCATGCTTCTCTGAGCCTCGTTTACCAGTCTGTAAAATGAGGCTCAGGTCCCCGCCCAGGGAGGCTGCTGTGAGGGTGAAGAAAAAGTGGGAGCACAAAGGGTGGGGTAACTGCTAGTGGGTAGGGCGGCAGCTGCCACCATGGCCCTCCCCCTCCCACTACTTCAGTGTGAAGGCTGCTAGGGGAGGAAGCCAGGAGGCTGGGCTTGCCACGGGTGTCAGTTTCCTTAACAGCCTTCCCTGGGTCTTCCTTTCCCCACCTACAAATAAAGAGTGGTGACCAGCAGCACTGAGCCAGCACCACAGCAGGCCCCCAGAGAAGGGCAGCCTTCCCTCTCCCACACCTCAGCAAGCGCCATCCAGCCCCAGTGGCAGGAGGCTGGGCCTCTATGTGCCATCAGCTTGACGAGCAGGTACAGCTGGTGGTCCCAGGGGCACTCAGCTCTGACTGTTCATATGCCAGTCCATAAAGTACTTCTCAGCTGCCTGCTCTGTTTTATTTTCAAAACCACTTTGTACTTGCAAAATTCAAGCTGCAAGTTGGATGGCCCTTCAGAAAGCCAGTGTGTCGTCTAGCTGCAAAATGTTTCAAGGGCAGGACATGCAAGTTGCCTGTCTCTGCAGGCCCCAGCTCAGCCAGCCTCTCAGCCACTTACACCACCACACTCCTCCACCTGGCTCTGCCACCGCCGCTGAGTGATGGGAACGGCTGCCTTTTGCCTCTGGGCCCCATCTCTTCTAGACAGTGGGTGCTGACATCTGCCTCTTCCAGAACTGCTGGTGAAGGTGTGCACCAGGGAGGGGCTGAGAGGTCCAGGTGGGATGTGAGATATAAAACTCTGCAAGATACTCTCATTTCAAACCTTTGCCAGAGGGTCTAGTTTGGGGGAAAAGCACTTGTTTTGGAATTGGATAGATTTGGACCTATCCCCTGGCCTTCCCATCACCTGTGTGACTTTAGGCAAGTCACCCCCCTCTCCGTCTGTCTCCTGTTCTGTAAAAGATTATGATGATGATGGGTAACTTGTATTGAGTGCTGGACACTGCTTTAAGCGCTTTACACATTAAATCACTCCATTTCATTCTCATGAGAACCCTGTGAGGTAGGTGCTGTCACCCCATTTTACAGATAAGTAAACTAAGGCACAGAGAAGAGAAAGTCACCCAGCCAGCAAGGGGAGAGGTGGTACTCAAAGCCAGGCTGGCAGAGAGGGAGCCCATGCATCAACCATTATACCCCACAGCCTCACAAAAATCACAGGACAGTATTGCTCCCAGGGTGTCCCCAGCCAGTCTTGGCTGAGTTAAATGAAACCAACTCAAGGACAGGCTGCCTTAGAGGGTTTCTCGGACCTAAACTCTAAGCATTTGGCTGAGGAGCCAAGGAGGTGTCATAAGAGCCTCCTTTAGGTCTGCCTAGGAGTCTGCCCACTTGGCTGGGAAGGGTCCTACCAGAAGCTGCCTTAGTTTACACCCCAGGTGGCAAGCTGGGACCTTTACTCTTGTCTCTGCTGCCCACCAGGGCCCTGTTAGCCTCGCCTCAGGCCTGGTCTTTGTGGGGTGGGGGTGGGGTAGCTACTGTTTCCAATACTTGCCTGAGAACCCTTCAATGTTCCAAGTGGAGTGCAGAGCTGGGACTCTGGGAGGAGAAACCCCTTCCTCAGGCCTCAGCCGGTCACAACCAGCGTCTATGGAAAGGAGTGGAGGGGCTGCTTTCATAGAGCACCCACTTGGTGCCAGACTCAGCTGCCACTGGTGTTCCCCCACACCTCTGCTACACCTCCCTGCCCCCAGTGCAGCACTGTGACTCATCAGAATGGCTGAGGAAGAGGCTGTCATTTGTCCCAGGCCCCCACCCAGGCCCAAACAGAGCAGGGCTCCCCAGGTGATGGGCTTGGGCGCCAAGCTCTGCCCGCTCCCCTGCACAGAGGGGTGCCGCCTCCGCATCAAATGTTCCTGCTCTGGCGGGGCCTCTTGCAGAAACTCCACACCCGCAGGCGTCAGGGCTGGCCCGTGGGGGCTCCCGGGGGCAGTGCTTTCCCAAGCTTGTTTGCCCCCAGGTTCTCAGCGCAGCGTGTTTGACCCCGCCCTCCCATGGCCTGTCCCCCTCACCCTGGGCTGCAGCACCAGCCAGGCCTGCCATACCGGCTCCTCGGCCGCCTCACACAGTTGGCATGTTCCCCTTGGGCTTTTATAACTTGGGAAATAATTTGCAAACAGCAAAAACACATAGGCCATAAGAACAGATCCCAAACATTTCACCTCAACTGTCCTTGATGCTCAATGAGACCTACAGGAAAATCATCGTTGCTAACATTTACTAGGCGCAGAGGAAATGCAACATGGCATCCTCCGTGCATCCCACATATTAAAGCGTTTATCCCTGGAACCTACCTTTAGGTAAGTATCCTGAAAAGCCCCTACAAGTGAGGAATCAGCTTGTAAGTTCTGGAGCTGAGGCCTTGCTATGAATCCTGTTCTACTTACTAGCCATGGGCTCTGAGTGAGTAACTAACCCCTTCTATGCCTCAGGGTCCACATCTCTAACACAGACAACAGTCCTGCGCTCACCTCAGTGCAATGTGCTTCCACAGGTAATTCCCACTGTGAGCCTGGAGCAGAGCCTGGCACTGTCAGCCTGCATCCTCCTCCTCAGGTAGCAGAGGGCCACCCTAGAAACCTGCCCACCACCCTGGTGTCTTCATCTGATGTCCTTGTCCCTGACACTGACCACTCAGGGTCCATCCTGCCCCCATCCAGGCGGTGCCGCTAACCCTGGGGATGGGCTGGTCACTCTGCGCGGCTGAGGACAAGGACCTGCTCCCCACCTTCCTGGACTCATCTGCCCCATCCAGACCATCCCCACAAGTGCGCCAACCAAAGGCCAGGGCTAGAAGACCTTACCCCACCCCACACATGCTGCCAGCACTTGCTGCCACACACACACACACACACACACACACACGCTGCCCAGCTAGAGCACCCACTGCCACACACACACACACATGTGCTGTCCTGCTGGAGCACACACTGCCTCACACACATATGAACATGTGCCCTGCTGGAGCACACACTGTCTCACACACACACACACACACACACACACACACACACACACACACATGCTGCCCAGCTAGAGCACCCACTGCCACACACACACACACACACACACACACACACACACACGTGCTGTCCTGCTGGAGCACACACTGCCTCACACACATGTGCACATGTGCCCTGCTGGAGCACACACTGTCTCACACATACACACACACACACACACACACACACACACACACATGTGCTGCTCATGTTGAGATAGTGGTGGCTCGAAGCAATTTCCTGACCTAATAGCCTAAAAGCACGTTTACTGGACCTTACTGATCTTTACTGATCTTTATTGACCTTAGAGACGGTCTGTCTGCTACCAGTTTGCCATGCTTTACTGAGGGCAAGATGTGTATCTAAAACTGAATAAAAAGCGGATGAGGCCAGGTTCCAGTGTGCCTCTCCAAGAGAGAGGTCTCCACCTGCCCTGCCCCCCATGCCTTCTGAATTCATATTTCTTATATAGCATTTTCATTTGTGCGTTGGCCCCTCCTTCAGATCCTGAACCCTAGCCATGCAGGTTGCAGCATCTGGCGCCTTGAACAGGATACTGGAGATTTGCCTGAATGAAAAAAGAAGTGAAAAAGGAAAAGTGAAATTCACTGGAAAGGTGGGAAGTTCACCATGCACAAAGCCCATGCCAGCTTTGGAGTCACAACCATAATTGGATGGGAATGTCTTTAATTAACCAGGTTATAATGGGGCAGAATTGGAATAAAAGGCAAAAACACCATTGTAAATTCTTAGCTTGAATGCTCAAGGATAAAGGAATTAAGGTGTCAAAAGGTACTCTCTTAAATCAGGCTCAAGGAAAACAAGTGCCCTTGTCATCTTTAACTACGTGGGCTCTTGTTCGAACTGCATTTTGCCCAATTCGTATTGGGGATCAAAAGTCTGTAAAACCTAAGGCCCTGGATCCTCCGCCTCTGGTGTGGGAAGGCTCATCCACTAGAGAAAATGGGCTAACAGTCCTTTAACAAGGACTCTTTAATGCTTTGTCTGAAAATTACCATATGCCGCCTTGGGACTGGCAGATTTTCGCTACAATGACTTTAGATGCCAGTCAGTGCTATGGAGAGAAGAATATGATAAGATCTGTGAACAATAGGCTGAGATCTGGGCCGCATCTGGCTGTAGGTCCCAGGCAATGTAAAACATCTGAAAGATCCATGAAAAGAACTCTGATTTATTAAGTCTTGTCTATGCATAATGCGTGCTTGTCTGTTGATTGTTGTATTATCTGTCTTTTTTGTTTGGTTTAGTTTGTTTATTGTTAGTCTATTAAGCATGCCTTTAATTTATCTTAATAGAAAAGAAACAGTAGATGGCCAGGCCATTACTAAATTTCCCCAGAGCAAACAGAATGTGGGGGTGGGGAGAGAGAATATGAGCGGTACATGTGGCCGATAACACAGGCCGTAGGAAAATTCCCTAGACAAAGAGAGGTAACTAAAAAAGGCTCCAGCCCATTAATTACTAGGTCTCTTGATGATCCTGCAAAATGGACACCCACTCTGGGGAGTGTTATTAAAAGTCTCATTTTCGCCATGTTTTTGTTTTCTAGTCTCTCATTTGAAATGTAAATAAATAAGCCATTTCTCACAAATTGGAAATGCGTCCGTGGAAGGGAAAAGGCTAGTTTAAGAGGAAGGCACTCCACCCGATTTTGGGTGGCCTCTCGGCCTAAGCCCCATCTCTTCATGGATGAAATAGAACAGGCAAAAAAAAAAAAATTTAATTCAGCCTCTGTTATTCTTCAGAAGATGGTGAAAATGACACAAAGAAAATATACAGGTTGTGTTTGGGCAATAAGATCAGTGTTTCCATAATAATGGGCATTTCTTGAATAATGGACCGCATTCCAAGATTGCCTCCCACGTCCTGCAGGCACTCCTGTTTTTATAAAGAAAAATAAAATAAAATAATACTTTAACATTAAAGCCACTGAAAGTCAGTAAGTTATCTCTGTTACAGACTTTGCCGAAGAAAATGCCTTCAATAATAATAATTGACTTTAAAATCTCAAAGTGTTAAAACATAAATAAATAGATGTAACTAAAATGAAGGATTTGTAACAAAGCTTTTCAGTAATAATTATAAATATATTAATAATGTAAGTACAGTCACTCAAGAGGAGACTGACTGCACTCTCTGTTAGAGGAAAGAGCCAGTTGCCCTTCTCACTGTAAAGGCAGAGAAGCCACAGCAGTAACCTTAGATGTTATCTCTAAGGAAGAATGTAGCAGTTTAAATCCAAGCAGCTAGAGGCCTGCTCCCTCCTCCCCCTGCCTTTTCTCCAGCCTCATATGCCTATACATAATTTTCCAAAGTCCTTGGTAACTTAAAGACTTTAGAACATTGCTGGATTAAATGATAAACATCTAAATATTCCAAAAAGTTTAAGTTCACCTGGTTTTACCTTTTTTTTAAAAATATATTTTATTGATTTTTTACAGAGAGGAAGGGAGAGAGATAGAGAGTTAGAAACATCGATGAGAGAGGAACATCGATCAGCTGCCTCCTGCACATCTCCCACTGGGGATGTGCCCGCAACCCAGGTACATGCCCTTGACCGGAATCGAACCTGGGACCTTTCAGTCCGCAGGCCGACGCTCTATCCACTGAGCCAAACCGGTTTTGGCTGGTTTTACCTTTTATTACAGAAAATCTAAAAATATATTTCTTAAAGGTGAGAATGTTCATAAATGTCAATCTAAGAAATGCTGGCTGTTTACTTGTAATTATCATTGGAAAATTGAGGTTTAAATATTGTATGGTTTTAATAATAGAAGGCATGGACATACATTTTAAAAGAAAAAGAAGAGCCCTGACCAGTTTGGCTCAGTGGATAGAGCGTCGGCCTGCGGACTGAAGGGTCCCAGGTTCGATTCCGGTCAAGGGCATGTACCTTGGTTGCAGGCACATCCCCAGTAGGGGGTGTGCAGGAGGCAGCTGATAGATGTTTCTCCCTCATCGATGTTTCTAACTCTCTATCCTTCTCCCTTCCTCTCTGCAAAAAATCAATAAAATATATTTAAAAAAAAAAAAAAGAAAAAGGTCTGTGCAATTTACTGAATGTATATACACGTTAATGACAGAAAGAAAGAATATTAGAGTGGAAATACTTAATGGAAGGTCTAAGGCATGGTTATGCATTTTTGAAGGACATGGAAAGAAAGTTTGAAGGCTAATTTAAAAGTGTGAAATTTGTGAAGGTTGCGTATGTAATGAGAAGGAAAAAAAATGTTAAAAGAAAGAAGTTCTAAAGTTAACTATTTGCAAAAGTTGTAAAAGGGTCATAAAATCTCAGGGAAGTTTAAACAAAGGTTAGACCACTACACTTACCTCCCCTGCCAAGGACAGAGCAAATGGTTAATACAGAAAGGGAGGGCAGGACAAGGTTGCTGAATACTTCTTAAGCAAAACCAGAATATTCAGCAGTGAAATTTCGAAACAGGAGCATACATAATGCCTCAGACCTCCCCACCCAGCCTGCTCTTCAGATTGGCTGGGGGGTGGGGCAGCATCTGTACTTCATAGGTCAAATTTATAAGTTTGCTTACTTTGCTTTTTCAATAAAGATACCTACTTTAATTAATAAGTTATAGTTTTTCACAATATAATCAAGGTCTCATATAAACTCATTTATATGAGAAGCCAATATTTTATGAGCAATTGGTTCTAGTAGTCCAAAGTAAAATTTGCATACATATGCAAATGAGCACTAGCCAAAAAGAATGTTGTTTAAAAGTAAATGTTAAGCTTAATAAAAAAGGAGAAATTTTAAATCTCTTCTGCTACTACTTACAAAGTAAACTAAAAGTTATTATTCAAGCATTAAATCTCACCATTAATGAGACACCATAAGTAAAAAGGAAGTTACTTTTACTCGAGATGTATGCATTGCAGTATTGACCAGCATGTCTCTCTCCTCCGTTTTTCTGAAAGGCAGCCAAGTTGGTTGCTGTTTAAAAGAGAAATTTTTAAAAGCAACTCCCTAAATGTGGCTTAGAGATTGCTCTGGGAAAAAATACAGAGGGAAATACCTTCAAATATCTAGGAATCATAATTGAAAAATCAATATATTAGGCCTCCAAAGATAGAAATACAAAAGAATTGCCGTGACCTTAAATGACTTTAAGAAATTATTAGGGGATATTATTTAGTTAAGACCTTATAAAAAAATCTCTATGGGAGAAATGACAAATTTATTCAATATACTTAGGGGTGAATCTAATCTTTTCTCTCACCGAACATTAACAAATGAAGCTAGGGAGAAGTTACTAAGAATTGAGCAGGCAATCTCCTCAGCCCAAGTAGCAGGGGTACAGCCAGAATTGCCTTTATCAGGACAGATTAACCCTACTGCAAATAGTCCCACTGGGGTCATCTTCTAAAATAAGAACTCTCCTACTATTATTGAGTGGGTCCATCTAGGACATCAATCTTCTAAAACTGTAGTTAAATGTATAAAACTCATGCCTCAATTAATATCTCAACTCAGAAAGCACTGCAGGCAGTTTAGAGGAGAAGAACTCCAATGCATCTATCTTCCCCTCACTGGGAGGCAATTAGAAATGTTAATTCAGACTGATCTGAATTGGCAGACTGGACTAAGTAGATATTCAGGGCAACTTAGTTGTCACCTACTAAAAAACAAATTACTACAATTTTTACATTACACCCCTATTATTATATTTTAAAAAATACTAGGCAGGAACCTATTCCTGGATCATCAACTGTTTTTATTGATGGTTCATCTAATGATAAAGCTGCTTATCATACAATGAATTCAGACCAACTCATCCAGACCAGTCATACTTCTGTGCGAAGAATTAAATTCGAAGCTATCAAGGCTGCATTGCAGGATTTCCAAGAGCCTCTTAATATTATTTCTGATTCTGCTTATGCTACTGGCCCGGTAAACAGAATTGAGACTGCTCAATTAAAATAGTTCAGTGACCAAAGTCTATTTATACTATTTAAACAGGTACAGCAAATTATACAGCAAAGACAATATCCCTTTTATATTACTCACATCAGGGCTCATACCACCCTGCCTGGTCCTTTAACAAAAAGAAATGCATATGCTAATCAATTGGTTGCTTTATTAAAACAGGCCACAGAATCTCATCAGCTTTTACATCAGCCTGCCTAAACAATTCTCAATCACTTGACAGCAGGCAAAACAGATTATCAAGGAATGTCCCACTTGCATGTTACATCTGCCTCAAGGGCCTAATACAGGAATTAACCCTTGAGGATTGATAAGGGACCATATCTGGCAAATGGATGTAACACACTATACTCCTTTTGGACACCTTGGGGCATTGCATGTCTTTCTAGACACTATTTCAAAGATCCTGTGGGCCACTGCATCTACAGGGGAAATGGCAAAACAGGTCCTTAATCATTGCTGCTTTTGCTGTCATGGGAATGCCAAAAATTACTAAAACTGATAATGGACCCACATACACAAGCTATCTTTTCCAGCAATTTTATAAAAAGTGGAAAATTCAGTACATTATGGGAATACCATACAATTCCCAAGGACAAGCAATTATAGAATGCAAAAATCAGTGGCTAAAATCCCAACTTGAAAAACAAAAAGGGGGAGTAGTGCTGAAATCTCCTGTAAGTAGACTACAACAAGCCTTAATTACTTTAAATATTTTCCCTTGTAACACTGATGGCAAGACACCTATGGATTACACTGGTGTCAGAATAAGCCAAAGGAAAATGGTGTGGTTAAATGGAAAGATCTCGAGTCTGGTTCATGGAAGGGTCCCAACCCCTTGTTAACATTTGGTCGAGGATATGCTTGTGTATTTCCAGAAAACTCCTCCAAGCCTGTGTGGATTCCTGCAAGGAATATTAAACTTCAACATAGATCTGAGAGAGGAACTGACCAGACTAATGAGGACCTTGCACCTGGAGCCTCACCCTGTATCTGCGGCTGCAGACAGACAACTACTCCAGCCCCAAAAAGCAATAGCCCCAAGCAACACGCTGAAGATAAGGAATGGGAGGAGAATGAGACAGATGACAAACAGTCCAGAGATAACTTGGAGGATGGTGAAAAAGCCCTGTCATGCTAGCAGTCATCAGTTGTGCAATGGTGCAGGTTGCCCTGGACAAAGCCAGAGGAGGTCGCACCTGCATTGTCACTGCCCACCATTTGTCCACCATCCAGAACTCAAATATGATTGCTGTCATGTCACAGGGGACAGTGATTGTGAAGGGGACCCATAAAGAACTGATGGCCCAGAAAGGAGCTTACTACAAACTAGTTCCTTAGATGCCTGGCAGCATTTTAAAAAGGACATGAAAGAACTCAATCCTTTTCATTGAATCTCCTTACATTTGCCTGTTAGCATAACCACTATTGTCTGTCTCATTCTTGTTCTTATATGTTTATTTCTAGTCTGCAGATGCAGAATGAAAAGTCTTAAAAGGACTCAAGCCCTACAGACAACATACATTTTCAAGATTAATAAAACAAAAAGGGGGAGATGTGGGAGGCCATCCACTGTCAATACTATCATGAGAGTGCATCAAGGAATGCAAAAGGCCAATGGACCTTGAGTATTGGCAAGGCTAATGCTAAGCACCATCGTTCGTGTTGAGATAGTAGTGACTCGAAGCAATTTCCTGACCTAATAGCCTAAAAGCACGTTTACTGGACCTTACTGATCTTTATTGATCTTAGAGACGTTATGTCTGCTACCTGTTTGCCATGCTTTACTGAGGGCAAGATGTGTATCTAAAACTGAATAAAAAGCAGCTAAGGCGAGGTTTCAGGGTGCCTCTCCAAGAGCGAGGTCTCCACCTGCCCCCCCACCCATGCCTTCTAAATTCATATTTCTTATATAGTATTTTCATTTGTGCGTTGACCCCTCCTTCAGATCACAAACCCTAGCTGTGCTGGTTGCGGCAACACACATACACACACAAACACACACACACGCTGCCCTGCTGGAGCACCTGCTTACACACACACATACACACAATGTGCTGCCCTGCAGGAGTACCCACTGCCTCTACACTGTGCAGAGCCACCATCAGAGTCCAACCCTTCCTGCCTTCCCATCCCATACTTTCCCAGACCCTCCTGTTTGGAGAGCAATGACCTCCCCCCATCTCCTTCACCCCTGCTAAATTTGAGGCAGCTGAGATGCTTACTTTGGAGTCCACTAGAGCTAGGTTCAACCTGGCTCTATGCCTCACTAGATATGTATGGGGTTTGGATCACGTTGTTCACTGTATCATCTGTAAAATGGGAATAATGACTACTTCATAAGACTTGGAGGGTAGAATAAAATACTTTCACTTCTTGGGCAGCTGCTGATGTCAGGCCTTGTGTTATGTGCATTTTAAATGTTTATTTCCTTTAATTCATAGGAGGGAGGGATTCTTCATCTCAAGAGCACACAGTGACTAGGCCCAGTCAAGAAGAGCCTTTATGGTTCTTTACAAACAGAAGCTCACAGGCTGTCACTGGAGATGAAGGGATGTTAGGGATCAGATACAGAGATACCAAGGACAAAGGCAGGGGGTGGGAGGGTGGAGTGGAGTGTGGTCCACGTGATGGTTAATGACTCAGGTCTTGCCCAGAAGGTCAGCATTTTTGACAGTTTGTGATCTTGGAACTTTATTCCACCCCCACCCATGCTGCAGCAGAGGAAGTGTGAGGGAGGAAGTGTGAGATTACAGGAGCAGCCCCAGAGGATAATGGCCACAAAACCCATAGGACCTGGGACCCAGATACGTCTCTAGCCCCACCTTTGTCCACTAAGAACACACCCAGGCAATGGAATGGGCTCTCCCCCAAGCCAGCTTCCTGAGGAACCCAAGAGTCCCCTTCAGAGTAGAGCTGAGGACAAGGTTAGGGCCCACTCGGGATCCTGGACAGTGTGATCAGACCCCCAGGGATTTGGGTGAGGCGAGTGGATTCTGCAGCCCCACCCAGGGCCCTGCCCCAGCTCCCTTCCCTTACAACTTATAGGCCAGATGGAGACCCTCTGCTCTCCCTCCAGAAACCCCGGCCTGGCCTCCTCAGTTCTTCAGTCCCTACCTGGGGCCTTGGTTCCTGCAGCACCTGGCTTGGCCACCTGCCCCACCCGAGATTTCCCCGTCCAGTCCTCATCTTCCTCTGCCCTCCCCGCTGGGGTCAGCAGCCCTGTTATGCTTCCAGCGCCGAGGTCCCAAGCCAAGTGCTCTTCCCCAAACTGCTCCCCCCTGCACAGGTGGGCCCCTATGGAAGCAGGGACGGGGCCCCTCAGGCCTCCAATCCACGTGTCAGCAAGGGGCTCTGAGAATATGTCCAGCCCTTGCATTCTAAAGGAATGCCAGAGGGAAACCTCCCCTTTCCCTGCCACTGCTCACATCTAGGACCAGAGTTCCGCTCTGCAGGCCAGGAGTGCAGTCCCCACCCCAGGCCGGGCTCCAAGAGCCGGGTTCCAGTCCCACCCACATGGCTGTCCCCAGATCCTCAGGCCATGCTTGAGACAAGAAAGGAAGCAAATCTGATGACTTAAGAGGAGGGAGGCCCAGCCATTGCAGAGATGGAAGCTTCCTTGGTCTGACACGGGTCTGACATTTTTTAAAACGGGAGGGAGCATCCTGACCCCTGGGGGCCTTCCCTGCAGCCCCCAGAGCCTCACCTGCCCTCCTCTCTCCTTGGGTGAACTGCCTGCTTCCACAGGGCCTGAACATCCAGTGGGGAAAGTGGAGGAGCTGTCTGCCAAGCCCTGAAGGCAGGCCTGGGTGGGGACAAGCCCCAGGCCCTTCAGGGCCCCTAGCAGCTGCCCTGCCATCCCATGTGGTTAGAAAAGGAGAAGCACTGAGGGGTTGGAGGGGTGGGAGGCAGGCAGAGAACCGCTTCGAAGGGCAGTGCAGTCAGGGCAACTCCTAGAGTAGCAGAGGTGTGTCTGAGTTCTGTGCTGAGATGCTGGCTGACTCAGGACCAATGAGCCCCAGGTCATACAAATTAAGGATGGAGTCAGCAATGATGCGGGCTGTGCGCTTCTGGTACCCGCCTGAGGTCACCATGAGGATGGGCACCTGACATCTGCGGGCCACCCGGAACACCAGCTCATCCCGCTTCACGATGCCCTGTTGGGAGATTGGGAAGGTGAGCTCGCCCCGACCCTCATGGTATCAAGAGGTTCTGCTGCAGGTCTAGCCCTGCTTGGACTGCAGCTGTTTCCACCCATCCGCTCTGATATCAGGAGAAGCACCAATGTGGTCCACCTGTCCTGCTGCAGCTGAGTCCTCAGAGCAGACCATCCCCTGCCCTCCCACCCCCAAGTTCAGGACATACCTGTGGGCTAATGGACAGTCCTCCAAGGCGGTCACCCTCGAGGATATCGGTGCCTGCGTTGTACACCATGACATCGGGAGGATGCTCCTGAAGGGCTCTCTTGAGGTTCCTCTCCACTTTATCCAGGTACTCGTCATCCTCGGTGCCCCACTCCAGCTCTACCTTCCGCCTGATGGCCTCTAAGAGGGACACAGGAATTTCCCCGTGTGCAGAGACAGGAAACTGAGCTCAAGAGGACAAAGATTGCTTGGATCCCTGCCAGTGCCCAAGGAAGGACTAGAAAATAATCTGACTCCAGCACTGCTCAGCCTCTTATTTCACTCAAAACTAAGCTAAAAACACACACACAAACAAACCCATCCTTTTCCTGTCGTTGTGGTACTGTCCAATGAATGTCTAGTGAGGACAGTACTGCTAACCCTAAACAACACATCCACATTAGATAGGGCTTTCTTTACCTTAGTGCAATTTGAGGGGTGGGGGAAACTCAGCTGAAAAGAGCACCAAGAGCTGCAAAGCGGGAACCCAAAAGAGAGAAGGGGAATTGCGGATAAAACACCTTGCCCAGACACAGGGATACCAAGCTGTGCCCTCATGTCCAAACCCCGCACATTCAAGATTCATTTCTGAAACTGGTCCCTTGGGGTATACCAGCAGCTGAGTGCCCACAGGAGACTCACTAGGCCTTCCAGCATAAAGGTCCCCAACCCAAAGAGTGGGCAGGCGCTCAAGTTTTCATAGCTCATCTGAGCATCTCTGCCTTTAGTTAAGGTGAACCTGCCTGCATTTCTTTTTATTTTACCAACTATTATATTTGAACTAATTTCTTCCATCTTATTTGGAATACCCTATTTATCTTATTTTCCCTCATTTCCTTTTGCTCATTCCCTGTGTTCTATAGACAGATGCATCCTAGGAGTCAATTTTTATTCTTCTGATGGTTACCCTTAATATAAGGACCCATCCATATGTTTATTAAACAGGCTAATGCAATCTTGAGTGGTTCATGTGACTTCTTTAGGTCTCAATTTCCTCATCTGTACAATGGGAACAATTCCCACCTTGTAAGACCCAGCACATAGGAAATACTCAGGAGAAAGCCCCATCCAAGCATGAGTGAACTCAGGACTGAGGGTGGCGGGCAGCTTACGCTTGGCAAAGCGGTCTCCAGGGTAGATGTGGCGGTTGTAGACATCCATGATGTACACACGCTGGTCACCCATGAAGTCCCGTTCATGCCCATTGCCCTGCAGGGAGAACATGGGAGCCACTTGCAGGCAAGTGCCCTCAGCAAAGACAGGACCCTCCCTCCAACCCCCACCGCCCTGTGTCTGAGCAGTGTGGTTTGCCCTTTGGCAGAGGGTCCCGTGGCTATAAAGTGACAAAGCTAGGATTCAACCTCAAAACCTGGCCCCATGACCTTCCAGCATGATCTTAAGCAAGCCCAGCCCTCTCAAGTCTTCTCCAGGACACAAGGCAGGAATCCTGGCCCCACACCCTCTCAAGTCTGTGGTAGAATTGGCTGGGATCAGGAATGTGAAACATAAACTGTAAGGGCTGTACTCATGTGGTTCAGGAGCTCAGTGTCATGTGACCTTGGAGAAGTCCCACCATCACAAAGCCACAGCAGCAGAGGTGCAGGAGGGCCTTCAAGAACCCAATGCATGCCCTGCCCCACCTGGGACAACAGGAGCCAGATCTGGGTAGCAGTGGCTGAGCAAACCTGCAGCGCATGAATGAGCACTTTCCTGGGGTGCAGGAACACAGGCTCCTGGGCTCTGTGCACAGACTAGGGAGCCACTGAGGGGTTTAAAGCACAAGAATAGCACTACCTGTAGGGATTTTAGGAAGAGCCACCAGCCTGGTTTGGGGAGGCAGTCAGGAGAAGGGAAGAAGGACCCTCAATTTCACAGGAGCATTGGCTGGGGCGAGAGGGGCAGAGGGAGAAAGAAGGACCCTCTGCTTCCAGTCTCTCCAGCACAGAGAGGGTAGGCAGTGGGAGAGAGGCAGAGCAGGATGAAGGTGGCGGAGATCTGCCTTGGGGCTCAGGGATGTTTCCAGGGGGAGGAGTCCCACAGTGTAGGTTGTATGATGGAAGCTGATGGGGAACACATGGAGGGGTGCTGAGGAGGGGGCCCAGAAGACCCCAGCCCCCACGGGGCACTCACCTGATGGGCATCAAGATCAACAATGGTGGCCCTGGAGATGCCCTCCACTCGCTCAAACAGAAACTGCCCAGGGGAGGAGAGGGGAGAGGTGAGGACCCACACAGGCCAGAAGACACAGTCCCTCAGGAACTCCCAGGTGGTGAGGGGCCAGGCAGGAGGACTAGGCAAAGACACCACACACCCATGAGAGCTACGCAGCTCCAGAGAAGCATGTGTGCATGGACAGGGAAGCCCTCCTGGAGGAGGGTCCTGTGCTGCGCCCTGAAGGGCAGAAGTCAGGAGGTGAGCAGGTGAGTGAGGCTGGCCCTCAGTGACACCCCAGGAATCCTAGGGAAATGTGGGGGTTGGGGGAGGAGAAGCCTCCCTTCAAAACTGGGCCAGGAACTTTATTCTACAATCTTTATCTTCCTACAGGTCAGGTCCACATTCCTCCTGTGGGAAGCCCTCCTCCCCTTTCTCCACCCTCCAAGCTCTCCTGTGTGTCTGCCTCCTGAATGCCCAGGGTCTGCTGACCTGTCTCACCCCCACCATTAGTCTGTGTGCCCTGTGAGAACAGGAACCTCAATGACCTGTTCCGGAAGCCCAGACTGAGACCAAGTGCGGCATGGTCAGGGGGAGCCCTGGGGTTCCACAAACATGGAGACCAATGCCAGCTCTGCCCCTCTGGCTGTGTGACATCACCTCTTGGCCTCAGTTTCCTCATCTGTAACATGAGGATTCACTGAGGTAAGCCATGGAGAACAAAGGTTGGCATAGGCTTGAGCCTGTAGTAAATGTCATCAGTATTATTGTGATCATTATTATTTCTACCTCCCCTCACTCTTCTGTAGGGTTGCCCTTCTTATATTGTTGATATACATGCTTCTCCCCAGCCCCTGCCATTGCTGAAGGCTGTAATATCTCCCTTTTGTCACAGGCAACACAGAGGAGAGTCAGATCTGGGTTTGAGCCTGAGCCTGGCTGAGTGATGCGGGGACCTTCCTCCCCGCTGAGCCTCACTTCCCTCCTGTATAATGTGGGGTGAGAACACAAACTTGGGAGTGGCAGGGGGTCCCAGGGAGGGCTCTTGGAGGTGATTCCCACATGCTCTCCTGCACACCTTGATGGCGAGCGTGATGTCTGCGTAGGCGCAGAAGCCCCCTCCCCGGTCGCTGGAGCAGTGATGGAAGCCACCACCTGTGGAAGGCAGACATGATGAAGTCAGGGCCAGGCTCAAGAGCTAGACCTAGGCACACCCCCCTACCCTCCCACGTGCCCTCCCTGCTCAGCTCCCAGGAAGGTTCCTGGGACTCCAGGTTGACAAAGTGAGCTGAGTGCCTAGATAAGTCACTATCCCCAAGTCAGGAGGTAGCTTTGCCATTACAGCCACCCCTGTCAGAGCAAGAAACCTCTTAGGGTATCCCAACAAGTCAGACTCCAGTGTCCACTCACACCTCTTAGGGACAGAGCTCATCCTTCCCAAGACAGTAAGTCTCCATAGAGCTGGGCCTGCCCACATGTGAGTCCTCCTGCCAGAAAAGGGTGGTGGAGCTATGGGGCAGGTTTACCTTGGGAACCCCCAGATTCTGCCGGGTGGTAGAAAAGGGTGATCAGGCAGGGCACCCTCTGCTGGTCATGGCTACCCATTGCAATGGTGAGGGTCCTAGAGACCAGGGTCCGGCCTCCTCTACCCCTCAACCCTGTGACCATAGCCACAGAGGCCAGAGCCCATCCCCCTGCAACCCCTAAAAGAACTGAGCTGCAGGGCTTCTGAAGTTGAGCCCAGTAACTGCCTCACCTGGCAGTGTGAGGCCAGGGCCCGGATACAGGGAACTGCCTCTTTGCACCACCCAAGAGGCTGTCATTGGATCCTAATGACGAGATAACAGCCAACAGTGAACTCCTAACCAGCACGGAGCTCACTGAAGCCTCCCCACAGGACCATCTCCATTTTACAGATTAAGACCCTGAGGCACAGAGAGTGATGCGGGGTTAGCAACTTGCCCTGGGTCACATAGCTAGCTAATGGCAGAACCAAGATTCAAACCAAGGGCCTCTGAGTCCTCTTGGGACCCCTGTAGAAACACATGGCACATATCACTCACTTGTTTATTCAGCAGAGTATCATAATATCATGGTTAAGCCAGACCTAATGATGGGTATCTGGCCATACCAAGAAGGCCTTGCAGTGTTCACAGTCCAAGATGGGGGTGAGGGAAGGCAGCTATGGGGCTCTGAGCAAACCACTAGGCCTCTCTCGACGTCCATGTTCTCATCAATATAATTGGACTGAACAATAACACCCAGCTCAGATGAGAGCCGGGACAGAACAAGGCTTCACAAACTGAAGTGCTGAGCCTTCATGAGGAACACAGCAGGGACGAGGAAGGTCATGGGTGCAGACCTCCCATGAGCCAATCTTGTGGGAGAGTCCAAGGGGCTGGGGGAATGCTAGCCCTCAAGGTCCCTGAGAATAAAGTGATGTTGATCTTGGGCAGCCCACCCACCATGACATGGCCAAGCCCCTGAAGGCTGCCCTGGATCCCAAGAGGTTAATGGAGTCTTTTGGTTTCAGCTTCATGCAGAGCTGTCCAGGGGATGGCACAGGCTTCCTGGGAGAGAGTGAGCTCCACACCACTGGAAGTATGCAAAGACAGGACTGAGGAGCAATCTGGAGAACTCTTTTAGACAAGGATTCCATGCCAGATGGAGGCACTGGTTCGTCCCTCCTACACACCACAGTCTCCGAACTCATAGCCACTTCCTCCAGGTTCCTTCTGGTCCTCCCTGCCCCCAGGCCTTGGACAGGCCAGCTCCCCCAGGCGGGGCACTCACCCACATTGATGGCCCAGCCTCGCTCCACTGCCAGCTTCCCCGCCTGGGAGACAAGCACAGGGTGAAGGGCACGGGCAGCCCTCTTCTTCACTCACTCATTCACTGAGTCACTCATTCATCCCATAAACACTATTTCCAGCCAGCGCTGAAGTGGGAATGAGCTCTGAGGTGGGGCTAAGGAAGCACCCACCCCCAGTATACTCAGTCCCAGAAGCAAGTACCAGATTAGCTGGCATATGGGATGTGCAGTGCAATTTTGTGAAGAAACTGGAATAAATAAAAGTACTTATGATCACACATAAGCTGACAATGATTTTAATGTGGCCTTTAAAGGGAATTAGACAAGTTTTTGCTCATAGAAATATAGTACACTGAATACTGAAATCCACAGGAAATCAAAGTTTAGGGGGAGGGCAATAAGTAATACTCTAATAAACTAAAAAAAGATACAAATTTCCAGGTTGAAAAGAAAACTATAGTAGTCAACAGGCATTTACCAGGTCTGAATTAGATATCGCACACGGGAGTCTGAAAT
Organism: Myotis daubentonii; assembly: GCF_963259705.1. Taxonomy (NCBI): domain Eukaryota; kingdom Metazoa; phylum Chordata; class Mammalia; order Chiroptera; family Vespertilionidae; genus Myotis; species Myotis daubentonii. The sequence goes on from NC_081842.1 coordinate 117,364,062, forward strand.
GATTCTCTACCTCCAATGAACTTGGCAGCCTATGGCTCATTTTAAAGAGAACTACACACAGGACATGAAACCTGTTTTGCTGGGAGTTTTCTTCATCGCCACACCTGCGATGGGGAGACAGGGGAGCACCATCCATCACTGACATCATTTCCATCTTAAATTGGAGTACATTGGAGTGATCACTTTAGGATATATCTCTGGGGCATGGGGTGTCTTACACACCAGCAAATACGGTAACTCAATTGGACGTCCCTGAAAAAGGAACAGTGAACTCAGATCCCTGGGGCGGGAAAGGCTTTGAGAGGAGCTGCTGGGCCTTGAGGAGTACTTCGGTTTTGTTCCACTACTAAGTGGGAGGAGGGCATCCATAGGGAAAGCCCAGGGTGGGCAACAGCCCAGAGGTAGGCAGGAACCAGGTGTGGGATCCCCAGCCCAGCCCTGTGTCCCACCGGCCTCCCCACCTACCATTATGGTTCCTCCTGTCTGGATCCGAAGGGGCTTCAGCACCTTCCTCTGCACAAGGAAGTTGGGGAGAAAGATGACAGGGGGGATTTCTGTGATGGTAGCGACAGCAAAGGACCACTGTGGAAAGAGACGCAGGCCATTGGCCTCCTGCTGCCATGCCCAGAGCTCAGAGGCAGCAGCTGGGAAATCAGATTTTCTGTAATGGCAGTTTCCAGGTGTCCTGGGTGAACTCTGGGCCGGCTGTAGTTACTATGATAAGAAACAAGAACCCCCACCAGTCTGGCCCCACCAAGTTTGGAGCTCAGTAACGATCAGTTTATCCAATACAGTTTTTTCAAGCCTATTTGGCCACATTCCTCAGCACTCCAAAGCCCTTGGCTGCCCTCTTGTGCCCAAAACAAGAGCTGAGGAAGACTCCATCCTACAGAGGCGCAGACCCAGAAATGACCCAGTCCTCCCACTGTACAGAAGGGGACACTGAGGTCCCAATCAGGGAGGATCTTTCTTGCCAAGGTGACGCAGTGAGTCACAGAGCCAAGTCTGGAAACCCAGATGTCCTGCTTCTCCAGCCTCTTCATCTACTGGGAACTGGTCTTCCTTTCAGAAGAGGCGTCCTGCCTCCTCTCCAGCTACTGAGGCAGGAGGACTGGGCCACCTAAAAGGCATTTGCACCAAGATCAGACACAGCTTTTCCTGTGACCTCTCAGGCCTCTGGGCAAATGTCCCTGCCTCCAGATCCTGAACCACCTCCTGCCTGCCTGAGCATGCAGCTGGGCCCATGCTGTGCTCCCTGCGCCCACTGATCGCAGGCAGAGACTCGGAGGGCCCAGGGCACGTTGTAAATGTGTATTAAGGTGGGGGCTGGTGCAGGCCTCATGTCAGCATGCTTGCAGCCTAGATGGGAAATACTCATATGTGACAAGCCTTGCGATGGAGAAGAAGACGGTTTGGGTGGGGTAGGGGCAGACAGGCTTTTTGGAGGTGGTGACATGAAAGCAGAGACTGAAGGTGAACAAGAGTTATCCAGCTATAGGGGTCAAGGTAAAAAAAATGACTACTGGCAGAAGAAAGTCAGTCCATGTTTAACAGAAGTTAGGGACAGCTGGGACACGGAGGGCTGGTCTGCAGCGAAGGCTCTCAGGCATGTAGGGCAGTGGGAACCTCAGCCAGTGCTTCCCACACTGCTGTAGTTGTAGCAGAACCAGTTAGGGCAGTGGTTCTCAACCTCTGGCCCTTTAAATACAGTTCCTCATGTTGTGACCCAACCATAAAATTATTTTCGTTGCTACTTCATAACTGTAATGTTGCTGCTGCTATGAATCATAATGTAAATATCTGATATGCAGGATGGTCTTAGGCGACCCCTGTGAAAGGGTCGTTCAACCGCCAAAGGGGTCGTGACCCACAGGTTGAGAACCGCTGAGTTAGGGGAATGAGAATAATGGCAGCCCCAGGGAGGAAGTGAGGGATATGAGGGTCTGGGGAAGGTGAGATGGGGACAGTTAATAGAAGGCATATGGGGAACAGATGGACAGAGGTCCAGGACACAAAGTCAGAGCTCCAGGACTCCAACACTGAAGGGCAAAGCCCAGGTTGGAGTCCACTGGGACAAAAAAGGACTGTCCTGGGACCAGAAGGATGATGGGGAGAGTTTGTGCATGTGTGTGTGTGTGTGTGTGTGTGTGTGTGTGTGTGTGGTGGCAGGGGGTGGGGGTAGGGACCAGAGGTGCTCAGGAGGCCAGACACAGAGAAGGTTTCAGGAAGCAGTGAGCAAAGTGAGACTGTGAGTCTGCCAAGGCATCCAGTGAGAGAGAACTGAGAAGTGTGGCCGTTATGATCACCAATCAGGAGAGATTTAGATTTAGGTCTGGAGAGGCCTACAGAAAAAGCATGTGCCTGGAAAGAGCCAGGAAGGGGTGGTGGTAGTGCGAGGGCACCCAGGAGAAGCTGGGCAGGAGGACAGGACAGGACCAGTCAGCCCCCAAAGGGGCCCCGGTGGCTGAGGCCACTGGCCAACGGGAGACATTTTGTCAGGTTGCCTGCACTGCTATGAACACCTGTGTTGTCAGGCCTCTCAGGCTGGCAGGGCTGAGGACAGCTGAGGGGGAGGCTTGCTCTGCTCCCTCACTCCAGGGAAGGAACCCAAGAGCAGGGCCCATGGGGCATGGATTACTTGTCTGAAAGTAGAGATGACCATGCTGCCTTCCTCAGCCATTTTTAAACAGCAGCCTCTCATGCAAACCACATGGCCTGCACTGTTTCTGCCACCTGAGCCAGCCCATATAAAGGAGTTCCTAGAACCCTATGTCAACCAATAGGACTGAGGTTTTCCCTGTCCAATTGGATCTGCGCACCTATATCACCCATCAGCATTTTCTCCAACCAATCAGATCAGCTCCATTCTCACCAATCAGGACAGTGCCTTTTGGACCAAACTGAGGATATGGAGTCCTCATAGGCTGAGAATGGACTGACAGGGATTTATCTGTATTAGACCAGCTCCCTTCTGGCTCCCGCAGTGCATTTTCCCTTTCCACCAGAGACTGGGGACTGGTTTCTGGGCTGGGCTGGAGCCGACTAAACCAGAGCAGAGCTGCTAGCCTGAGAGGCCTCATCTGAGGGCCATTTCGCCCCAGGGCCACCTCACAGCCATGCTGTATTGCAACTGGGCTGTTTGCACAGAATAACGTTTCCTTCTTCGCTGCACCCCAAATTGGGGATTCCTGTTGGCGTAGAATCAGTAGCAATGACCACTGGCTGACAGTGTGTGCATATGCATACGTAGGTGGGGGACAGACCTAGAGAGGACAGGGCGGCCAGCTCCCCTGTTCATCGCGCCATCTCACTGCCCACCACAGGCCTGGCAGACGGAAGGCCTGGAGCCACTGTTTTCTTGGAAAAAAATGAGTGAATACTCAACAGAGCCTCTGAAGAAACACATTAAGTGACTGCCTGCCATCACAACCAGCAGAGGGAGGGTCTGAATAGAAACAAAGCCACACAACCTCCTAGGGCAGGGGTGGGCAAACTTTTTGACTCGAGGGCCACAACGGGTTCTTAAACTGGACCGGAGGGCCGGAACAAAAGCATGGATGGAGTGTTTGTGTGAACTAATATAAATTCAAAGTAAACATCATTACATAAAAGGGTACGGTCTTTTTTTTTTTTTTAGTTTTATTCATTTCAAAAGGGCCGGATCCGGCCCGCGGGCTGTAGTTTGCCCACGGCTGTCCTAGGGTCTGCGATGGACACTACCTCAAGAATAGCTTTCTCTAAGAGGATTCCACAGCAGCTATAGCACAATGGCTCTCCACAGGAAGGGTCCACACCAATGAGTTTGGGAAGTCCTGCTTATTTGCCCCCCTTCCTGGAAGGTCACATCCCATGCTGGCACATTAAAGGCTCTGGGAAGTTCTGCTACAGAATCCCCTGTAACTCTGCTTCACCCCTTGCTTCCCAAACTTCCTACTACAAACCTCCGCCTGCCCGCTTTGCTTTTAATATAACAGTAGAGGCCTGGTGCACAAATTCGTACACTAGTGGGGTCCCTTGGCCTGGCCTGCGGGATCAGGACGAAACTGGCTCTCCGACATTTCCTGAGGGGTCCCGGATTGCGAGAGTGTGCAGGCCAGGCCGAGGGACCCCACTGGTGCATGACTGGGGTGGGGAGGGACACGGGAGGTTGGCCAGCCGGGAGGGACTGGGGGAGGGCTCCAGGGCATGTCTGGCCTGACTAGCTCAGTCCCAATCGTCTAGCTAGTCCCGATCAGCCAGACCCCAGCAGCAAGCTAATCTACTGGTTGGCGCATCTGCCCCCTGGTGGTCAGTGCATGTTATAGTGAGCAGTTGAGCAGCCTTAGCATATCATTAGCATATTACGCTTACATTGGTTGAATGGACGACCAGACACTTAGCATATTAGGCTTCTATTATATAGGATACTGTACTGATCTTCACAAAGATGCAGTCATATAGGATAATACTGGGGAAACTGAGCTAGAGCATGAATTTTACATGGGCCAAGCATTAAGTCACAGCACATATGGGTTTCAGCCAAAGGGACCAGCTCCCACAGGAGAAGGTGCCTATCAACACTTCTCGACTTCTGCCCATGTAAACACGGCTAGACACATCAGCCTTCTTCTCAGCCCAGCTTCTTCTCTGTGGCTCCTGTGCAAGGTAGTGGTGTAGCTCACTAATGAACTATCCAATCCAGTAGCTGCCAGCTACAAATGGCTACTTGCATATAATTTTAAGTTAATTAAAAAAAATTAAGTTTTTAAAATTAAAATTTGTTCCTCAGTCACACTAGCCACATTTTAAGTATTTAATGGCCACATGTGGTTACTGACTACTGGACTGGACAGAGCCTTTCTAGAACATTTCCATCAGTATAGCAAGTTCGGTTGGATAAAGCTACCCTAGAAAGAAACAGTGGCCAGGGTGAAACATAAATGGAAGGAATGGGAGAGACTGGGGGATGGGGGGTGGTGGAGACAGATGCTCCAGTGCCAGGAACAGATACACTATCTGGGAGGTGCAGCGGGCTGCAGTGGGACTGCCCAAACTTGCCAGCAGGCCAGGCCCTCTGACAGCCTGGCCCCAGGCAAGGGCATTGAAGGACAGGCTGGATGGGAGCAGGAAAGGGACAAGGTTCATAAGTCTTCCTCAGAGTCAACTTGTCTAACTCTGGACTCTGCCACTGCAATATAAATTAGAACACAACCCTCTACTTAACTGTGCCTCCATCCTCCTGTCTCCTCATCCATAAAACAGGAGCTCCTCCCAACTAGGCCTCGAATGAGGACTTAGACCATTGGAGAGGCCTGTCCTCAGTGCCCAATCTAAAGTCCCCCTACCTGGCCCTTCGACCCCTGCCTTTGCTTCATCTTTGTACACAGCACTGGTCTCTACCTGACAATAACAATACCTATATTGTTATCTGTCCCTCCCAGAAGAATGCAGCTCCAGAAAAGCAGGCACACACTTGTTTCCTGCTGCACAGGCAATGCTGAGAATGATGCCTGGCACACAGTAGGTGCTTGCTGCACATGCTGTCAATCTTCCCCAGATCCCTACCTGCACCCTCTCCCATCCCAGGAGAGCCTGTGAGAACCTGGCCTCTTGCTGCTGAGACAATGCCCTGCCTATAGCACACCCCGTGGGATCAGGCTAAGATCACAATCCTGGTGAACCCACGTGTAGGCCCAGTTTTTTCTCCTGTTTTCTCTGCCTGACTCCCTCTCCCAGAGGGTTCTCCTGGAACCTTGCCCCAGGTAAATCCCTGCTGCAGGCTCTGTTTCTAGGGCTGTGCTTCTCCAAGTGTGGCTCCTGAACCAGCAGCAACAATGGCACCTGAGAGCTTGTTAGACATGCACATTCTCAGGCCCACCCCAAACCTCCTGAATCAGAAACTGGGAGTGGGGCCCAGCAATCTGTGTTGTAACAAGCCCTCCAGAGGATCTGAGGCTTAAGCAAATTTGAGAACAACTACTCTAGGGAACTTGACCTCAGACAGTGCTGAACAAATGAATGGATGAGCTACAGTGAACCTGTGAGGTTTACCCCATCCTGATGCCCACGGCCCAACAAAGTGCATGGCCTGTGGGCTTGCCCATCCCAGCGCCTGGTCATATGTCAGGGCCTTTGTGCCCAACTACTTGGTTTGGGTCAGGACTTTCCAGCAGTGAAGTGGGAGCAAAGGGAGAGAAGGGGGAGAGGGGAGTCCCACACAATCATCTCAGTTGATGACCAAATAAGCCTCTGACAAAATCCAACACCCTTTCATAAAATCAATCAACAAGTTAGGAACAAAAGGGAACTCCCTCAACATGACAAAGGGTGTTTCTCTCTCTCTCTCTCTCTCACACACACACACACACACACACACACACTCCCATTGCTAACATCATACTCAATAGTAAAAGGCTAAAAACCTCCCACCTAAGATCAGGAACAAGCCAAGGAAGATTGCTTTTGCCACTTCTGTTCAACTGGAAGTACCACCCAAAGCAATCTATGTTTATATATATATAAAAGGCTAATATGCAAATTGTCCCCACAGGAGTTCCACCAGGAGACTGGGAGTTTGATCGCTCACTATGACATGCACTGACCACCAAGGGGCAGCGCAACATGAAAGAAGGCCCTGGCTGGCAGCCAGAAGGCCCCGATAGGCCCTGATTGCCAGCCCAGCCTAGGGATTCTAATCATGCACAAATTTCGTGCACTGAGCCCCTAGTTAGAAAATAAAAAGAAATAAAATGCCTCTAAATTGGAAAGGAAAGTGGAACTTCTCCCTATATTCACAGTTGGCATGATGTTATATTTAGGAGATCCTAAAGAACAAACACAAACACAAACCCCCAATTAAACCTAATAAATAAATTCAACAAAGTGCAGGACATAAGATCAGCACACAAAAATTAGTTGTATTTCTATACATTAACAACAAAATCCAAAAAGAAAATTAAGAAAGCAATTCCATTTACAATAACATCAAAAATTAAAATACTTGGAAATAAACTGAACCAAGAAGAACCAAGAACCAAGTAATTTACACTGAAAATTACAGAACATTGCTGATGCAAAAACTTAAAGATCTAAATAAACTGAAAAATATCCTGTGTTCGTGGATTGACCTAATATTGTAAAGATGGCAATTATCTCCAAATTCATCTGCAGATTCAATATAACCCCTATAAAAATTTCAATGGCCCTTTTTGCAGAAACAGAGAAGCTGATCCTGTAATTCACATGGAATCTCAAGGGACCCTGAATAGCAATCTTGAAAAAGAACATAGTTAGAGGATTCACAACTTCAAAAAATTCCCAATTTCAAAAAGTACTACAAACTTAGTAATCAAAACATAGGATTGTGGTATTGCATAGGATCAACATATAGATCAATTGCAAAGAACTGACAGTCCAGAAATAAATCTATATGTCTATAACCAATTGGTTATCTACAAGAGTGCTAAACCAGTCAATAGAGAAAGAACAGTCTCTTTAACAAATGGTTCTGGGAGAACTGGATATCCACATGCAAAAGAATGAAGGATGCTTATCTCACACCATATACAAAAATTAACTCAAAATGGATCCAAGACCTAAATATAAGCTAAAACTATAACACTCTTAGAAGAAAACACAAGGGTAAAATCTTCATGACCATGGGTTTGGCAACACAGTCTTAGACACCAAAAGCAGCCAACAAAAGAAAAACATGGATAAACTGAACTTTAGCAAAATTTAAACATTTTGTGCATCAAAGGACATTATCAAAAAAGTGAAAAGGCAACCCACAGGATAGGCAAAAATATTATTTGCAAATCACATAATATCCAGAACATATAAAGAACTACAACTCAACAGCAAAGACAAATATCCCAATTTTTAAAATGGACTTCAATAGGCATTTCTTCAAAGAAGACATATAAGTGGCTAAAATGCACATGAAGAGATGCTTAATGTTATTAACCATTACGGAAATGCAAATTATAACCACAATAAGATACCATATCACATCCACTAAATTAGCCACAATAAAAAAATAAAACACAGAAAAATAAGTGTTGGTGAGGATGTAGAGAAGATGGACCCCTTGTGCTGTTGTTAGAAATGTAAAGTGGACCATGCCTGGGTAGCACAGTTGATTAGAGCATTGTCCCAATATGCCAAGGTTGTGGATTCATTCCCTGGTCAGAACACAACAAATTGATGTTTCTCTCCTCCCATCCTCTTTCACTCTAAAAATCAATAAGTTAAAAAAAAAAAAAGAAAGAAAGAAATGTAAAATGTGTAGCTGCTGTGGGAATCATTTTGGTGATTCCTCAAAAAGTTAAAAATAATTTCCATACAACTCAGCAATTCCACTCCTAGGTATATAACCAAAATAACTGAAAACAGGTACTCAAACGAATACTTGTACCTATGTTCATAGCAACACTATGCACAAAAACCAAAAGCTGGAAATAACTCAAAATCTATCAGCTGATAAATAAACAAAATGTGGTATATCCACACAATGGAATATTATTCAGCTTTAATAAGGAATGAAGAACTGATGCATGCTGCAAGGTAGATGATTCTTCACACTGTGCTCAGTGAAAGAAGCCAGACACAGGAGGTCACATATTCTATGAATCCAGGTATACTTATGTAAAACAACCAGAAAAGGCAAAACCAGATGGTGGTACCACCCATAGCGGGGAGGGAGGAATAGGAGCAACTGCTTAGTGTGGAAGGGTTTCTTTTGGGGTGATGAACATGTTTTGGAACTAAATAGAGGTGATGGTTTACATAGCATTGTAAATTTACTAAAGGCTACTAAATTTTATACTTAAAAATGGTTAATGATTAATTTTATGTCATGTGAATTTTACAATAAAGGAAAAAAGAGAAAAAAGAAAGGAGAGAAGGAAAGATAAGAGAGAATCATAGACCCTGAGGGGTCCCATTTCCCGTGAGACTTTCCTGGGACATCTACCTTCTGGTGCTGTGTCTCTGGAAACTGTGCTTCCCTTTCTCCCACAGGACTGTGATACTATAAGGGCAGTGACTAGGCCCGATTCACATGTCGGTTTCCTGGGGGTCAGGCCAAAGTTTCTGAGGCGTCTTTGCCTTCTTTCTCTCACATGCCCCCTACTCATCTGAACAACAGAATATCTTGTTGTTCAACTGCTGCTTGCTGCCTGGTCTGAGAGCCCAGGACCTCTCCCAACGAGTACTACACTACCTCCTTCCTCGCTGGTCTCCCTGCTTCTGTCTTGACAGCCTATCCTTACCATAGCTGCCAAGCAACTTGGCTAAAACCTAGATCAGGTCATGTCCCTCTGCTTAACACATCCATGGCTCCCACCTCTCTCAGAGCAAAGCCACAGCAATGGGTGCCTGGCCCTATCCTCTTCTGACCTCACCTCCTACCAGACTCCCTTCATCCCCTCCAATCCAGCCACATCGCCTTCCTTGTGCCTACAACACACTGGAGATACCACTGCCTCGTGACCTTTACACATGCTCATTCTTCTTGGAATGCCTCCTGGATGCCCCCATAGCGTACTCCCTCACTGCCCTCAGCTCATGGTCACATCAGTAAGGTTCTCTGTGATCCCCCATTTCAAACTGCGGTCTTCCCCACCCCATTTCCCCCCCCCAAGGCACTGAGCACCTTCTAAGATACTATATAATTGATTTGATTTTTTATGACATTAGCTGACTCTCCATCTAAATGCTAGCTCCAACAAAAGATCTGGTCTCTTTTGTTCCATCCTGTCTCCCTGCATCTAGAACAGAGCATGATGCTCACTAAATACCTGCTGCATAAACATGTCCTGGGCATTGCCCAGTTTGGGATGCGCAAGGACAAGATATCAAATCTGCATGACACATCCCATGGCACACTGTCACTGGGGTCAGCAGGAGGCAAGAGCCGGCACTGGCCCAACCCAACCACTACCCTCAGTGGGGCCACCTCTGGGCCTTGCACACAGTAGGTGCTCAATAGACACTTGCTTCCCTGAAAGGATATCATCTGTCAAACATCAGACTATAGCATCTCCTTCAATGCCCTGTTTATTAAGTATCAAAGGCTACACCAGTGCAGGGCCAGGCATGAACCCCGGAACATGGGTGGGGGGGCAGAGTGGAGGTGGGGCAGGGGAGAGGGTGTATGTTCCACTGCACACACAGAGCAGCCAAGGAAGAGCAGCCCTGGGAAACCTACATGAACTCCTCAGGTGTCTACAGCAGAGAAAAGAGAAGAGAAAACTGCATTTTTCTCTCGCTGTCTGAGTTACTCCTGACAGAAGAGAACTCAAGAGGACTGTTGGCTCCGGATGAGGGAGACAAGGAACACTTCTGTCAGGCTACTGTGTGATACAGGAGCCCAAGAAGGGGAAATGGGAGGAGTAACTCAGACAGCAAGAGAAAACTGCACCCTGTTTGCAGGGTGAATGGGATATTCCTACGCTGCAACACCTAGATGCCAGACAATGCCTGAAGTGGACATGGGTCTCACCTGAGCGTGAAGGGTACAGCACACCTATCACTCTTCTACAGCACATGGAACAGAATCCAAACTCTTCCCACAGCCTACAAAACCCTGTGTAGCCTGGTGCTGCTGGCCTCCCTGAGCACACCACATGCCTTTTCATTATCTCAGATCCTTCGACTTAGCTAATCAATCACACTTCTTCCGCTGCAGGAGGCCAAGTCCCTTCTTCTCACTCCAAGTCTGAGGCGCTGGAGCATTCTTTCTTTAAAGCTCCATCTATGTCACCTACTCCTTATTATTTAGTCTCAGCTCAAACCTCACCTCCTCTGTGAGGCCCTCCCTGATTGCTCAGTCTAAACGAGCTTACTTCCATCCAGGGACCTTCTATTCTTTTTTCCTTCATAGCCAAGGTGTATCCTCTTTCTGGGCCTAAGCTTTTCCACCTATGGAGGGGAGGACCCTGGTGACCTCTACTATGGCTCTTAGTCTAAAATGAATCTTTATTTTTTTTTTAATATATTTTATTGATGTTTTACAGAGAGGAAGGGAGAGAGATAGATAGTCAGAAACATCGATGAGAGAGAAACATCGATCAGCTGCCTCCTGCACATCCCCCACTGGGGATGTGCCTGCAACCCAGGTACATGCCCTTGACTGGAATCGAACCCGGGACCCTTCAGTCCGCAGGCCGACGCTCTATCCACTGAGCCAAACCGGTTTTGGCTGAATCTTTCTTTAAAAGAACATTTCATTTCATTTATTGGGGTGACATTGGCTAATAAATTTACATAGGTTTCAGGTGTATAGAGCTCCCACACTCCTAGGGGCAGAAAACCTGTTGCATCCCTGACCCCACCAGGGCAGGCTAACAGCACAAGTCTGGATGCGACCCCTTACCCAGCCCTCCCCTCTGCTCCCACAAAGGGGACTGACTAGCTGCCTCCACCTCAGAACCTCAGCACTGATGACAGCTGTGGGCCCGAGTCTAGAAGGAGGTCATGAGCAGAGAGCCTGTAGGTGGGATTTTAAAATCTTAAATGAGTAAACACATTAAGAAATCAGGAACTGTCACTTAATAATCTGGATTTCTGGCTTTGCTTCAAAGCCACGCACTCTGGCCATGCTGAGCCTACAGTGGGGCTGGGTAGCAGCCACCCACTTGGGAAGGGCAGCAGCTTCCAGTTCACCCATACACCACCATCTGCACGACCAGGTATGTTCCCTGCTGGGCCCTAGGGGTGTCAAACTCATTTTTAACGCAACAGTTTTCAACAAGTCTTTAGCAGTACAAGTTCTTAGAACAAAATCTTAAACTTCAATCCAATATAAAAGTAGACCAAATAGAACAGCTTGGATTGGATAGGGACAGGGCTTGGACTACCCTGTCCATCATCTCAGCGGGTCTTTGCAGCCTGTTCATAGAGCACAGATTGAAAGTCATTAATATAGAAGCCCCAATCCCTGTGAAGTTTCACTCTCCACCAACTGGACATCCCTGCTCTCACAATTCCAGAGACGGGGAACTCATAACCCCTGGAACAATCTAGCCATCCCTGGTGTCTGCCTTTTCATGACACCTCGCTCCTCTTGGGACCACAGACCCACATGCTTCCCCTGTGCTATGGACAGGAATTGATAGGCTGTGCTTTCCCAGGCTGAGCTGCCCTCCCCTGGCCACTCCTCCTGGCTGGCAGCCCTTCTGGCCCTTGTACCTTCAGCTCGTTGAGATAACGTCTCGTGTGCACCACCAGCAGGTCTTCCTCTGAGGCTTCCCGTGCCTCTACCAGCATGCCGTCTGACAGAAGCTTCTCTTCTGAAACCACAAAGTGGGCACCATGCTTCCCTGCTGGGAGGGCTCAGCCCAGACCCTCCCACAGGCTGCAAACCTGGCCTCTGTCAGCCCTGCCCCAGGAGAAGGTGGGCATTGCTAGTTTATGGGCATTCTGTCAACAGGCCACCTCCCAGGCCAGTGTGAACAATGGCCAGGCCCTTAGGCCAGGGGACTTCAGACATTGTGCACACAAAGATCCTTTCCAAGCCACTGATAGCCACGAGGTGAGCTCAGTGTGTCTGGAAAACTTTCAGAGGCAGATGACACATGGGTCAATGATGTTGACCCTCTAGGTGAGAAAAGTTCTTTGATCAATTCTCCCCCCCAACTTCTGATGGCATCCTGGGAGGCTCAGTGTGGTGTGGCCTCTCTTTAATCCCTGCCTGACCCATGATCATCTCCCTTTTTAACTCCTCAAAAAGCACTCACAACCTGCAGCAACAGTAAGCAGCAGCCTGAATTGAATTATACTCTTGTTTTCAATGCATTTATATTTCCCACGATTTTCTATTTATGGCAAGTGAAACCAGCTTTCCCATTTAGATGACATATGTTTCCTTTTAAAACAAGTTTTTTTAAGTTTTTAAAAATGAAGGTTAAGTCAATAAAAAATATGAAGTAAAAATGGAACAGGTGGTATGAAGAGATGGCAAGGTCCCAAGAGTGGTTTGCAAATGACCGATGCTTAGAAAACACTGCATTATTTCATCACCCCTCACATACACCAGACAAGATTTGCTCCATTTTTCAAAAGAAGAAACTGAGGTCCAGAGACGAAATGCTCTGCAGTGGTCGGCAAACTCATGAGTCAACAGAGCCAAATATCAACAGTACTTCTTCAAAATAGACTCGCTTAGGCCGAAAACCAACTTCTGCTCATGGGCCACAAAATTTCAATCGCACTGTACACGCACCCGCACGTGGTATTTTGTGGAAGAGCCACACTCAAGGGGCCAAAGAGCCGCATGTGGCTCGCGAGCCGCAGTTTGCTGACCACTGCTCTAGAGCACAGTGAGAACAGGCCCATGATTCTCTGGGTTCTAGGGAAATCAAAGGGACAAACAAGGTCAGAATCTAGGGGACCTGTTTTAAAGTGTTACCCTTAGGAATCAACCCTGGCAGAAACCAACTAGTTACATACATTTCTCACATATAGTTCCACATACGGTAGGTACTCCCCCTACTCACCCCCAGGACATTTTATGGCTCCCCAGTGTCTTCAGGCAAAGGGCCAGCTCTTTTCTTGGAGGCACCCAAGGCCCTTCACCATATGACCCCTGCCTCCTTTTCACCTACATCCTCATAGGAGAAAGGAGAGAACTCAAGAGGACTGTTGGCTCCGGATGAGGGAGACAAGGAACACTTCTGTCAGGCTACTGTGTGATACAGGAGCCCAAGAAGGGGAAATGGGAGGAGTAACTCAGACAGCAAAAGAACTACAAGGTGAGGGCAGGCTGGCTCTGCTCACTTTGCCAGAGTTTGCACAGCTGCACACAACTTGTATTCTTTTCTAGTTAATATTTTTCTGTGAATACTCACTGTAGTCACTACTGCACACTGAAAATAAGTATCACTTGCCATAAATAGAAGTTAGCCAAAAATTTTAAAAAAATACAATAGAAACAGTGTTATTAATCTCTAATTTGATTCTATTTTCTGCAAGGTTCAGAGCCTCAGGCTTGCTCTGGATTTGTTAAAAAGGGAGATGGGCTTAGTGTTTAAGATGGGCTAGCCCAGGGGTCCTCAAACTTTTTAAACAGGGGGCCAGTTCACTGTCCCTCAGACCGTTGGAGGGCCAGACTATAGTTTAAAAAAAAACTATGAACAAATTCCTATGCACACTGCACATATCTTATTTTGAAGTAAAAAAACAAAACGGGAACAAATACAATATTTGTATTTGCATGTGGCCCCAGGCCGTAGTTTGAGGACCCCTGGGATAGCCCCACAAATGAGATTTTCTCCATGGTGTGATCAGAAGAACTGAGTCATCCTATACCAGGTAACATTTCGGTAACACTTCCTACTTCCCTCAGTGAAAGCACCCCGATACAGAGGGAACAACAATATCCTGGCACTAACTACTGTAATGCCTGGATTTTCCACACCACAGTTCAAACAGTGCAAGCCTGACCTTGCCCAGTGGGATGAGCCATGAAGGGTAGGAGCCTGGAACTCTGAGTTTCAGACAACTGCTACTTAGTAGCTATGTGACTGTGAGCATGTTTCCTAACTTTTCTGGGACACAGTTTCCTCCATTTGTAACCAATGGAGTTGGAGCAAAAGTTCTCTTCTTCTTGGACTCTCTGAGCTTGTGGTGGATGGACATTGGAGTCCTCCAATCTTCAGCTTCCTGTGTCCATCATTAATTAGCTCCCTTTTACTGGATTTCTAGGAGAAGACACAGAACTTAGGTCCAGAGCGACGGGGAGCCAGGGAAGGTTTGAGACAGGGACATATGCTTAGAAGTTTGTGTTGGAAAGTCCCTTTTCACAGCATGGATGGAAGGCAGTCTGAGGGCTGAGGCCGGAGTCAGGGGAGTCTGAAGCTTGTGTTAGGGAAAGGCAATGGGGGAAGGTAAAGGAAGCAGATGTAGGGTCCAAGGTGGGACTGCCATACCTTTTAGAAAGCTGATCACCTTGCCCCATTTTCCGGCGTCAAAGGGATGCAGCTTCTCCAGGCCCATGAAGGTTATATTGTAGCGGGAGGAGTACACGATGGGCCACCGGGTCTCGGGCACGTGCTGGTACAGCTGGGTTGTATGCGGCCTTCCGTAGGCATGGGGACAGAACAGACAGATAGGGATGGTCTCAGTGTGGGAAGCAGACTCCCACTCTGCACCAGTCGGCCTTGATTTACCCGACAGACTTGACCTGGTACCACCAGGTCCCTTAGCCGCAGAAAAGAGGCCCCACAGCAACAACAAGAATAGCGGATCCTTACTGAGCATTGGCTCTTTCCCTGCATTATCCAACCCAATCCTCACAGCATTCCTGGGAAGTAGGCACCACCATCTCCCATCTCACCAAAGGCTTTGCGAGGGGACTAAGGCCGGAGCAGCGGATGTACACCCAGGTGCGTCAGGCTGCAAGACCTCAGCACCTCACTTCCACATTCTAACAATTACACCGAACAGCTGTGTGGCCCTAGGCCTCGGTTTCCTATAAAATGTGTGCCTGTTGCGGGGATGGAGAGATGCATCTAAATAGCTGAGCAAAGAAAGCGTCCTGATCGTGAGAGCCGGGCTCCAAAACAGACGTTAGAGGCTCGCACAGTGGTGGCCCAAGGAGGAGCCGGTGCCAGTCAGCCCCTCTCCACGGCGCAGCTTACTCCCCACCCCACCCATCGCACGTCCGCGGCCGCTGCCACCGCCGGGGCCTCCGCAAGGCTGGATGGGCCCGAGAGCAGACGTCAGACCCGCGCCCCGTGACGGCCTCCTGTTCCTCGGGCTGCAGAGAAACGGCTCGGGGCTGAGTCGGCGCGGGGCCCGCCTGGGCACCTCCGGCCCAGCGTCCCCTCGCCCGCCATACCTGGGCCCGCACCTGGCCGGCCCGCCGGCCGCCCGGGCCCTGGTGCTCCAGCCCACGGCGACCCCTGGGAATCCGGGGGACTAGGACTGGCGCCCGCCACGCGCCCCCCGTCACACTCACATCCCGCAGCTGGGCCCTCCCAGCGCCGACCACCGCTCCAGGACCCGGCGGGGCGGGGCGCGGTCCCGCCCAGGACACGCCCCCGGCCTCGCCGCCTCCATGGGGCGGAGCTCCTCAGGCTCGGCCCCGCCGCCGCGCCCGCGTCACAGAAGGTCGGAGTCCTGGCTCGGCCCCGGCGGGAGGGAGGCCACGCCCCTGGCGCCCCGGGAGCGCGAAGGGCCGCCTCCTCCGACCAGCGAGGACTCGCCCGGCTCCCTGGGGGGCGGAGTTGGAACGCGCGGCCTCGCCCCGCCGGGGAGGCGCCGAGCGAGGTCGCCGGCTGCGCTCCGCCTCCGCGCGCTCGAGGGCCTGCGGGGCTGCGGGGCTGCGGGGCTGCGGGACGAGCTGAGACCGAGTCGCTGTGACCGAGTCGCTGTGACCTTGGGCTGCGTCCGCGCGCCGCGCCGGGGTCTCTGCTTCCCGAGTGTCTGCAGCGTGAGGTCTGTGCGCGGGCCGCAGGCGACCCCGCCTCTGACCTGCGGTCACGCGCTCCCCGCACCGGGGTGAAGCCCCAGCCCGGTCTTTGGCAGCTCGGACTTGACACAAGCACTCCCCACGCCAGCAGTAGGCTCTCTCAGCCTCCGTTCTTCATCGACACAACCCTGAACCCGCCGGTGATTCTGTCCTCAAGGCGCCGTCCCTCGCGACTCCCCCGACCCGGGAGGGAAGCCAAAACTACCCCCAGGGGCAGCTGACAGTCTTGGGCGGGACTCTGGGAGGAGGCCACAACAATAGAGCCCCAAAGGACAGAGACAATGGGCCTCTGTGGGCCCAGCTGCTGACCCCAGGGCTGCCAGGAGCTGGGATCCCTGGTGCCTCCATGAGGGCTGGTGACAGGGTGGGCATCATGAAGGAGAAGGGCACAGACATTTGACCAGTGCCCTCCATGTGCTTGTCACTTGATTGCATGATGGCAGTGAATTCTCACAACCCAATCCTATGAGGTGGTGCCCTCACACCCCAATTTTATCATGAGGTCACTGAGGTTCAGGTATGGATTAAACCCTTACTCTATCACCTACCAGCCCAGTGTCCTTGGTCAACTTGCTTTAGGTCTCTGGTCCTGCATTTCTGCACCTGTAAATGAGATGATGCCTGCCATTTACCTCATGAGGAAGTTAACAGAATCAAAAGAGAGAGGAATGCTGATGATTATTTAAAGAGCACGTTGCAGGTTTTAGGTTCAATTCTAAAAGCTTTATGCTCATTTAATTCTTATAGCAACCCTAGGAAGCAAACTATGATTATGCCCATTTTACAGAAGTAAGTTTCCCAAAGGTGAGAGATGTGGACAGATGTAAACTATAGCCACAGAGAGGAAAAAAAGTGGTATTTAATAACAACCATAAGCAAGAAAGTGCATACAGTACTGTGTCATTGTGAGAGATCAACTTTTTCTCTGGGAACTTGATCTGTGGTTTGGGAAGGCACAGGTGAGCCGTTTGTTGGGAGAACAAGAGTCTGGGGCAGGCTGGATCAGGGAGCTGAGGCCAAAGACAGTAGGATTGTTCTGGGTAAGAGGGTTTTTTAAGTGGTGTCTGGTGTGGCTGAGGAGGAAGGTGTTCTGGAGAACCCTTCAAACCAGCATGCCAACTTGGACCACCTACCCACACCATCACCTGTGGGAGAAATAAACTATGCTATTCATGCTATGTGTTTGGGGGCCTCTTTGTTACAGAATCCTAGTATGTCTGCTCACTGACTGCACTGGGACATAGTAGTGAAACCAGCAGGCAAGATTCAAAAGCCATTGTCAGGCTCACAGTTTAGTGGGAGAGACAAACATTACACTAGGAAACAATCATAATTATAATGTGATAAGTGCTGTGACAGGCACAAGGTGAGATGGTGAGAGAGAATGAAGGGATCCCTGATTTAGACAGTGGTCAGGAAGGTCCCAAGAGGACTGTTTTTTTTTATTTTTAAACTATGTGTATTTTATTTTTTTAATTCATGTATATGTTATTTTAAAATGTCATTGTGATAAAACAAGACGCTGATTTATCAAACATTGTATAGTTATTACTTCCCCTCTTTATGCAATCTTGGAGTATATTTCAACTTAAAATGAATAAGAAACCCCCAAACCATAGCACTTCTTCTTTAAAAAAAAATTTTTTTTTATTGATTTCAGAGAGGAAGGGAGAGGGAGAGGGAGATGGAAACATCAATGATGAGAGGGCACCATTGATTGGCTGCCTCTTGCACGCTCCACACTGGGGATCATGCCTGCAACCTGGGCATGTGCCCTGACCTGGAATCGAACCGTGATCTCCTGGTTCATAGATTGATGCTCAACCACTGAGCCACACAGGCCAGGCCCATAACACTTCTTTTGAAAAATACAGGCATACAAAGGACAGCATTAACTGTAGAAATGCACCAAAGATGAATAACAATTGACACAGATGAGATATTTCAATATTAGTTAAATTGACACAGTATTAAAACTGTGCTCTTTTAAGTTCAAGTAAACATCTATGTCTATTCTGGTATCTAGCAATTTTATACATATTTAACACAGCAGCAACAATAACAACATTAAGCAGTATTTGTTAAACTCATAATGAGTGATAAGCACTGCTAAATATGTAAAACGTGTTTTGCCCTAACAGGTTTGGTTCAGTGGATAGAGCGTCGGCCTGCGGACTCAAGGGTCCCAGGTTCAATTCCAGTCAAGGGCATGTACCTTGGTTGCAGGCACATCCCCAGTAGGGAGTGTGCAAGAGGCAGCTGATTGATGTTTCTCTCTCATCGATGTTTCTAACTCTCTATCTCTCTCCCTTCCTCTTTGTAAGAAAAAACCCCCCAAAAAACAAAAAAACATGTTTTGTTATTTGTGTTATTGATGAAGAGATTATTTTTAAACAGAGAAAACTGCAAGTGCAACTGTCCTGAGGCCAGAAGAAGCTTGTGATCAAGGAGCAGAAAATGGGGGTTTGTATCTTCTTGACTGTGGGCACCGGGTCCCAGCAAGAGAGAGGACCCACACAATAGGGTTTACTGAGAAGAGTTTAATGAAGGGACAGTTTACCTGATGTTTGGGTGGGGGTTAAGGGAATTAATGGTCTAGCAGTAGTGGGAGACTTGGCCCACTTAACCTGAAGGGAAGAGAGGAGGAATGTGGGGGGCTGTTTCTCTCTTCTCCATGTCCCACATGGAAAAGGAAACAGTCCATTTGCTGAGTGGAGGAGCTGGGGATTAAGAAATTAAAGAAAGACCATGACGCAGAAATAGATTTTAAGCTGGGGCCAGGTGGGCACCATCCTCTCTGATGGAGAGGCGGCAAAAAGCGGGCTGAGCCACACAGCAGGTTTTATTTTATTTATTTATTTATTTTTTTAATTAAATCTTTATTGTTCAGATTATTACATTTGTTCCTCTTTTTCCCCCCCATATCTCCCCTCCTCCCAGTTCCCGCCCCACCCTCCACCCTCACTCCCCACCCACTGTCCTCATCCATAGGTGCACGATTTTTGTCCAGTCTCTTCCCGGATCTCCCACACCCCTTTCCCCCCCAAGAATAGTCAGTCCATTCCCTTTCTATGTCCCTGATTCTATTATAATCACCAGTTCATTCTGTTCATCAGATTATTTATTCATTTGATTTTTTTTTTATTCTTTTTTTATTCATTTGATTTTTAGATTCACTTGTTGATAGATGCATATTTGTTGTTCATAATTTGTATCTTTACCTTTTTCTTCCTCTTCCTCTTCTTAAAGGATACCTTTCAGCATTTCATATAATCCTGGTTTGGTGGTGGTGAACTCCTTTAGCTTTTCCTTATCTGTGAAGCTCTTTATCTGACCTTCAATTCTGAATGATAGCTTTGCTGGATAAAGTAATCTTGGTTGTAGGTTCTTGCTATTCATCACTTTGAATATTTCTTGCCACTCCCTTCTGGCCTGCAAAGTTTCTGTTGAGAAATCAGCTGACAGTCGTATGGGTATTCCCTTGTAGGTAACTGAGTTTCTTTCTCTTGCTGTTTTTAAGATTCTCTCTTTATCTTTTGCTCTTGGCATTTTAATTATGATGTGTCTTGGTGTGGTCCTCTTTGGATTCCTTTTGTTTGGGGTTCTCCGCGCTTCTTGGACCTGTAAGTCCATTTCTTTCACCAGGTGGGGGAAGTTTTCTGTCATTATTTCTTCAAATAGGTTTTCAATATCTTGCTCTCTCTCATCTTCTGGCACCCCTATAATTCTGATGTTGGTACGCTTGAAGCTGTCCCAGAGGCTCCTTACACTATCCTCGCATTTTTGGATTCTTTTTTCATTTTGCTTTTCCGGTTGGGTGTTTTTTGCTTCCTCGCATTTCAAATCATTGACTTGATTCTTGCGCTCCTCTGGTCTGCTGTCGGGAGTCTGTATAATATTCGTTATTTCAGTCTGTGTATGCTTAATTTCTAGTTGGTTCCCCAACATAACATCGAGGGTCTTATTAGTTTTCTTGTAGATCTCATTAAGTTTATCGGCGGCTTCTAAACAGTTCTTGAGAGACCTTAAAAGTGTGGTTCTGAACTCTATATCTTCCATTGACAATTTTGTCCTGTTTCTTTGTCTCCGCATTTTGTTATGCTTCCTTGGTGCACCCCCTAGTGGTCTTTGTTCGCAGTCTTATAGTTAAATCTTGATTGTTGTAGCTAATTCCAGGGAGGGTTTGACCTCCAGGCCAAGTGGCTATGAGAATCAGCTGTGTCAGCAGTGAGAGAACTTCTGTCCTCTAGGGAGGTGCTAATCTAGCCTTTGCCTGAGGCTATCCGGCAAATGCCTCTGTGCAGGACTTGGGCAGGGCGGGTCGAACAGGATCAACAGCGTGGGCCAGAGAGAGCAGTTATGGCGGCTCTCAGTCCTGTCCCCAGGGGCTCTGCCTCTCTGAGTTCCAGCACCCGCTGCAAAGCTCGGAGAGAAAGCTGCACTCGCTCTGACCGAAGCCAGACAGTCCCGCTTCTCCCATTTGAGCCTGGGTCCCCAAAGACTCGCCTGTATCTGGAGCTCAGAGTCTGCGACTCCCTCCCGATTGAAAACGCCAACCGCGCCCTCCGAAGCCAGCCCGCTCCGCGCACTCCGCACCTCAGAATTTGACTTCAACACTGCACCTCCTCTGAGTGTCCCTATGCGTTTCTCCTTCCTCCTAGTTGTAGGACTTCCACTCAGCCAGCGTTCCTGTGGTTCTGGGTGATGTCCGTTCCGTCTTTTAGTTTTACTTTTGAAGTAGTTGTTCAAAGCAGCAAACTCCGGCGTTAACCTATGCCGCCATCTTGGTTCTCCCAGCAGGTTTATTTTAAAGGCCTAGATTTACATATCTAGTTCCGCCCCTGCCTGATTAACATGTCCAGCCTTATTGGGGAAGCAAGTTCCCAGGGCGTGGCTCTGCCTATGCTCTGAGTTCAGCTGACAGTAATTATAAGAAAATGCCTAGGTGCCTCCCAGGTGGCCCTCTACAGAGGAATGGTTTCCTGGAACCAGAGAGAGCTGCAGCTATAGGTCAGTTCCCCCCACCCCACAAGGGCAGTGGCTACAAAGAAATACAGACACTGCCAAAATGGGGTAGATGGAAAAATACCCCAACTTTCCTCTCCTCCTACCCTCTGATGCCCATTGGTGCCTCCCATTGGCTGAAGCCAACCAGGAGCCAAGGAATGCCAGGTGATGGTGTCCATAGGGGTCAGATTTATTAGGGGACACAGAGTAAGGTGGAAAGCTGTAGCAAGTGGATCAGGGGAGTGGAGGGTAAGTAGAGAATAAACTAGTGTTTTAGGTGACCTTGGATGTTTCAACAGCCCTTCTGAGCCAATTCTCTAACAGGAGTGAGTTGAGGTTGAAAACTGACCCTGTAGGAGAAACCAAGATGGTGGCATAGCTAAACACCGGAAATTGCTGCCTCCCACAACAACTTCAAAAATACAAGGAAAAGATAAAACAGACATAATCCAGAACTACAGGAAGGCTGGCTGAGTGGAAATTCTATAACTAGAAAGAGAAAAGCACACTGAGACTCAGAGGAGCTGCGGAAGTGCAGAGGTACGGAGGCTCGAGCGTGTGCGGAAAGGGGCTGGCACCTGAGGACGCCGCTGTCTTTTTGAATTGGAAGGGAGTCACAAGCTCCCGACTGCTCTGAACTCCAGTTCGTGGGAAGTCTCTGGGGACCCAGGACTCAGACAGAGAGAAACTGGACTGTCTGGAAGCGGGCAGAACTCAGAACTTGAGGGCAGCTTTCCCTCAGAGGTGCTTGCAGCAATTAAATTACTGGGACACTGAGAGGAGGGGCCCCTTAGGGCAGGGCTGAGGATCAGCCATAGCTGCTTGCTCCTCCCTGCTGATTCCCTGAGACCCTGCCCCACCCAGGCTGCTGCAGAGGCTTTTGCATATGAATGCCCTGGCCCTTTGCAATCTGAAAATTACCTAACTGCAGCTGGGCCAGACAGACCCAGAACTTCCAAGAGAAGGCCCAGGGCCCCACAGGAGCTTGCATTGCTTCACAGCTGGTCCTCATTTGGGCACCTCTAAACTCCAAACAAGGAAGGGGAATCTGCAGATCTCTTTGTAGCTCCTGCTGGGTAGCCTCAGGCACAGGCTAAGTTAGCACCTCCTTAGATCCAAGAGCCAGTGTACCCAGTGGTCAGAGTGGGACCATCCAATTACAACTCCTCAGATCCATAAGGGACACACTCAGGGGGCAGACTCACTGAACACCAAAGTCCCACTGAAGCAAGTCTTGCCTCATAATGGTGTCTTCAGCACAGAAGTTCTCCCACCATAGACACAGCTAATTCTCACAGCCAATTGGCCTGGAGGTCAATTCCTCCCAGTGATACCTACAACAATCAAGGCTTAACTACAACAAGACTGTGCACAAAGCCCAGAAAGGGGTGCACCAAGAGTGTCCACCTCAGGTAATTGGGGAGGCTGAGCCACTGGGCCCTATAGGACACCTAGCACACACAGACACTCTACCAACACAGGGAAGCATAAAAGTGCGGAGACAAAGAAACAGGTCACAAATGACAGAAATTGAGGAAAGCAAACGACTGGATATAGAGTTCAAAATCAAGGTTATAAGGTTTTTCAAGAATTTTCTGGAAACTGCCGATAAATTTCATATCCTGGAGGATATGAAAAAAGACCAACTAGAAATTAAGCATACACTGACTGAAATAATATTATGCAGACTCCCAACAGCAGACAAGAGGATCCCAAGAATCAAGTCAAAGATTTGAAATACGAAGATAACAAAAAATACCCAACCGGAAAAGCAAAAAGAAAAAAGAATCCAAAAATATGAAGATAGTGTAAGGAGCCTCTGGGACAACTTCAAGCGTACCAACATCAGAATTATGGGGGTGCCAGAAGAAGAGAGAGGGCAAGATATTGAAAACCTATTTGAAGAAATAATGACAGAAAACTTCCCCTACCTGGTGAAAGAAATAGACTTACCAGTCCAGAAAGCGCAGAGAACCCCAAACAAAAGGAATCCAAAGAGGACCACACCAAGGCACATCATAATTAAAATGCCAAGAGCAAAAGACAAAGAGAGAACCTTAAAAGAAGCAAGAGGAAAAAAGTCAATTACCTACAAGGTATGACTGTCAGCTGATTTCTCAACAGAAACTATGCAGGCCAGAAGAGAGTGGCAAGAAATATTCAAAGTGATGAATAGCAAGAACCTACAACCAAGATTACTTTGTCCAGCAAAGTTATCATTCAGAATTGAAGGTCAGATAAAGAGCTTCATAGATAAGAAAAAGCTAAAGGAGTTCATCACCACCAAACCAGCATTATATGAAATGCTGAAAGGTATTCTTTAAGAAGAAGAAGAAGAAGAAAAAGGTAAAGATAAAATTATGAACAGCAAATACATATCTATCAACAAGTGAATCTAAAAATCAAGTGAATGAAAAACCTGATGAACAGAGTAAACTGGTGAATATAATAGAACCAGGCGCATGGAAAGGGAGTGGACTGACAATTCTTGGGGGGTAAGGGGTTTGGGGATGTTGGAAGGGACTGGACAAAAATCGTACACCTATGGATGAGGACAGTGGGAGGGGTAGGGGCAAAGGGTGGGGTGGGAATTGGGTGCAGGAGAGCTATGGGGGGGGGGGAAGAGCAACAACTGTAATAATCTGAACAATAAAGATTTAATTTTTAAAAAATAAATAAATAAAATAAGTGGGTTGACCCACTTTAAAAAAAAAAAATAAAGAAAACTGACCCTGTCTCTGGTACTGCCTACAAACATCTTTTTTAAGAGAGGAAGGAAGAGGGAGAGAGAGATAGAAACATCAATGAGAGAGAATCATTGATCAGCTGCATGCCCTGCACCGGGAATCCAGCCAGAAACCCAGGCGTGTGCCCTGATTGGGAATCGAACTGTGACCTCCTGGTTCATAGGTAAATGCTCAACCACTGAGCCATGCCAGCCAGGCTGGACCAAGCCTTGGCAGTAAAGGAGCAGGAGCAGCAGCAACAGGTTGGGGGAAAGCTGCTCTCGGGTTTGTCACTCTGGCCCAAGAGAAGGACCTGTTCCACACTGGGGGGCAAACTGCCGGCCTTCCCTGGCAGGACCCTGGACACCTGCCGTGAGGAGATGCTGCCAGGGACACAGGACCCAGGAGTAGTTCTTTTGGCCCTGCTTTAATGTTCTGCCTTGCCAAGCCCACAGGGTGTCCCCAAAGTGTCAAGTGCCAGCAATAGCTGCCTGCAAACATCTTACTGGTGCAGAGCACTCACAGGGCCTGTTACCATGGAAACCTGATACTCAGGCTTGGCCAGCTCTGCCAACCATCCATTCCATACCCCAAAATCAAACAGTTGATACAACCTGTGACTAGGTGGTGCCCAACGAATGAGAAATCACTGCATTTCTTAGAGCCTCAGCCTCAGCCTTAGAAGAGGTTGCCAGGGCCGCTCAAGACCAGTAGGGATGTTTGGATGCCCTGTGTGGGATGAAATCATCACTCCCATCTCTGGGCTCCTAGCAATTTGCTCCACCAGGGAGGACTGACCCTAAGGGAATGCCACGGCTCATGAATTCCTCATTAGCCCACAGCTCTGCCAGGCTTCTGCCACTGGAAGGCACGTGAGGCCAACAGCAAGCAACTGTACCCATGGAGAGAGAGACAAATACCTGACAGCCACAGACACACACACACACCTTATCATTTCCAGATATAAACAGAAATGCACAGACAGAGACAGACACACACCACAGATGCTCCCAGCATGCTCCCAGTGTGTTCCCCACATTCCAGCCCAGGTCTGGCCACCCTTTGATTCTTCCATCATTTGTTTTCCTGATTGTCCTGGTTGAAGGTTGGACGCCCCACAATATGCTCTTGTGGATCCCTGAACCTCTCTGAAATAGAGTGTCTTCCTCATTATTATGCTTCTTTCCCAGAAGGCGAAGGTCCTGAAACACAAACACTGACGGAAGGAAGAAAGGAAGGAGGAAGGAGTGAGGGAGAGAAGGAGAGAAAGAAGGGAGGGAGACATAAACATAGACATGATAAACATGTGACAGTATGATATAAATCGCTCAGGAGCAGGTTGGGCTTGATGTTTATTCAATGGGGAGGATTACTGTTTTTCAAAATCAGATGACTAAAACTATAAATACAAATTGAAGATGGAGCCTTGGCAGGGGCCTGTGTAAGTGAGGGCCCTGGAACTTAACGGTGAAACTGCTCCGTCACATGCATGAAGCACAGATGTGTAAGTCCAAAAATGCATATGGAAGCACAAACACAGGTGCCCCCAATCAACTCCCAGACACACGTCCATGTGGCTACAGGATTCAATTGCTAGCAGGGGCTGGGCCCACCAGCACCAGCCTTCAGTGTCTGTGCAGCCTCACTTAGAAAGAAAGCTTTGGGCCAGCTGCTTCCACACCCACAGAGCATCCTCTGGGAGAATTCCCTGTGCACTTTGAGGAGTGGGCCATGCTCCTACCTCCTCACCCAGACCCTCAAACCTCACACCCCTTCATCCAATGAGCTGACTTTACACCAGGTTAACAGGACAAAGAAGAGGGAGAGCTGCCTCTAAAAAAACGTTTAGCAAACAGTGAGGTGTTAGCCTCCACTGCTAGAGCCAGCAATACCCCCAGCCCATCCCAGTGCTTTTTTTTGAGGATGAGACATCCAGGCCCAGAAGGGGAGGGTACAGGCTCTGGGTGGGTCCTCCTAGGGAACAACAGTATCACACACATACACACTCACAGAAGCATCACAATTTTCTGGAATCCAAGATTTTAAAAGGTTTTCAGTTTCAATATAGAAAAACATAAAGAGAATAAAAATGGTGAGTAATGCTGCCACACAGGTAATCCAAGGGGCATTTTAAAAAGAAAATTAATGCAAGCACATATTTAGGACATTCAAACATTTCAAAGACAATAAAAGAAAAACTAAAACCTCCCTTTCTTTGACAGTCCCTCTCACTGAAGAGGATCACTCTGAATTTCATTCCAGAACACTTAGATATACCAGCATTTTTACTGATATAATCACTCTTCCCACTGCTTTGCACCTTGCTACTTTTCTACCTATAGCACATCCCTGCAGATCTTTCCACATCAACAACTTCTAATTTCCAAGCTTCTTTTAAAAAAATATGTATTTTTTATTTTTGATAGTATTACAGATAGCTCCCATTTTCTCCCAGTTTACCCCCTCTCCTCCCAGCCCCTACCCACCCCTGCAGAAGACCCAGGTCTTCACCAACCTATTGCCCTTATCATGGGCTATGCTTATCCTATACTAGGGGCCCGGTGCACGAAATTCGTGCACTGGGTGTGTGTGGGGGAAGTGTCCCTCAGCTCAGCCTGCCCCCTCTCACATACTGGGAGCCCTCAGGCATTGACCCCCATCACCCTCCAATCGCAGGATCGGCCCCTTGCCCAGGCCTGACGCCTCCACCAGAGGTGTCAGGCTTGGACAGGGGACCCCCATCTCCCCCCGATCACTGGCTCTGGCCCCCGCCCAGACCTGAGGCCTCTGGCCCAGGAATCATGCCTGAGCAGGGGACCCCCATCTCCCTCTGATCGCTTGCTCCAACCCCCGTCCAAGCCTGACGCCTCTGACCCAGGCTTCAGGCCTGGGCAAGGGGACCATCATATCCCCCCAATCCCCGGCTCAGCCCCCCGCCCAGGCCTGATGCCTCGGCCAGAGGAGTTGACCCTCATCACCCTCCGATCACCAATCACCGGATAGGCCCCTTGACCAGGCCTGAGGCCTCTGGCAGAGGTGTCAGGCCTGGGCAGGGGACCCCCAGCTCCCCGCGGTTGCAGGCTCTGCCCCTGCCCAGGCCTATCGCCTCTGGCCTAGGTGTCCGGCTTGGGCAGTGGGGACCCGCAGCTGCAGCGGCCCCGCGATTGTGGGCTCCGCTTTAGGCCCAGGCAAGGGACCCCTAGCTCCCGGGACTGCCAGCTTCGACCGTGTCCAGCTCCCATCGCTGGTTCCACCCCTACTTCCTGCTATCACTGGCCAGGGCGGCAAAGGCGCCTGATTCTCCGATCATGGCTGGGGGGCAGGGCCCCCCAGCTCTTAGCTCCCCCCTGGGTTTCTGATCACTGTCAGTGGCAGGGGGCTTCTTCCTGCTTTCCCTTTCGCTGCCCTGCATTGTGCCTACATATGCAAATTAGCCGCCATCTTGTTGGCAGTTAACTGCCAATCTTAGTTGACAGTTAACTGCCAATCATAGTTGGCAGTTAATTTGCATATAGTCCTGATTAGCCAATGAAAAGGGTATCGTCGTACGCCAATTACCATTTTTCTCTTTTATTAGTGTAGATAATAAAGTGGTGATATGCAAATTGACCCTCATGCCATCACAGGATGGCTGCCTACAACCAGGCCAGCAGGGGGGTTAGTGAAGGATGACCAAATGACCAAACAGCAGGCTGCACGGGGTGACCAGGCTGGCAGGGGGGCCGTGAGGGGTGACCAGGCCAGCGGGGGGGGGCAGTAAGAGGTGATCAGGCCGGTGGGGGGGGGCAGTTAGGGGTGACCAGGCAGGCAGGCAGGTGAGCAATTAGGGGCCAGTGGTCCAGGATTTTGAGAGGGATGTCCGACTGCCAGTTTAGGCCTCATCCCGGGGATCGGGCCTAAACTGGCAGTTGGACATCCCCCGAGGGGTCCCAGATTGGAGAGGATGCAGGCTGGGCTGAAGGGACCGCCCCCCCTGCACAAATTTCATGCACTGGGCCTCTAGTAAGTATATAAGTTCTTCGGTTTAACTCTTCTCATCCCTCCAAACCCACATCAAGTTATGTCAATCTATTCCATGCCTCCATGCTTTGGGTCTTATTTTGTTGGTCAATTCGTTTTGTTCATTAGATTCCACAAATAAGTGAAATATGTGATATTTGTCTTTCTCATATTGGCTTATTTCACTTATTATAATACTTTCCAGGTCCATTCATGCTGTCCCAAAGGGAAAGAGATCCCTCTTTTATTCCATAGTGTAAATGTCCCATAGCTTTTTTTATCCATACATCTACTGATGCGCACTTGGGCTATTTCCAAATCTGAGCTATTGTAAATAATGCTGCTATAAATATATGGGCTACATATATTCTTTCTGATTGGTGTTTTGGGGTTTTTAGGATATATTCCCAGAAGTGGGATTGCTGAGTCAAACAGAAGTCCCATTTTTAAATTTTTGAGGAAACTCTATACTGTTTTCCACAGTGGATGCACCAGTCTGCATTCCCACCAGCAGTGAACTAGTGTTCCCTTTTCTCCACATCCTCACCAGCACTTGTTGCTTGTTGATTTTTTTTTTTTTACGATAGCCATTCTGACAGGTGTGAGGTGATACCTCATTATAATTTTAATTTGCATTTCTCTGATGATAAGGGAGTTTGAGCATTTTTTCATATGTCTTTTGGCCATTTGTATGTCCTCTTGGGGGAAATGTCTATTCAGGTCTTCTGCTCATTTTTTAATTGGAGTGTTTGTTTTCTTTTTGTTGAGTTGTATGAGTACTTTATATATTTTGGATATTAACTCCTTATCAGATATATCAAATATGTTTTCCCATACAGTGGGTTCCCTTTTCAATTTCATGGTGGTTTCTTTTGCTGTGCTGAAGCTTATAATTTTGATGCAGTCCCATTTGTTTATTTTCTCCTTAGTTTCCTTTGCCCTAGGAGATATGTTCATAAACATACTGCTATGTAAGATGTCTGAGATTTTGCTGCCTATGTTCTCCTGTAATATTTTTATGGTTTCATGGCTTACATTTAAGTCATTTACCCATCTTGAGTTTATTCTTGTGTATGGTGTAAGTTGGTTGTCTAGTTTCATCTTTTTGCATGTGTCTGTCCAGTTTGGCCAACACCATTTATTGAAGAGACTGTCATTATTCCATTGTATGTTCTTGCTTCCTTTGTCAAATATTAATTGACTGTAATGGTGCAGGTCAAATTCTGGGGTCTCTGTTCTGATCCATTGGTCTACATACCTGATCTTGTGCCAGTACCAGGCTGTTTTGGTTATAATAGCTTTGTGGAGTATTATGATATCCATTATTATGATCCCTCTTACATCGTTCTTCTTTCTCAAGATTGCTGCAGCTATTCATGGTCTTTTATGATTCCATATAAATTTTTGGAGTATTTGTTCTAGCTCTGTGAAGTATGCCACTGGTATTTTAATAGTGATTTCATTGAATTTGTAGATTGCTTTGGGTAGTATAAACATTTTACTGATGATAACGCTTCCAATTCATGAACATGGT
Source organism: Myotis daubentonii (assembly GCF_963259705.1). Classification (NCBI taxonomy): domain Eukaryota; kingdom Metazoa; phylum Chordata; class Mammalia; order Chiroptera; family Vespertilionidae; genus Myotis; species Myotis daubentonii. The sequence goes on from NC_081842.1 coordinate 117,393,781, forward strand.
ATATGCTTCCATTTGTTTGCATCTTTCTCTATATATTTTTTCAATGTCCTATAGTTTTCCAAGTACAGATCTTGGTTAAGTTTATATTTTTTGTTGCAATGGTAATGGGATTTCTCTTTTTGAGAGTTCATTATTGGTGTATAAAAATGCCATTGATTTGCAGATGTTGCTTTTGTATCCTGTTACCTTTCATCATTCATTTATTAAGTCTACTAGTTTCCTGGTGGAGTGTTTAGGGTTTTCTATATACACTATCATGGTGTCATCTGCAAATAATGACAGTTTTACTTCTTACTTTCCAATTTGGATGCCTTTTGTTTCTTCTTCTTGTCTAATTGCTGTGGCTAGGACTTCTAGTACTATCCTTTATAAGAAAGAGCTAATATGCAAATGGTCATCATGCCCTCACGCCATCATCCCATAATGGCTCAGTCACTCAACACTGGGGAGAGAGGAATGGGAACCAGCCAGGCACAAATGAGCTCACGAGAGAGGAATGGGGACCAGCCAGGCTGCGGCCCAGGAGAGGAACAAACTGCCTTCTCTGTGGTCTGGGTGCCAGCGGCTGCACCTGCGCCTGCGCCTCCACCTGCAGCCTGGGAGAGGGACAAGCTGCCCACCCTGTGGTCCCAGGCGCCAGCACCTGTGGCTGCAGCCCAGGAGAGGAATAAGCCACCTGCCCCGCGTTCCTGGCGCCTGTGGCTGTGGCCCGGTGAAGCTGGCCCAGGTCCTGGGTACCTGCGGCTGTCCAGAGGGAGGGAAGCTTGGGTCCCAGATCCCTGCAACTGGCCAGAGGAGGGAATCCTGGGTCCCGGGTGCAGGGCGAGGCAGAGGTGGTTAGGGGCGATCAGGACAGCAGGGGAGCAGTTAGGGGCGATTAGGCAGGCAGGCAGAGGGGTTAGGGGCAATCAGGCAGGCAGGCAGGCAGGCAAGCAATTAGGAGCCAGCAGTCCTGGATTGCAAGAGGCAGTCGGACATCCCCCGAAGGGTCCCGGATTGGAGAGGGTGCAGGCCGGGCTGAGGGACACTCCTGTGCATGAATTTTGTGCACCGGGCCACTAGTTTTAAATAAGAGTGGTGGAAGTGGACATCCTTGTCTTATACCTGTTATTAAGGGAAACACGTTGAGGTTTTGCCCATGGAGTATTACGTTGGCTGTAGGTTTGTCATGTATGTCCTTTATTATGTTGAGGTATGATCCCTCTATTCCCACTTTATTGAGAGGTTTTACCAAAAATTGGTGTTGCATTTTATTGAATGCTTTTTCTCCATCTATTGATATGATCACATAGTTTTTATCTTTTTATTTGGTTGTGTGATGTATCATGTTTTATGATTTGTAAATATTGTACCAGCCTTGCATCCCTGGAATAAATCCCACTTGATCATGGTGTATGATAATTTTTAATTGCTGGTTTCCATATGTTACTATTTTGTTGAGGATTTTAACATCTGTGCTCATAAGGGATATTGTCCTGTAATTTTCTTTCTTTGTAGTGTCTTTATCTGGTTTTGGAATTAGGATAATGCTGGCTTCGTAAAAAGGGTTCCTTCCTCTTGAATTTTGTGGAATAGTTTGAGGAGGATGGGTGTTAGTTCTTCTTTGAATGTTTGGTAAAATTTACCTGTAAATCAGTTAGGCCTAGGACTTTTGTTGCTGAAAGTTTTATAATTACTGTTTCAATTTCACCAGTTCTTATTGGCCTACTCAGGTTTTCTGATTCTTCCTGGTAGAGTTTTGAAAAATCATATGTTTCTAGGAACTTGTCCATTATGTCCAGGTTGTCCAGTTTGTTGACATATAGTTGTTCGTACTATTTGCTTACAATCCTTTGTATTTCTGTCCTGTCTATTATTTTATCGCCTCTTTTCATTTCTGATTTTATTTATTTGGGTCTTCTCTCTCCGTTTCTTGATGAGTCTGGTTAGGGGTTCATCAATCTTGTTTATCTTTTCAAAGAACCAGCTGTTGGAATTATTGATTTTTATACTGTTTGTTTGTTTTTTAGTCTGTATGTCATTTATTTCCACTCTGATCTTTATTATTTCCTTCCTTCAACTTCCTCGAGGCTTTTCTTGATGTTTTCTTTCTAATTCATTTGGTTGTAGGGCTAGGTAGTTTATTAGTCCTTTTTCTTTTTCTTTTTCTTTTCTTTTTTTTTTTTTTTTTGAGGTAGGCCTGTAGTGCTATGAACTTCTCTCTCAGGACTGCTTTTTCTCTCTCCCATAGCTTTGGGGTGGTTGTGTGTTCATTTTCATTTGTTTCCAGGAAGTTTTCAATTTCTTGCTTGATCTCATTGTTGACCCATTCATTGTTTAGTAACGTGCTATTTAGCTTCCATGTATTTGATTGTTTTTGAGTTTTTTTATTGTAATTAATTTCTAACTTCATGCCATTGTGATCTGAGAAGATGCTTGGTATTATATCAATCCTTTTGAATTTGTATAGACTTGTTTTGTGCCCTGACATGTGGTCTATCTTTGAGATTGTTCCATGTTCACTTGTAGCCCTAAGAACTTTTTTCTCGGGCAGCTTTCACTGGGTCCCATAGATTTTGGATTGTTGTGTGTACATTTTCATTTTTTTCCAGGATATTTTTTTTACCTCTTTGATAACCCATTCATTGTTTAATGGCATGCTATTTAGCCTCCATGTATTTGACTGTCCATGTATTTGATTGTTTGGGGCATTTTTATTATAGCTGATTTCTAATTTCATGCCATTGTGGCCTGAGAAGATGCCTGATATGATTTCAATCTTCATGAATTTGCAGAGACTTAGCATATATTCTAACATGTGGTCTATCTTTGAAAAATGTCCCATGTGCAATTGAGAAGAGTGTAAACTTTGTCTCTTTGGAATAGAATGTTCTGAAGACATCATTTAGTTCCATATGTTCCAGAGTGACATTTAGGATTGCTGTGTCCTTGTTGAATTTTTTGTCTAGAAGATTTATCCAGTGATGTCAGTGGGGTATGAAAGTTCCCTACTATGATTGTTTTGCTGTTGAGCTCTCCTTAATATCATCCAAAAGTGTTTTTAAATATATGTAGATGCTCCTTTATTGGGAGCACTAGAGGCCCAGTGCACAAAAATTTGTGCACTCGGGCGGGAGGGGAGGGTCCCTCAGCCTGGCCTGTGCCCTCTCGCAGTCTGGGACCCCTCGGGAGATAACGACCTGCTGGCTTAGGCCTGCTCCCAGGTGGCAGAGGGCAGGCCCAATCCCTAGGTGCAGCCCCTGGTCGGGCTCAGAGCAGGGATGATTGGGGAGTTGGGGCGCCGCCCCCTGTCATGCACACAGCAGGGCGGATTGGGAGGTTGTGATGCCACCCCCAGTCACGCTCAGGGTAGGGCCGATTGGGGGTTGGGTCACCGCCCCCTGTCATACTCAAGGCAGGGCCGATGGGGAGGTTATGGCTCTACCCTGTCACACACAGAGCAGGGCCCGTGGCGGGGGGGGGGGGGGGAGGGTTGAGGCGCCGCACCCTGTCACACACAGAGCTGCAGGGCGATCAGGGGGTTGGGGAGCTCCCCCCATCAGGCACAGAGCAGGGCTGATCAGGGGGTTGGGGCGCCTTCCCCTGTCATGAACAGAGCAGGGTGGATAGGGAGGTTGTGGCCCCGCCCCCTGTCACACACAGAGCCGCAGGGCGATCAGGGGGTTTGGGCGCTGCCCCCTGTCACAATGATCCCGGTGCCGGGAGGCCTCACGGTTCCGCTGATCCTGGTACTGGGAGGTATATTACCCTTTTACTATATAGGATAGAGGCCTGGTGCATAGGTGGGGCTGGCTGGTTTTCCCTGAAGGGTGTCCTGGATCAGGGTGGGGGTCCCCACTGGGATGTCTAGCCAGCCTGGATGAGGGGCTGATGGCTGTTTGCAGCTGGTCACACACCCTTCAGGGTGGGGGTCCCCACTGGGATGCCTGGCCAGCCTGGGTGAGGGGGTGATGGCTGTTTGCAGCTGGTCACACACCCTTCAGGGTTGGGGTCCCCACTGGGGTGCCTTGCCAGTCTGGGTGAGGAGCTGAGGGCTGTTTTCAGGCTGGCGGGTGACGGAAGCTCCCAACCGCTCCTTTTTGTCTTTTTTTTTTTTTTTTTTTTTTTTTTTTTTTTTTTTTTTAATTCTGGGCCAGCTTTAGCTCTGAGGCTCCAGCTCTTAGGCCTCCGCTGCTGAAAATAGGTAATCGAAACAATGTATAACTCCAGCTCTGACTCCAGCTCTGAGATCCCAGCTCGCTGAAAGCTGGTATCTGGGTTTTTTTTTAGCTTCTATATTTGTTAAAATGTTTCAAACTGCAGGCTCAGAGGCCTGCAAGGCAGGCGGGGAACGTTGGTTTCCTCTGTCACTGAAGCAAGCAAGCCTCATGTTAGTTTCAAGCTGCCTGGCTGCCGGCCGCCATCTTGGCTGACAGTTAATTTGCATATCGCCCTGATTAGTCAATGGGAAGGGTAGCGGTTGTACGCCAATTACCATGTTTCTCTTTTATTAGATTAGATGTATGTTTACCAGAGTTATAGCCGCTTGTATTGATTCCTTTAGTATTATGAAATGGCCTTCCTCATCTCTTGTTATGGCCTTCACTTTGAGGTCTATTTTGTCAGATATAAGTATTGCTACCCCAGCTTTTTATTTTTCATTTCCATTTGCCTGAAAATTTCCTTTCCATCCCTTCACTTTCAGTCTGTGTAAGTCCTTTGTTCTGATATGGGTTTCTTATAAGACAGCATATATATAGGTCATGTTTTCTTATCCATTCATCTACCCTATGACTTTCTATTGGAGCATTTAATCCATTTACATTTAAGGTTATTATTGATAGGTACTTGTTTGTTGTCATTTTAATTCTTTATGACTGTGTTCCTTTTTCACTTTCTATTTTTCTTTTTACAATAGTCCCTTTAGCATTTCTTGCATGGTTTGTTTGGTGGTAATAAACTCCCTTACCCTTTTTTTTTTGTCTGCAAAGCTCCTGATTTCACCTTCAATTTTGAAAGATAGCCTTGCTGGATAGAGTATTCTTTCTTTTAAAAAAAATATATTTTATTGATTTTTTTACAGAAAAGAAGGGAGAGGGATAGAGAGTTAGAAACATTGATCAGCTGCCTCCTGCACACCCCCTACTGGGGTTGTGCCCGCAACCAAGGTACATGCCCTTGACCGGAATCGAACCTGGGACCCTTGAGTCCACAGACTGACGCTCTATCCACTGAGCCAAACTGGTTAGGGCTGGATAGAGTATTCTTGCATTCAGTTCCCTGCTTTCTTTCTTTCTTTCTTTCTTTCTTTCTTTCTTTCTTTCTTTCTTTCTTTCTTTCTTTCTTTCTTTCTTTCTTTCTTTATCACTTTGTATACTTCATTCCTTCCCTTCTGGCATGATGTATTTCTTTTGAGAAATCTGTTGATAGTCTAATGGGAGATCCCTTGAAGGTAACTTCCTGTCTCTCTCTTGCAGGCTTTATGATTCTTCCTTTGTCTTTAATGTTTGCCAATTTAATTATGATGTGTCTTAGTGTTGGTCTTCTTGGGTTCATCTTGATTGGAACTCTCTGTGCCTCTTGGACTTGTGTGACTTTTTTCTCCCCAGGCCGGGAAGTTTTCTGTGATTATTTCTTCAGACAGGTTTTCTATTCCTTGCTCAGCTTCCTTTCCTTATTATGTAGATATTGTTTCGTTTCATGTTTTCCCAAAACTCCCTTAGGCTCTCCTCCCGCTTTTTAATTTTTTTTCCAGTTGCTATTCTGCTTGAGTGCCTTTTTCTACTTTGTCTCTAACTTGCTGATTGGTCCGCAGCTTCTTCTAGTGTACCATTGAAACCTTTCATTGTGTTCTTTATTGCTTCTATATCATTATTCATTTCCTCTTGATTCATACACATGCTGGAGTATTTCTCATTCAGCTCCTTATAATTCTCATTGAGTTGAATGTATTTGACATACAGATGTTTGAGCATCCTTATAAGTATTACTCTGAATACCGTATCTGACAAATTACTTGCTTCAATTTCATTTAGTTCCTTTTGTAGTGATTCCTCCTTTCCTTTCATTTGGGTGTTGTTTCTTTGTCTCCCCATTTTTGCTGTTCCTTTGTATTTGTTTCTATGGATTAGATCAAAGTGCTGTGCCACACAGATTTTTGGGGGTTGGTCTTATGTAGTAGATGTTTTTGTGAAACCCAGTGGTGCAGTCTCTGAGGTCTCTTGAACTGGATGTCCTAGGGAGGCCCCCTACTTGAGATATTTGGGTTCCCCCGATGTAATTGGGTGTTGAATGTTATTGTCCCATTCATGGATGGAGTCTCCTCTCAGGGTGCCTGATTATGTGGCTCACTCCCTACCATATCGTGCCAGCCACTGTGGAGGTGCTGAGCAAAAAGCACAAAATCCAAGACAAGACATGTCACAAAAGGACCAGAACACAAATGTACACAATATCCCTATAAACTGAACAAAAGTAACCACCAGAGAAAAGTGAATCAGGAAAGAGAAAAGGGCAAAAATTATAGAAATATAAGAAAAGAAAAAAAATATGAGGAAAAAAAAGCACAAACAAAAAACACCCAGAAAAGAAGGGGAGGGGCAGAATCTGTAGATGCAGAGCTTAAATAAAGGAAATAACATTAAAGAATTAGAGGAGCCAAAACTGGTTTGGCTCAGTGGATAGAGCGTCGGCCTGCGGACTGAAAGGTCCCAGGTTCGATTCTGGTTAAGGGCATGTACCTGGGTTGCGGGCACATCCCCAGTGGGAGATGTGCAGGAGGCAGCTGATCGATGTTTCTCTCTCATCGATGTTTCTGACTTTCTATCTCTCTCCCTTCCTCTCTGTAGAAAACCAATAAAATATATTAAAAAAAAAAAGAATTAGAGGAATAGTAAAAAACAACAGATTAAAAATGGTGGCAGAGTAAGTAGATGGTGAAAAGCTATGCTCCTAGGAACAAACTGGAATTAAAACTAAAATACAGAAAAAATTTCCTGAATAATCAATGGAAGACTCTCTGGAGAGAACCCTGACACTGAGGACCAAAAGTGGAGACCACATAGAGACAGGTAGAAGGGACAGAGGCACAAAAGGGCTGGCCAGGCACCAGCAGACAGAAACTGAAGTTCCAGAGAGATATCTCAGCTGTAGGGGGTTGCCATTAAGAACTCTGGGATCTACAGAAACCAAGATGGTAGCATAGGTAAACACCAAAATTGCTGCCTCCTACAACAACTTCAAAAATACAACAAAAAGACAAAACGGACATCATCCAGAACTACAGGAAGGCTGGCTGAGTGGAAAGTCTACAACTAGACAGAAAGAGAAAAGCACACTGAGAGTCAGGAGCTGCGGAAGTAAAGTGCAAAGGTACGGAGGCTCAAGCGCGCACAGAAAGGGGCTGGTACCTGAGGACGCGGCTGTCTTTTTGAATTGGGAGGGAGTCACAAGCTCCCGACTGCTCTGAACTCCAGTTCTGGGAAGTCTCTGGGGACCCAGGACTCATACGGGGAGAAACTGGACTGTCTGGCAGGGGGCAGAACTCGGAACTCGAGGGTGGCTTTCCCTCAGAGGTGCTTGCAGCAATTAAATTACTGGGACACTGAGACTCGCGGCCCCTTAGGGAAGGGTTGAGGATCTGCCATAGCTGCTTGCTCCGCCCTCTTGATTCCTTGAGACCCTGCCCCACCCAGGCTGCTGCAGAGGCTTTTGCATATGAATGTCCTGGGCCTTTGCAACCTGAAAATTACCTAACAAATTACAGCTGGGCCAGACAGACCCAGAACTTCCAAGAGAAGGCCCAAGGCCCCACAGCAGCTTGCATTGCTTCACAGCTGGGCCTCATCTGGGCACCTCCAAACTCCAAAAAAGGAAGGGGAAATCCCAGCAACAACACAGAGCGGGAAAATATTAAGGAACCAGGTCTGGGCAGTTGACTTCCCCAAACCAGTTTTAAGTGCAATAGAAACGATAAACCCAAGCTACTGGACAGAGAGGCCCTATAGCCTCGGAGGCCAATCCAGAAACACTGCCACCCAGAGGCTGAGCCACAAACTGACTCTTAGCTAAATACAAATTAAGGCAGTCTGGGAAACAAATACGGCCTGCTATAAAATCAGGACTGTGGTTTACAACACGGAGGAACAGTGTATCGCAGGGAAATTCAACACTCTCCTGAATACCTGACAGGACTAAGGCGAGACAGACTGATGAGTAGAAGAACCGAAGGACCTTCACTACTGCAAATTTTTTTTCTTCATTTTTCTTTTTTCACCTTTTAACTAAGAAACCAATTTTTTTCTTCTTTTTCCATCACCTGATTTTACCCTTTTAATTACTACATCTTTGTTTTTAACCAGTATTATTACTGCTACCATTTAACCATTTTTTAAAGTGCTCTTGATATTATTGGTTGTTTCTAGTTTGCATTCACCTCCAGGGAGATGTTGCTGGAATTTGTTGGGATTAGTGGCGGTTCTATAGGAGTTTTCTCCTCATCTACATAGTCTCTTCCCCTCTTCTACTTCATTCTCTCTTTTCACTCTTTTTTTTCCTCTTCTTTTTTTTTCTCTTTTCTTTCCCCCTCCTTTTTCCCAATTTCATTTTTGCACTCCTTTTTTTCTTCCCTACTTTTCTTCTATCTCTTTTACCTTTTTCTCTTCTTTCTTCCTTATCCCCTAATTCTCTTAATTCGGGTGGTCACCTTTATTTGGGGTTATTAATATCGTGAATATATTTGTGTTTAGTGCCTGGTACGTGGTGCCTTGTTGTGTTGTATTGTGTGCCTTTAAATCAACACAGCAGATCCAAGCAACAGCAGACTCCTGACCACCACACCCTCTGTCTGAGGAACAGCAGCTGTACGTGAAGCCTCCCCCCACCAGCCAGAAGAGCCACCACAGCTGTGAACAGCACCCACCAGAGGAGCTGCTGCCAACTGAGGAGCAGCCGCTACCACAACCACCTGGGGAGCAACCACAGCCCAAGGAGCCACTGCCACCCAGGGAGCAGCCAATGAAGGACTCAACGTCTAGATATGTCAGTGAGATCAAACATGGGTAGACAAAGAAACCCCCAAAGGAAAGAGAAGGAGGACTCTCCAGAAAAGCAGCTAAGTAATACAGAGGCATGCAGCATGACAGAAAAAGAATTCAGAATAAGGGTCCTAGAGTGCATAAACCGGATGGAGGAAAAAATCAACAACTTCTGCAAGAAGCTAGAAAAAACAGATGAAAAAGTCAACTACCTATGCAAGAAGCAAGAAGAAACAGATGAAAAAATCAATAACATATGGAAGAAGCTAGAAGAAACAGATGAAAAAATCAACAACTTAAGTAAGACCCAAGAAGAAATGAAGAGTGATATAGCTGCAATAAAAAACACCATTGAAAGTATCAACAGTAGACTAGGAGAAGCAGAGGACCGAATTAGTGAATTAGAAGACAAGGAACCAAACACACCCAAAATGTACTGCAATTGGAGAAAAAAATTAAAAGACAGGAGGAGAGCCTAAGGGAGCTTTGGGACAACATGAAACGAAACAACATACGAATAATAGGGGTGCCAGAACAACAGAAAGATGAACAAGGATTAGAAAACCTATTTGAAGAAATAATACCAGAAAACTTCCCTGAGGTGGGGAAGAAAAAAGTAACACAAGCTCGAAAAGACCCACACCAAGACACATCATAATTACCATGGCAAATGTTCAGGACAAAGAGAGAATCTTACAGGCTGGAAGAGAGAGACGGAAAGTTACATACAAGGGATCTCCCATTAGATTTTCAAATGATTTCTCAACAGAAACACATCAGGCCAGAAAAGAATGGACGGAAATTTACAAAGTGATGCAAAGCAAAGGACTGAATCCAAGAATACTCTATCCAGCAAGGCTATCATTCAAACTTGAAGGGGAAATAAGAAGCTTCACAGACAAAAAAAGGCTAAGGGAGTTTATCACCACCAAGCCAGCAATGCAAGAAATGCTAAAGGGACCGGTGTAAAAAGAAGAAATAAAAAGCTCAGAAAGAAAACAGCCACACAAAAAAAGAAATGGCTACAAACAAGTACCTTTCAATAATAACGTTAAACGTAAATGGACTAAATGCTCCAACCAAAAGAGATCGAGTGGCTGAATGCATAAAGAAACATGACCCATACATCTGCTGTCTACAAGAGACCCACCTCATTAGAAGGGACTCACACAGACTGAAAGTGAAAGGATGGAAAAATATCTTACAGGCAAATGAAAAGGAACGAACTCTCCAAAAATTCATCTGGAATAAAAAAAGACCCCGAATAGTTGCAGCAATCCTGAAAAAGAACAAAGTAGGTGGGATCTCAATACCAGATATCAAGCTGTATTACAAAGCCACTGTTCTCAAAACTGCCTGGTACTGGCACAAGAACAGGCATATAGATCAATGGAATAGAATAGAGAGCCCAGAAATCGGCCCAAACCAATATGCTCAATTAATATTTGACAAAGGAGGCAAGAACATACAATGGAACCAAGATAGTCTCTTCAATAAATGGTGTTGGGAAAATTGGACAGATATATGCAAGAAAATGAAACTAGAACACCAACTTACACCATACACAAAAATAAACTCAAAATGGATAAAGGACTTAAATGTACGACAGGAAACCATAAAAATTCTAGAAGAATCCAAAGGCAACAAAATCTCAGACATATGCCGAAGCAATTTCTTCACTGATACAGCTCCTAGGGCACTTGCAACTAAAGAGAAAATGAACAAATGGGACTACATCAAAATAAAAAGTTTCTGCACAGCAAAAGAAACCATCAACAAAACAACGAGAAAACCCACTGTGGCTGAAACCGGTTTGGCTCAGTGGATAGAGCGTCGGCCTGCAGACTGAAAGGTGCCAGGTTCGATTCCGGTCAAGGGCATGTACCTGGGTTGCGGGCATATCCCCAGTGGGAGATGTGCAGGAGGCAGCTGATCGATGTTTCTCTCCCATCGATGTTTCTAACTCTCTATCTCTCTCCCTTCCTCTCTGTAAAAAATCAATAAAATATATATTTTTTTTAAAAAACCCACTGTGTGGGAAAACATATTTGCCAATGTCATATCTGATAAGGGCCTAATCTCCAAAATTTATAGGGAACTCATACAACTTAACAAAAGGAAGATAAACAATCCAATCAAAAAATGGGCAAAGGACCTAAATAGACACCTTTCAAAAGAGGACATTCAGAAAGCCAAGAGACATATGAAAACATGCTCAAAGTCACTAATCATCTGAGAGATGCAAATCAAAACAACAATGAGGTACCATCTCACACCTGTCAGACTGGCTATCATCAACAAATCAACAAACAACAAGTGCTGGAGAGGATGTGGAGAAAAAGGAACACTTGTGCACTGCTGGTGGGAATGCAGACTGGTGCAGCCACTATGGAAGACAGTATGGAGTTTCCTCAAAAAACTGAAAATGGAACTTCCATTTGACCCTGTGATCCCACTTCTGGGAATATATCCCAAGAAACCAGAAATACCAATCAGAAAGGATATATGCACCCCTATGTTCATAGCAGCACAATTCACCATAGCTAAGATCTGGAAACAGCCTAAGTGCCCATCAGTAGATGAATGGATTAGAAAACTGTGGTACATCTACACAATGGAATACTATGCTGCTGTAAAAAGGAAGGAAGGAACTCTTACCATTTGCAACGACATGGATGGAACTGGAGAGCATTATGCTAAGTGAAATAAGCCAGTCAATGAAGGAAAAATACCACATGATCTCACTCATTCATTGATAATAGAGACCATTATAAACTTTTGAACAATAATAGATACAGAGGCAGAGCTGCCTCAAACAGATTGTCAAACTGCAGCGGGAAGGCCAGGAGGGTTGCGGGGCAGGAGGGGGGGGTAAGAGATCAACCAAAGGACTTGTATGCATGCATATAAGCATAACCAAAGGACATAGGACACTGGGCATAGGGGAGGCTAGGGGACTGTCAAGGGCGGGGGGAAAAATGGACACATATGTAATACCCTTTGTAATACTTTAAGCAATAAAAAAAATATTTTTGGTGAAAAAAAAACAATAAGACAGACATCTATAGCAGTACTTCTTTGTCTAAAATTGTAAGAACAGGTGAAAAATAAATATTCCCATTAACTTTAAAGAATAATAGTCATCTAACACAGTAATTAAACAGGCTTAACAAAGTTAGAGCCAAGAGCCTGACCAGTGTTGTTCAATGGGTAGAGTATGGCATTGCCCTTCACTTCCATTCACCAGAACTGGGCTACTGAGAACTCCTTAAGTTCTAAATCAAACACTAAGTCAGAGTCACCAGTCTAAAATGAACTGATAGAAATAAAAACAGAGGTCTTTCTACAAAGGTCTTTATAAGAAATCAAGATGGTGAAATGATCTTCAGAGTACACATTCCTCATTGAACAGAAATTTCCTGACTGTGATTTCCTGAAAACAAAAGTAATAATTTCAACCACCTGTTATTTAAACAGAAGGAAGCACAAAGACTCTTGTTTTATTAATTACTAAAAAGCTTCTCATTACAACAGGTCTACTATGCTGATGAAACAAAATATGGTCTTGATATTATTCTGCAATATAAAAGAAAGAAATCCTGCCATTGGCAACAACATGGATGGAATTTGAGGGCATTATGCTAAGTGAAATAAGTCAGACAGAAAAAGACTAATACCATATGACTTCACTTATATGTGAAATCTAAACAAAATGACCTAATAGCTACAGAGAACAGATTGGTGGTTGCAAGAGGCAGGGAATGGGATGAAAAGGTGACAAAATAGGAAAAGTGAATTAAAAGGTACAAGTTTCTGGTTATAAAAAAAAAGGAAGGGGAATCTGCAGATCTTTTCGTAGCTCCTGCTGGGTAACCTCAGGCAGAGACTAAATTAGCACCTCCTTAGATCCAAGAGCCAGTGTACCCAGTGGTCAGAGTGGGACCATCCAGATTACAACTCCTCAGATCCATAAGGGACACACTCAGGGGGCAGAATCAGTGAGCACCAAAGCCCCACTGAAGGAAGTCTTGCCCCAGAAGGGTGTCTTCAGCACAGAAGTTCTCCCACTGCAGACACAGCTGATTCTCACTGCCAATTGGCCTGGAGGTCAATTCCTCCCAGTGATACCTACAACAATCAAGGCTTAACTACAACAAGACTGTGCACAAAGCCCACAAGGGGGTGCACCAAGAGTGTCCACCTCAGGTAATTGGGGAGGCTGAGCCACTGGGCCCTATAGGACACCTAGCACACACAGACACTCTACCAACACAGGGAAGCATAAAAGTGCGGAGACAAAGAAACAGGTCACAAATGACAGAAATGGAGGAAAGCAAACGACTGGATATAGAGTTCAAAATCACGGTTATAAGGTTTTTCAAGAATTTTCTGGAAACTGCCGATAAATTTAGTGAGACTCTGGAGGATATGAAAAAAGACCAACTAGAAATTAAGCATACACTGACTGAAATAATATTATGCAGACTCCCAACAGCAGACAAGAGGATCCCAAGAATCAAGTCAAAGATTTGAAATACGAAGAAACAAAAAAAATACCCAACCGAAGAAGCAAAAAGAAAAAAGAATCCAAAAATATGAAGATAGTGTAAGGAGCCTCTGGGACAGCTTCAAGCGTACCAACATCAGAATTATAGGGGTGCCAGAAGAAGAGAGAGGGCAAGATATTGAAAACCTATTTGAAGAAATCATGACAGAAAACTTCCCCTACCTGGTGAAAGAAATAGACTTACAAGTCCAGGAAGCACAGAGAACCCTAAACAAAAGGAATCCAAAGAGGACCACACCAAGACACATCATAATTAAAATGCCAAGAGCAAAAGACAAATAGAGAATCTTAAAAGCAGCAAGAGAAAGACAGTCAGTTACCTACAAGGGAGTACCCATACGACTGTCAGCTGATTTCTCAACAGAAACCATGTAGGCCAGAAGAGAGTGGCAAGAAATATTCAAAGTGATGAATAGCAAGAACCTCAACCAAGATTACTTTATCCAGCAAAGCTATCATTCAGAATTGAAGGTCAGATAAAGAGCTTCACAGATAAGAAAAAGCTAAAGGAGTTCATCACCACCAAACCAGCATTATATGAAATGCTGAAAGGTATTCTTTAAGAAGAGGAAGAAGAAAAATGAACTCTTACCATTTACCACAGCATGGATGGAACTGGAGAACATTATGCTAAGTGAAATAAGACAGTCAGAGAAGGATAAATACCACATGATCTCACTCATTTGTGGAATATAATGAACAACATAAACTGATGAACAAGGACTGATCCAGAGACGGAGAGGCATTGACGGGACTGTCGGGCCTTGGAGGGAAGGTAGGGGAGGGTGGGGGTAAGGGGGAAAGATCAACCAAAGGACTTATATGTAAGCATATAGGCCTAACCAATGGACACGGACAACGGGGGGGTGAGGGCATGAGCGGGGTGGTGGTGGGGGGGTAGGGGTAATGTGGGGATAAGGACACATATGTAATATCTTAATCTACAAAAAATATATATTAAAAAAGAACTCTGGGATCTAATCCCCAAGATGGACTGCCCAGCAGAGAGCACCAGAATTGAGAAGAGTATCCATAACTTCTAAGCTATGAAAAGCAGCAGGGTTGCTGTCTGCCAGGGAGTGATGGCTGGAAATTCAGGCACCCTCTTAAAGGGCCAACACACAAAATTCCTTGTGGAGCCACCCACCTTTTGCTCTGGCAGAGGGAGTGTGTAGTGGACTGGAGCATTTGACAAAATCCAACACCCATTTTTTATTAAATACTCCCAGCAAAGTGGGAATAGAGGGTGCATATCTCAACATGGTAAAGGCCATTTATGACAAACCTATAGTGAACAACATACTAAATGGGCAAAAAGTAAAACCATTTCCCCTAAGAACAGGAACAAGACAGGGATGTCTGCTTTCACCACTCTTATTCAACATAGTACAGGAAGTCCTAGCCACAATGATCAGGCAAGAAGAAAGGCTGTATCCAGCAAGGCTATCATTCAAAATAGTCAAATAAAGAGCTTCCCAAACAAACACAAAAAAGACTGAAGGAGTACATCACCATCAAGCCAGCATTATAAGAAAAGGCATCCAAATTGGAGAGGAGGGAGTAAAACTCTCATTATTCACAGATGACATGATATTGTACATAGAAAACCCTAAAGACTCCGCCAAAAAACTAGTAGATTTAATAAATGAATTTAGCACTGTTTCAGGATACAAAATCAACACCAAAATCTATGGCTTTTTCTTACACTAATAATGAATTCTCCAAAAGAGAAACTAAACACACAATCCTATTTACCATTGCAATGAAAAAAAAAATTAAGATACTTAGAGATAAACTTGACCAAGGAGACAAAAGACCTGTACTTGAAAAATTACATGACATTGAAAAATAGATACAATAAGACATAAACAAGTGGAAGAATATACTGTGTTCATGGATTGGTAGAATCAACATCAATAAAATGTCCATATTACCCAAGGCAATCTACAGATTCAATGTAATTCCTATTAAAGTACCAATGGCATATTTCACAGAGCTAGATAAATACTCCACAAATTTATATGAAATAAAAAAAGAACCCAATAGCTTCAGAATTCTTGAGAAGGAAGAACAAAGTTGGAGGAATCACCATACCTGATATCAAGTTATCCTACAAAGCCACCATAATCAAAACAACCTGGTACTGGCACAAAAACAGGCAAATAGATCAATGGAACAGAACAGAGAACTCAGAAATTGATCCAAGCCATTATGCTCAACTAATATTTGAGAAAGGACGCAAGAGCATAGAATGGAGTCAAGATAGTTTCTTCAATAAATGGTGTTGGGAAAATTGGACAGGTACATGCAAAAAAAAAAAGAAAGAAACTAGACTGCCAATTTATACCATACATAAGGATAAACTCAAAATGGATAAAAGACTTAAATGTAAATCATGAAACCATAAAAAAACTAGAAGAAATCATAGGTAGCAAAATCTTAGACATCTGTGTTAGTAATATGTTTACAGATACAACTCCGAGGACATAGGAAACTAAGGAGAAAATAAACCAATTCGACTACATCAAAATAAAAAGCTTCTGCACAGCAAAAGAAACCATCAACAAAAGGAAAAGGGAGCCCACTGTATGGGAGAACATATTTGTCAATGATACATCTGATAAAGGGTTAATATCCAAAATATACAAGAAACTCATACAACTTAAAAGGAAGACAAACAATCCAATTAAAAAATGGGCAAGGACCCAAGTAGACACTTCTCCAAAGAGGACATACTGATGGCCAAGAGACATGAAAAAATGCCCAAAGTGTTTGATCATCAGAGAGATGCAAATCAAGACGACAAATGAGGTATCACCTCACACCTGCCAGAATGGCTACTATGAACAAATCAAAAAATCTTAAGTGCTGGTGAGTATGTGGAGAGAAGGGAACTCCCGTGCACTGATGGTGGGAATGCAGGCTGGTATAGCCACTATGGAAAATAGTATGGAGTTTCCTTAGAAAATTAAAAACAGATTTGTCAGTTGACCCAGTGATCCCACTTCTGGGAATATATCCCAAGAATCCAGAAACACCAATCAGAAAGAATATATGCATCCCTGTGTTCATAGCAGCACAATTTACAATAGCAAATATCTGGAAACAGCCCAAATGGCCATCAGTAGATGAGTGGATAAAAAAGCTTTGGTACATTTATATCATGGAATACTATTCAGCAGTAAAAAAGAAGACCCTTTTACCCTTTGAGACAGCAGGGAGGGACCTGGAGAGTATCATGCTAAGTGAAATAAGTCAGTCAGGGAAAGACAAATGTCACATGATCTCACTCACATGTGGAATCTAAGTAACAAAATAAACTGATGAATAGAGTGGATCCAGAGACATGGAAGCATGGAACAGAGTGCAGAATCTCAGAGGGAAGGCAGGGAGGGTAGGAGGTACACAACCAAAGACCTCGTATGCATATATGCATAACCCATGGACCCAGACAATAGGGTACTGAAGGCCTAGGGCTGGGGGAGTGTGGTGGCAGGCTGGAGGGGTTCAATGATGAAAAAAAGGGAACATATGTAATATTTTCAACAATAAGGAATTATTTTTTAAAAAATATTTTGGGGAGTAGGGGAATGACCGGTTTAGAATAAGGAGGGAGAAAAGAAATGAGAAGATAAAAAATATAAAGAAAAAAATTGAAGAGGAGAGAGCAGATAGTCCTAAATTTAGGAAGTGAAACAAGTTAAGAAATTAGTAGCAGAAGAAAAGAGAAAGAGAAAAAAATTTAAAAATTAGTAGTGAAAGAAAATAAAAGAAAAGCAATGAGAAAGGGAAAATGAATATGAGCAGGGAAGAGGAAATTAGATATATGAACAAAACAACAGAGACTAGAATAATAAATCAATGAAGCAGATAGGAAGATCAATTTTTAAAAAGGGGAAAAAGAAAGGAAAGAAAAACTGCAATGGAGAAAGGAGAAGAAAAAGAGAAGAGAGGAGGAAAAAGGTCTAAAAAATAAAAGAGATAAGAATAAAAAAAATAAAGTGAAGTGTCATTTGCTTCAGCTGAGTTTTAATGCCTTGTGGGCGCTGGCTTACGTCCCCACTCTTCTGTTCTGTCAGCCAATTCTGGACTTTCTGTTAGGTACTCAGGTGCTAACCACTGTCAGGCACTGTCTTTTGGCTTTTAGCACCCTGCTTAAAGCTCCAAATGATCCAACTGGTCCAATGCTTGCACCTGTCTCCACAGGCGTTGGCTTCAAGCATGAGGAGCCGTTCTACCCTCTTTGCCTTCCGCCAGGTGTTAGTCTTAATCACTCAAGAGTCTGTCTCTGATAGGGCTTTAGGTGGGGTTGGAGTTATTTCGCTTTCAGGGAATATGATGGGTATTTTTTCCTGTCCCAGAGCTACTCCTCCACGAGTGGCTCAAAATATTACTCTGTCCTTGACTGGACAGAGGTCATTATATGGAGATCAATGGGGTCAGTTGGGACCCTGCAGTTTTTATCAGTCTGGTTCCTAGAATAGTGGGGTGGATGGCCCCTCCTCCGCTCTGGTCACCGAAGGCTCCTTGAGACTGTTCAGACCTATACGCTTGGCCTCTGCCTTTGTTTCCTCAGTAAAGCTCAGAATGCAGGCTGTGGCAGGCTATATCACCTAGGGCGGGGTGTTTTTTTCCCTTTACCTGCCCTCTGGGTGTTGGGAGGAAGTAACTCCTCCCTGGGAAAATGGCCTTTTTGGTTTGGAAGCTTATGCTCGACCCAATGCAGGACTCCTGGTTACTGCTTTTTCAGTCTCCCTGCCCTGCTTCCCACCCCTGCCTGTCCTCAGGCACCTCAAGTCTGCGCTTCCCTCCCCACGCCAATGCCTCAGGTTTGTGTAGCTGCAAACAAAAACTGTGCTCTGGGTTTAAAGATGGAAAAAGAAATAAATACTGCGGCTCTCTCCCCCACTGACTCTGTTCTGCTGCTGCCATTCTGCTGGCTAGATTCCGTAGCTGCTTGGATGATACGCGCGCTGCAGGTCATGCCATGGCAGGTCCAGAGGTGACGCCAGTCGCTCCGCAGCCACCAAGTGCAGGTGCGTATGCTCTGGGCAACCGCCCTATTGCTACCTCACCCTTCCTGAATGTCCCCAGGTGCCTTCTGTTCTTTCTTGAATTTCTTAGCTGGACCACAATGGGATATTCTAGGGAAATTCTGCAATTTAGTTGTATTTCCAGCCTGGGCCTGGGACGAGGTGCCTGACAGATCTGCCTATTCAGCCATCATTTTCTCCCCTCATTTGCAATTTTAAATGATAGCTTTGCTGGATACAGTATTCTTGGTTTTAGACCCTTGCCTTTCATTACTTTGAGTACTTCATGTCGCTCCCTTCTGGCCTGAAGTGTTTCTATTGAGAAGTCAGTTGACATTCTAATGGGAACTCCTTTGTAGGTAATTTTCTGTCTCCCCCTTGCTGCCTTTAAGATTCTTTCTTTGTTTGTAACATTTGCCTTTTTAATTATGATGTGTTTAGGTGTGGGTCTCTTTGGGTTCGTCTTGATTGGAACTCTCTGTCCTCCTAAACTTGTGTGATGTTTTCCTTCACCAGGTTGCGGAAGTTTTCTGTCATTACTTCTTTAAACAGGTTCTCTGTTCCTTGCTCACCCTCTTCCCCTTCTGGTATTCCTATAATGCAGATGTTTTTATGTTTCATGTTGTCCCAGAGCTCCCTTAAGCTTTCTTCCTGCTTTTAAATTCTTTTTTTCTATTTGCTGCTCTAATTGGGTATTTATTTCTACCTTGTCTTCCAAATTGATGATTCAATCTTCTGCTTCATCCAATCTACTTTTAATACCTCCAGTGTGTTCTTTTTTAAAAAAATTTTTTACTGATTTCAGAGAGGAAGAGAGAGGGGGAGAAACATCAATGATGAGAAAGAATCATTGATCGACTGCCTCCTGCATGTCCCCTACTGGGGATTGAGCCCTCAACCTGGGTATGTGCCCTTTACTGGAATAGAACCCAGGACTCTTTAGTCTGCAGGCTGATGCTCTATCCACTGAGCCAATTCAGCTAGGGCACCACTGAGTTCTTGATGTACGATACATCATTCTTCTTTTCTGTCTGGTTCTTGTTCATGGCCAATATTTCCCTTTTTGTGCTGTTGTAATTTGCCCTAAGTCAGCGGTTCTCAACCTGTGGGTCATGACCCCTTTGGGGGTCAAACGACCCTTTCACAGGGGTCGCCTAAGACCATCGGAAAACACATATATAATTACATATTATTTTTGTGATTAATCACTATGCTTTAATTATGTTCAATTTGTAACAATGAAAATACATCCTACATATCAGATATTTACATTATGATTCATAACAGTAGCAAAATTATAGTTATGAAGTAGCAACGAAAATAATTTTATGGTGGGGGTCACCACAACATGAGGAACTGTATTAAAGGGTTGTGGCATTAGGAAGGTTGAGAACCACTGCCCTAAGTTCCTTAAGCATTTTTATAACCATTGCTTTGAACTCAATCCTGGTAAGTTGCTTGCCTCCATTTCATTTATGTCTTTTTCTGTACAACCTTCTCTTTAATGACTGTGCTTTATTCCATAGCATGACTGCATTCCCTGTCGACATGTATCTATATCTAATTTCTTTGTTTTTATTATGCCCCAACAAGTACCTTGGGGTACCAGGATGTGCATTAATAAAGCAAGCAATTGATCAGTATATGCATTTCCTTTTGTTAAATGACCAGGCAGGGTGGTATGAGCCCTGATGTGAGTAATATAAAAGTAGTATTGTCTTTGCTGTACAATTTGCTGTACCTGTTTAAAAAGTATAAATAGACTTTGGTCACTGAACTATTTTAATTGAGCAGTCTCAATTCTATTTACCAGGCCAGCAGCATAGGCAGAATCAGAAATAATATCAAGAGGCTCTTGGAAATCCTGCAATGTTGCCTTGATAGCTTCTAATTCAATTCTTTGCACAGAAGTATGACTTGTCTGGATGACTCAGTCTGAATTCATTGCATGATAAACAGCTTTATCATTAGATAAACCATCAGTAAAAACAGTTAATGCTCCAGGAATAGGTTCCTGCCTAGTATTTTTTGGTATAATAATAGGGGTGTAATATAAAAATTGTAGTAATTTGTTTTTTAGTAAGTGACAACTAAGTTCCCCTGAATATCCACTTAGTCCAATTTGCCAATTCAAAAAAAAAATCAGTCTGAAATAACATTTCTAATTGCTTCCCAGTGAGGGGAAGATAGATGCATTGAGGTTCTTCTCCTCTAAGCTGCCTGCAGTGCTTTCTGAGTTGAGATATTAATTGAGCCATGAGCTCTATACTAGTATATGTAACCACAGTTTTACAGGATTGATACCCTAGGTCTGTGGTCAGCAAACTGTGGCTCGCAAGCCACATGCGGCTCTTTGGCCCCTTGAGTGTGGCTCTTCCTAAGCCTTAGGAGTACCCTAATTAAGTTAATAACAATGTACCTACCTATATGGCTTATGTTTAAAAAATTTGGCTCTCAAAAGAAATTTCAATCGTACTGTTGCTATTTGGCTCTGTTGACTAATGAGTTTGCCAACCACTGCCCTAGGTGGACCCACTCAGTAATAGTAGGAGAGTTCTTATTTTGGAAGATGACCCCAGTGGCACTATTTACAGTAGGATTAATCTATCCTACTGAAGGCAATTCAGGCTGTACCCATGCTACTTGGGTTGAGGAGATTGCCTGCCCAATTCTTAGTAACTCCTTCCTAGCTTCATTTGTTAATGTTTGGGGCAAGGAAAGATTAGATCCACCCCTAAGTATATTGAATAAATTTGTCATTTCTCCCATAAAGATTTTTAGATAAGGTCTTAACCAATTAATGTCCCCTAATAATTTTTGAAAGTCATTTAAGGTTTTAAGGCAATCTTTTCATATTTCCACTTTTTGAGGCCTAATACATTGGTTTTCAATTATGGTTCCTAGATATTTGAAGGGCATTTCTCTCTGTACCTTTTCTGGAGCAATCCTTAAGCCTCTCTTATGGAGTTCCTTTTCCAATTTGGAAAACATTGCTAAAGTCTGCTCTTCCAGTGGATTCACTATGAGAAAGTCATCCATGTAATGGATAATATAATACTGGGAATATTTTTCCCTTAAAGGCTGAATAGCTTGAGCTACATATTTTTGACATAAGGTGGGGCTATTGGCCATTCCTTGAGGCAAGACTTCTTTTGATGTACAAAACCTCCCCTGCCGGCCTGGTTGCCCCTAACTGCCCTCCCCTGCAGGTTGATGTACAGAAGTGTCTATTTAGGTCATTTGCACATTTTAAAAATTGGATTGTTTGTCTTCCTTTTGTTAAGTTGTATGAGTTCCTTATATATTTTGGGTATTAACCCTTTATAGGATGTATCATTGCCAAATATGTTCTGCCATGTAGTGAGTTCCCTTTTCATTTTGTTGATGGTTTCTTTTTCTGTGCAGAAGCTTTCAATTTTGATGTAGTCCCATTGTTTATTTTCTCTGTAGTTTCCTTTGCCCTAGGAGATGTATCAGTAAACATGTTGCTATGAGAGATGTCAGAGATTTTGCTACCTATGGTTTCTTCTAGGTTTTTTATGTTTTCAAGGCTTACATTTAAGTCATTTATCCATTTTGAGTTTATTCTTGTGTATATTGTAAGTTGGTTGTCTAGTTTCATTTTTTTGCATGTACCTGTCCAATTTTCCTAACATCATTTATTGAAGAGACTGTCTTGACTCCATTGCTCTTGCTTCCTTTGTCAAATATTAATTGAGCGTAACGGCTTGGGTTCATTGCTGGGTTCTTTGTTATGTTCCATCAATCTATATGCCTGTTCTTGTGCCAGTACTAGGCTGTTTTTATTACAGTGGCTTTGTAGTATAACTTGATATCTGTCTGGTATTGTGATTCCTCCAACTTTGTTCTTTTCAGGATTGCTGCAGCTATTTGGGTTCTTTTTTTATTCCATATAAATTTTTTTTAGTGTTTATTCTAGATCTGTGAAATATGCTGTTAGTATTTAATAGGGATTGCATTGAATCTACAGGCTTTGGGTAATATGGACATTTTAATGATGTTGATCCTACCAATCCATGAACACAGTATACTATTCCACTTGTTTATATCTTCTTTTATCTCTTCAATGTTCTGTAGTTTTCCAAGTACAAGTCTTTTACCTCTTTGGTGAAGTTTATTCCTAAGTATCTTAAATTTTTTCTTGCAATGGTAAATGGGATTCTTTTTTTTCATTTCTCTTTCTAAGAGTTCATTATTGGTTTATAAAAATACCATTAATTTCTGGGTGTTAATTTTTTATCCTGATACATTGCCAAATTCATTTATTAAATTTAGTAGTTTTTTGGTGCAGTCTTTAGGATTTTCTATGTATCTGTGAACAGTGACAGTTTTACTTACTCCTTTCTAATTTGTATACCTTTGATTTTTTTCCTCTTGTCTGATCACTATGGCTATGACTTCTAGTACTATCCTATATAATAGAGGTAATATGCAAATTGGTCATCACACCCTTGCACAAGATGGCCACCCCCATGTCATCACAAGATGGCCACTCTCATGTGGTCACAAGATGGTCATGCCCATGTCATCACAAGATGGCCGCCCCCATGTTGTCACAAGATGGCCGGTAGGGGAGGGCAGTTGTGGGCGACCAGGCCTGCAGGGGAGTGCAGTTAGGGGCAACCAGGCCAGCAGGAGAAGGCAGTTGGGGGTGATCAGGCCATCAGGGGAGGGCAGTTGGGGGCAATCAGGCCAGCAGGGGAGCAGTTAGGTGTCGATCAGGCAGGCAGGGGAGTGGTTAGGGGGTGATCAGACTGGCAGGCAGAATCAGTTAGGGGCAATCACAGGGATCGGGACTAAACTGGCAGTTGGACATCCCACAAGGGCTCCCAGATTGGAGAGGGTGCAGGCTGGGCTGAGGGACAACCCCCCCTCCCCAGTGCACAAATTTCATGCACCGGGCCTCTAGTGTTGAATAAGAGTGGTGAAAGTGGACATCCCTATATTGTTCCTGTTCTTAGGGGAAATGATTTAGTTTTTGCCCATTGAGTATGATGTTTGCTGTAGGTTTCTTATATATGTTGAGATATGCTCCCTCTATTCCCAGTTTGCTGAGAGTTTTTATCAAAAATGGGTGTTGCTTTTTGTAGAATGCTTTTTCTGCATTTATTGATATGATCATGTGAATTTTCTATTTCAATTGGTTTATAAGATGTATCACATTTATTGACTTGTGAATATTGTACCAGCCTTGCATCCCCAGAACTAATCCCACTTGATCATGGTGTATGATTTTTTTAATATATTGCTGGATCCTATTTGCTACTATTTAGTTGAGGATTTTAGCATCTGTGTTCATAAGGGATATTGGCCTGTAATTTTAGTTCTTTGTAGTGTCTTTATCTGGCTTTGGAATTAGGGTAATGCTGGCCTTATAGAAAGAGCTTGGAAGTGTTCCTTCCTCTTGATCTTTTTGGAATAGTTTGAGAATAGGTTTTAATTCTTTTTTATCTGAAGAATCTCTTGTTTTGGCCTTCACTTTGAAGTCTATTTTATCAGATATGAGTATTGTTGCTACCCCAGCTTTTTTTCATTTTCATTTGTCTGGAAAATTTTTTTCCATCCCTTTACTTTCATTCTGTGTGAGTCCTTTGTTCTGAGGTGGGTCTCTTATAGACAGCATATATATTGGTCATGTTTTCTTATGCATTCATATGCCCTATGTCTTTTGATTGGAGTATTTATTCCATTTACATTAAGGTTATTTTTTACTAGAGGCCTGGTGCACAAAATTTGTGCATGAGTGTGGTCCCTAGGCCTGGTCGGCAATTGAAACCTGAGTGTCTGGTGTAGAAGGGCAGGTCCAGTTGACCTCTGGGCCCTGGGCAGCACCAGGGCCCCTGAGGCCCCCATGCAAACTCCTCTGCCTGAGTCATGGTGTCCGAGTCCCCACGTGGAGATGCAGTGAGCATGGCTGGATGCTGTGGGCTAGGGCACAGCATGGGCCTCTGGGCCACCTAGCAGTACCACATGGAAGCTGGGAGGGCAGCACACTCTCTCCCGGCTGGCCTTGCAGACCGGCTTCTGCGTGAACCCACAGGGAGCCCAACCAGCCCCTATGGTCCCAGCGGCTTCAGCCCAGCTCACCTGGAAGAGGCTATGCAGGTGCAGGGCAGGCTCCTTGTGGGTGCCCAGTACCTGAGTGTGGGGGCTTCCCCAGTGTGCTAGCCCTTGCATCCCAGGGGAGGGTAGCAGGGGGAGTGAGAGTGAGTTTGGCAGATATCCTTCATTCTCATTGCACCTCCATCCCCGTCACCCCCGCCCCCAGGTAGCAGGTGAGAGTTCGTAGTCCCTGACCTGGGCACTGCATTGCCAACGCCTGCCATGTTTCGCGCCGCCCCCTGGTGGTCAGAGCATGTCATAGCGAGCAGTCGAACTCCTGGTCTCCTGATCAAACTCTCAAACAACTGCCCAAGGGGACAATTTGCATACTAGGCTTTTATTATATAGGATAGGTACTTAATTATTGCCATTCTTATTCTTTATGCCTCTGTTTTTCTCTTTCTCTCTATTTCTTCTTATAACAGTCCATTTAGCATTTCTTGCAGTGCTGCTTTGGTGGTAATAAACTCTTTTAGCGTTATTTATTTATTTGTCTGTGAAGCTCTTTATTTCACCTTCTACTTTGCATGATAGACTTGCTGGATAGGGTAGTCTTGAGTTCAGTATCTT